>NW_028230452.1:11340511-11659387 GCF_043228905.1 Azolla caroliniana
GAACAAATTTGTGCCTTTCGGCCACTAAATTTGGGCAATCCTAACACTACCTATTTCGATTGCAGATCTTGAAGCCGCTGGTAGTTGACGTGGCCTATCCGCTTATGCCACAAGTCGATGTCCGACTCGGTTTTTCTTCCCTTCGCGAACATTGCGGTGCCGCCGTCAGTGGAGTGGAGGATGAACATCCTCCCGTCTCTGCGCCCTTGCGCAATCACACGACCTTCTTCCTGAATGAAGCACCCGAGGTGTGTAAACCGAACCTCCATTCCTTGGTCGACGAACTGTCCGACCGAGACCAGGTTTTTCGTGATTGTCGGAACGTGCAACACGTTCATGAGTTTCCCTTTCTGTCCGACATGGCTAAGGGGAACTTCTCCGACACTCTGATGTATGGGGACCGGCACAAAACGTTAGTCTTGGCGGGAGCCGATATTTCGTCTCCTTCATCGACGACCACACGCGGCACACGTGGATCTACCTCATTGAGAGGAAGACCGAAGTCTTCGACTGTTTCTGGGACCTCAAAGGGTTCGTGGAAGCCGAAACGGGATGAAAGATCAAGTGCTTGCGGTCGGATGGTGGGAAAGAGTACTTTTCCGGTCAATTCAACGGTTATCTACAACAAATGGGAATTCGGCGCGAATTCAGTTGTAGATACACGCTAGAGCAGAACGGCGTGGCCGAGAGGAAGAATCGATCAGTTGTGGAAGCGGCACAGGCAATGCTGGAAGAGAAGAGCTTGCCCAAGTTCTACTAGGCCGAGGCGGTAAGGACCGCGGTATACATCCAGAACCGGACCGGAGACAAAGTGTTAGCGCACGAGCTATATTTCGGAACGAAGCCGAACTTGCGACACTTGAGGGTGTTCGGTAGCATCGCGTATGTGCATATACCGAAGGAGAAAAGGAGGAAGCTGGACGCAAAGGCCGAGAAATGCATCTTGGTCGGTTACTCGGACGAGCAGAAGGGTTATAAGTGCTATAACCCTCGCACCAAACAAGCGCGTGTCAGCCGCGACGTTGTGTTTGACGAGTCCGCGTCTTGGTACCTGCCCCCGACTACGAACCTCGACTCCAATCTGAGCTCTGACGATGAGGTCAGCGAGGCCTCTGGATGAGCCCGAAATCGAGACCCGCGAAGAGAGTCCGATTTCACTCCGGTTAAGTGGACCGATTGGACGACTGAGTCGGTACGACCAGTCCGGTGAAGAGCCGGCGAGTAGTGGAGACTCGGCCGTGCTTTCCCCGCGCAGAAGCCGAGGAGACGGCTTACGCACAAAGAGAAAGGGAAGAAGAAGGTGTCGGATTCCGGCACGGAAAGGAACGAGTCAGATCGACGCGAGTCCAACATCGAGGGAATCGGTGACGGGACTTTAAAGGTGAAGACTGCGTCGACTGAGAAGGCCTCGACATCGGCTAATGTGAGATTACGCCGATCTACCCGCTAGAAGAACCCAGTTCTGCGGTTCGGATACAACGAGTACATGGCGCATCATTATGCGTACATGACCCGTGTAGCGGAAGTGCGTGAGCCTGAGAGCTACGCGGAAGCGGTGAAGGACGCGAATTGGCGTGCCGCTATGGAGGAAGAGATGCACGCATTCGTGGAGAACGAGACCTGGGACCTGGTTGACGCACCGAAGGGTGTGAAGCCGATCGGGTGTAGATGGGTGTACAAAGTCAAGTACAAATCCGATGGCTCGGTCAACCGGTACAAGGCTCGGCTAGTGGCAAAGGGCTACGCGCAGAAACACGGCATCGACTACGATGAGACGTTTGCGCCGGTCGCAAAAATGACGACCGTCCGTGTTTTGTTGGCAGTAGCTGCGGCGAAGGGGTGGCACTTTCATCAAATGGATGTAAAGAATGCGTTCCTGCAAGGTGACCTTGAGGAACAGGTGTACATGGTACAACCCCCCGGATTTCACTCCGGAACGAACTCCTCGGCAGTATGCCGACTGAAGAAGTCCCTTTACGGACTGAAGCAAGCCCCGCGTGCCTGGAATGCGAAGATCACGCAACAACTGCGTCGGATGGGGCTTCGTCACGTCAAAATCAGACTCTTCCCTGTTCATCCGGAAAGGTCGACTCGGACCGGTTAGTATTTGACTATATGTTGATGACTTGGTCATCACCAACGCCAACCTAGGTGAACTCGACCGCGTAAAGCTCCAGCTTGCGGCATCGTTCGACATGAAGGATCTGGGGGACCTTCATTACTTCCTCGGGATCGAAGTGATCCGTACCCCCGAAGGCATATTGATCAGCCAACGTCATTACGTGCTGAGTATGCTCTTCAAACTCCGGATGGCTGACTGTAAGTCCATCTCGACTCCTCTAGACTGAACCGTGAAGCTTCGTCCTGATACGGGAAAGGTATGCGACCCGACGAGGTTCCGACAAATTGTCGGAAGCCTCATATACTTGACCATCACCCGACCCGACCTCAGTTATCCGGTCGGGGTGATCAGTCAGTTCATGGCGCGACCTACCGAGGAGCACCTTCAGTGTGCGCAACGCGTACTTCGGTATGTAAGTGGCACTAAGGACCGAGGACTGCTATATCGGACCGGTGCAATCGTGCAGCTAGTCAGCTACACCAATGCTGATTGGGCTGGCAACGCCGCCGATCGCCGATCCACGTCTGTATACGCGTTCCCCCTCGGGAGTGCCGCGATCGCGTGGAGCAGTAAGAAGCAGCCGACAATTGCACTGTCGAGCACCGAAGTTGAGTACCGAGGAGCGGTTGTCGCGACATGCGAAGCCATATGGTTGAAGCGGCTACTTAAGGACTTGCATGAGGAGGTGTCAGATCTGACAACGATCTACTGCAACAACCTCAGTAGCATCCAACTCGCGAAGAGCCCCGTCTTCCACGCACGGACCAAGCACATTGGGGTGCACTACCATTTCGTCCGTGAGCGTGTCCTTTCCGGTGAAGTCGAACTTCTATACGTTCCGACGGATCGGCAGGCTGCCGACATCTTCACCAAGCCTCTTGGTCTGGACAAGTTGCGGCAATTCTCAAGTGCACTCGGATTGCGTCACCTTGACATGCCGAACTTGAGGGGGAGAACAGTCCCGAACGACCAAGCAAAGCAGCAGGAAAGGAGCGGACACCGCGACACCGAGTTGGTTGTCGAGTTCGACATCGGATCGGCTGAAGAAGCCGAGGGCGGACCCGCGGAAAATTTGGAAGCAGACAGAAGGGGAGCAGTCGAAGGAGAGAGCCGAAGCCAACCACGCATAGGGGAGATGACGCCATTGAGGGCGAGAAGACCGAAGACGAGTTGGAGACAGCCAACTCGGACGAGAGCGAAAACCGATCGGAGGTAGCCGAGTCGGTTCGGATGTTTGATTCAGACACGTTGAATCAACCGAGGCCCAAGCGGAAGAAAAGGTAGCAGGAGAAGCGTCGACACCGCAACAGCAGAAGAGCTGATAAGGGCCACATGAGCAGACAAGCCGACCGGAAGGGTCGAAGCGCGCGGAGTCGAACAGGTCGAGGAGTGCGAGCGAGGCGTGAAGCCAGGTGGAACCGGTGCTGTGAAGATTTCGAAGAGCCTCAAGTTGAGCTTGAGGGGGAGTGTTGAGAGACAAGCTCAACATCGGCCGGATCGGCTGAAGAAGCCGAGGACCGGATCGGTTGGGACCGATCGGTTAGGCCCAATGCATAAACCGGGAGGTCGTTAGGAAAGATATTCCGTGAGGAATATATTTGGGAGTTAGTGTAGGAGCTCTTGATGAGCATTGAAGTACTGTCAGAACTTCGGTCAATCCTTTTAGGACTTGTATAAAAGTGCTCACTGAGCACGTCTTATGTACACAGAGATTGAGTATTATTGTGAAATATAGTTTTTTGTGTTCTCTCTCTCTGTCTCTCCTACATATACCGTGTAAGCCTAAGCTCTCCCTTGAACCTCAGTTTCCTTCCTCTGTTCTGTCTTCATACCTGCTTCCGCACGCTACTTTCTACACATATATACTTACACAACTTTTTGGCTATTTACATACCTAGCCCTCATGGGGCGCATATTGAGACTATTTACAAGTATAGTCTCCTGAGTTGGCTATATACACGATTCTGGTTTCGGCCGAGGATGTCATCAACTCGACTCCTCTCTCTCCCCATCCGGAGGGATCTGTTTCCTAACATCATCATTATTATTACCATAATAATAATAATAGTCAAATTCTCAAATAGTCGAATCATTGTTTTTGACCCTTTGACAATCGGCTTTCCGAACAATCGGCTCTTCCTCCCACTGGAGGGACATATTCCCAACACGATCAACAACTTGTATTAAGTAGATAGGGTTATATTAATCAAAACGCGTGCATGGCGCAGTAAACGATTACAACCGGATCAGAACCAGTGATGGAGTGTAGAGCTTGTCAACTCCTCTTCTTCTCCTCTAGATGGTGTCCCTAAAATAGTCTGAGGTTGCCCCTTTTATAGCGCAAGGAGCGACTGTTACAAAAGCCTTTAAGACCTGTCACTATCCTCCCTAGATTCTCTCCTCGATTCGCTCTCCTCGTAACTCTGCCCCCTACACGATGTTAGAACTCCTATTAATGCCCTAACTACCTAACACCCCTCATCCTACCAATACCTAGTATTTACATAGTTTAATTCAGTAGGGATGTGCACTTGTGCACACCCGTGTTCCCGTGTGTTTCACACCGTTTCCTCCTATGGCCCGGAATCTTCACGGCACCGTCACTCTCTCTTGGATCATTCGGTTGATCCATTTTGCCACTCCATTTTGCATGAGTGTGTAAGGAACAGTTTTTTTATGCCTGATTCCTTCGTTAAACAAGTACCGCTTGAAGGCTCAAGAAGTATATTCACCGCCGTTGTCGGAATGGAGTGTCTTCATTTTGTGTCTTGACCGGTTCTCCGCTTCAATTAACCATCAAGAGAAGATCTTGAGTGCTTCGCGTTTCGACCTAATCGAATAGGCCCAGACCTTCCGTGTACAATCAACGACGAATGTGATGAAGTACCGGGAACTACCTAGATATCTTTCGGGCATCGATCCACATATATCTCTGTGCACGAGCTCTAGGGGCTTACATACTATTGCATAATCAAGGGAGTGTGGACTTCAGGTTTGTTTTTCATATTGACAATACTCGTAGAAGTCCATCTTTGCTTGGAGTTTCGGAATGTTGCGGACCACCATCAGTCGATCTAGGCCAGCTTGAGACATATGGTCGAGCCGGTCATACCATAGGTTTGGGTCAGACTTTCTAGCTACGTTATGAATTGATTGCCATCATTGGATACAAATTGTTGTACTTGTGTTCGTTTCTAATTCATAGATTTCCTCGGCTGATCATCTGTGCCGACTCATTTAGAGTTGGTCATTCGGTACCCGTCTTCGGCTAGCATGCCGATGGAGACTAGAATCCTTTTAAGATCGGGTACATGCCGAGCTTGGTACTGGATCATCATGTTGCCATTCGGCAATAGGATGGGGACCTGTCCGATCCTTGCGATTCCACACTCTTGCCCATTTTCAAGTCGAACTGTGGTGCTAGCATCGGCCGAATAGTTCAAAAACCAATCGATGTTCGGGTTTACGTGAAATGTGGCACCGGAGTCCAGCAACCACGTGTGCACTTCTTGCGCACTCTAGATGACTTCTCCGATCATCGAGTCCTCTAAAGAGAGGATCTAGGCATTTCTATCAAGGATTTGATTCTCCTCTACTGCGACAACATGAGTAGTATTCACCTCGCTCAGAACCTAGTCTTCCATGCTCGAACTAAGCACATTGAGGTGCACTATCATTTAATCTAAGAACGTGTCCTGGCCGGAGATGTAGACCTGCAACACATCCGCACAAACCTACAGACGACCGACATCTTCACCAAGGCCCTAGGAGTCAGCTCCGACAGTTCACGAAGAACCTGGGTCTTTCGACCATCAACCGACCGATCTTGAGGGCGAGTAAGGACCCGCATGAGGGAACCGACCAATTGAAGCCAAACCTGGAGTCGACTCAAAGCTAACCCAAAGACCAATCCGACGACCGAAAGTTGTGTTTGAAGGGCATGTTGAGAATCAAACTCAACTTCCCGTGTGTGGGAACACACTCTAGGATACTCAAGTGTGTGATCACCCCATCTCCTTGTATCATAACTATTGTGTCATAGAAGTTAATATCCTATGACACATTTCTTTAGAGGAGTTAGGACTCGACCTCTTTCCCACGAGGCGGCTCTAGTGAGAGAACCTAGAGAGAAGGTGACTACATAAGCACCTTCTCCTTCTCTTTTATAATTGTTGATCATTCTTGTTTTTTTGTTATACAATTTTTTGTTTTTCTGTAACCTTGAGCTCTCTCTCTCTCTCTCTCTCTCTCTCTCTCTCTCTCTTTCTCTACACACACACATAGTTCTTCTGTTGCACAGAATCCATCCGATTCATTACAACTTATAACCCTTTTGCTCATCCGAGTAGCCGACTAAGATACATTTCTTAGCTTTGGCGTCCAGGTTCCTCCGCATCTCCTTTCGCATGTGCACATGTGGCGACAGTTTTTCTCTAGTTGTAATTGTCCTATTCTGAAGGTACAACTCATGTGGTGACACATTTCCCGAAGTACAACACTTGTGGTGACACTTTTCCTCCACCTGCAAATGTCCTATTATGAAAGTACATGTCTGTTCTAACCGCTTTGGCCCATTCGAACTTGGGCATGTTGTTTTCCTTGAGCATTGCCCTTGCCGCTTCTTCGATTGTCCAGTTCTTCCTCTTAGCCATGCCATCTTGCAATGGCGTATATTTGTAAGAGAATTAATGTCGAATTCTTTCCTTCTGCAGATAACTAAAGAACTGGTCGAAAAAGTACTCTTTTCCACCATTAGGCCGGAACGGAGGAGCTAGATTTGGGAGATGGGCCCATGTGTGAAGGGGTACGCCATTTGAGGCCTACGCTCATAGTCTACTAGGTAGTTATGTTCCTAGGAGTTAGTGTCAATAGCTCAGTATGAGTATTTAAGCTCTTGTTAGTACTTTAGTCGGTTCTTTTAATGACTTGTATAAAAAGTGCTCTCTACCACATTGGTATGTATAGAGTATTGAGTATTTTTTGAAATAGACATTTGTGTTCTGCTCTCTCTTTCTATCTCTCCCACATACTCTCTTTCTATTTCCAAGCTTTCCATTACCCCTTCATCTGTGTTCTGTTACTATCCAGTAGTAACCGGTCATGTCTGCAAACTTCCGCATGTAACTCTTTTCATGGTATCAGAGTGCGAGGGTTGAGGATCCTCTATTGCCAACAAAGAGCTCAGACAAACCAAAACCTAACACCTGGTAAGAACAAAAAAAGAAGAGAGAAATGGACAGAAGCATGGCGAGCTCACTTCCCATCAAAAAGCTTTATTTGAACAATTACGTTGTCGCGGTTATCCACGAGTATGTGTTGAAACGGGTCGGGACCACCGGGGTCTCAGACCAAGGAGTTGGTGGGAGAAGAAAGCTTGTCCGGATTGTTTTTGGATAACCTCGCCATATCGGTTTCTAGACACGTATTCGATCTGGATTGATCCTCGAATGTTGGATGGTGAGCGCACGAGCTCGAGGACGTAGATTGTTCAGACCGGTTACGGGATAGCAACGATAAGCTCACAGGCTCACTCACTCGGATACGCACACTCAAACAAGAATAGAACAGAGTTAAGAACACATGTTTGTGCACTAAGGCATTTTTGTGTGCATCTGTGCACGCCCCCATTCTCGTGCGGCCGTATCTCTTTTCTTCCTATGGCTGGATTACTTCACGACATCCACCCCCACAAAACCGCACATCCTCCGACATGTGCCAAGAAGTGAAGTTGTAGGGATTTCGGCCCGGTCTTCACTCGTCCTCCCCCCGATTCATTGTTGACTAGGTCTTCATCCAGCCCCTCATTCTCATCAACCTCCTCATCTTGTTCGGCCTCCGGATCCAGTTCCGTTTCGTGTCGTTTCTTGATGGTATTTATCTGTTTCCCCGCAACCGGTACCGTGATCCTCGTCCCATTGAGCTTGGCTAGATGGTATGTTGCATTGTTGTTGGTTCTTGTCACCATGTACAACCCGAACCATCGCCATGGAAACTTCCAAGTCGACCAGTGTTGGTTGTCTAGGTTGTTGTCGTAGACCAACACCTAGTCGCCTTCCTCGATCTTCTTCGACCGGAATTGATGCATATGATAGAACTGCCCCTTCTTCTTCATCGCCTCTTCCACCTTCGTTATCGCTCGTTCCATGTACTCCAGCCTCCGCTCAAGTTGTCTGATCCGTGCCGCCAACAATTCCTCTCGACTCATCTCATCCGACCAGTCGACCGATATCCATGAGTTTGGCTCGCATGTATCCTGTCACCGAACTGTACCTAGTCCGGTCGGCCCACAATGCATATGGAAGAAGCCTCGGCCAGTTCCCCACTTGTCTGTTGCATGCCTGCACTATTGCCTAGACGATCGGTTCGTGCCCTCTTTTGACGTTTCCATTTGCCTCCGGATTGTATGTTGTTGTGAGGGAGAGCCTAACCCCTAGACGGTCCAACAACTCCTCGGCTTCTTGCGCGTACACCTCACCCCGATCGGCTACAATCTTACCGATGCATCCATACCGGCAAATCACATCCTAGATCAAGAACCGGCACATGGCCGCAGTCGTCTTGTTCTTTTAGGCCCGACCTACGACCTGGTTCGTCAAATCTTCTCTCGCAAGCACCACGTACCTCATTTACCCTACCCCCATCCGCATCGTCACTAAGTCGACCATCCACTTGAAGTGAATTGTTGGTGGGTAGGTCAGGTGCAACTCTTCCCGGTGCCAGATTCCGGATTGTACTTGGCAACTTTCGCATGTCCACACGAAGTGGTGCACGCCCTTGTATATTTTGGGCCACCAGTACCTCTCCTTTAGCTTCTCGAACGTGGCCCACGTTCCTCGATATCTGGACGAGGGAATCTCGTGTAGCTCTGACATCATCACTGGCTGATCCTCCTCCTTTGTGACCACCCAGAGTGGTGTGACGGTCCGCTTCTTCAGATGCTACCATATCTTACTGTCTCACAGGAAGAACTTGTAGGCCTTCTTCCATATTCGACTGGCCTCTTCCTTCGTCCACGTTGTGTCCGACGCCATCGTGCTTAGAAACCTTCCAATCTGAAGCCACTCCCCGTAGTAGTGATTCTCGTCGAACTCATTCAGGTCCAGAGTGTTCCATCTGTTTGCCAACATTCGAGCCGACTCGAAGAAGTCCTCGCCGACTTCCTCTCTTTCCGATACCATGCCGTCTTCTTTTTTGTACTGTGCTCTTGATAGCATGTCGCCCATGGCATTGTGTTTACCAGAGATGTGTCATATCTCGGATTCAGGGACTTGATGTATGCGAACCACCTGAGCATCGCCAAGTCCGGAGTCATACATCCAGAAACCATACCGAGAATCGGTAGGCAGTCAGTCTCGATTATCACTTCTATCTCTATCAAGTAATCTTTGTTGGCCTTGACTGCTGAAACGATACCCCACAACTCGCACTTAATCTGGGCGTATCCTCGTTGCCGCTCACTCAACACCTTTGCATTGAACCGGATGGGGACCTGCGTGCCACCCTCGTCCTCCTGATTGATCACCCATCCGATTCCGGTCGTACCCATGTCAACCGTCACGTAAACTAGAGTGTTCGCATTGTATACCCCTTTCCGAAGACCTGGTGCCGCCGTCAGCCTCTCCTTCAATCTCCGAATCGCCTCTTTGTGCTCTCTTGTCCACTCGAACTTCCTCCCTTTCTTCAATAAGCCATAGAGCGGCTTGGCGATGTGCATGTAATGGGGAATCCATATGTGGTAGAAGACGCACACTCCCAAGAATTGTCGAACTTAAGTGATTGACCTGCACTCCTCCTTCATCGCTGAGATGGCCTGTACCTTTGCCGAGGACAGTTTACGGCCGTAAGGTCCGCATAGGTGTCCGACCACCAGGATCTTCGATTGTCGAGAAGGTAAGCTGAGCGCCCTCAAGCCTCTACAATATCTTCTCGCAATCGGAGATGTGGTCCACAACAAAATTTTGACATCCGTACGCTCCAACCGATTAATCCTTTGCGTCGTCCAGACATCCCTTAGTACCTTATGTTATCCAGAAACGACATTGTGATGTCCGAGATGCAATCCCTCAGTACCTTATTCATCACATTCACCATGTGTGCCACTGAATTGGTCCCACCCTGCGGAATGGTACACATCTGAACCAAACCGAGAGGGGTCTGCATCGTCGTGATGTCCTTGCTTTCGACAGCTAGTTGGAATTGGTCATACCCGAGTATAGATCTCCGAACAAGTAGATCAACCTTCCGGTGAAGGCCTCCACGAACTCATCAATGGTCGGTCCTACCCTTGCATTCTGGATTGTCACTTTGTTGACATGTTACAAGTGATGAATGAAGCGCAACGTTGTCGTGAAGAAAACCGGCCTTAGGCGGAATCAGTGAAAAAGGTGTATGAACCGGCCCTTACGCGTGGGCACAAGTATTGATAAGGTTTACATAATTAAGAATAGGCCGACGTGATGTGCATATCCTAGGAAGGGTGTAATAATAGGCTAGTAAATCGAAGCGAATCTTTGTCTGAAGGGACAAAGAATAAAGGTGATGCGATAGGATGTAACGGTCCCTCCCCGGTGGCCTATAAAAGGGGAGGGGAGAAGATAGAAAAGGATGAGGTGTTGTTGGACTGGGAACTGAGCTCTCTCCTCCTCTTTTGTTGTTCTCTGCAGGATTCTATGTTGGTTGCCTCTGCTTTGAGGAAAACCGTGTGCCTTCTGACAAGGCTCTACTGTGTGTGTGCGGGGGTGTGTGTGGTTGTCTGGGTTGGGTCCGTTGCCGGCTATCCGGCTATAATCTTGCAAACAGTGTAACCTTTTTTGTTGTAGATATCGATTCTATTGTTTTCTCTCTCTCCGTGTTTTTGTGAGTTTCTCGTTTACGCGAGTGTGCATCTTATTCAGTTACACGTTAGTGGTTCATTTGGACGGCAAGTGTTATTAGTAGCAAACAGGCTTAACAGGCTTATTTCCTACGCGAAAGCGGAACAACACAACATAATTTGGTGAACCCAACGTGAAACAAGGCGGCAGAGGAGTCAAAGATGAGGGAATCAGAGTTCACCGAAGCCATGGCGGCAATAGTTGATCAGATAGTAAGTGCTCATGAGGGCACAGGCACCCTCGACAGGGCCATTGAAGCAATTTTCGGCACAATAGGCCGGTTCGATGGGAAGGATGCCACAAGCTATTTGGTGTCCTACCGAGCCGAGATGGTGATGAGGGACATTCCGAAAGACAGGCGGCTGGCCGGATTCCCTCGGGTGGCAACGCCGGGCATTCACGTGGAGGTGCTTGAGGTGCAAGCCGGATGCCGGACCCGGGAAGAGTTCGAGGGACGACTCCTCGAAAGGTACGAGCTCGATGACGCGCTTCGGCTATCGAAACGAGATTTTATGGATTCGGCTATCGAAACGAGAAAGGGGAGGAATGCATCGGCGCTTCTCCGGGAGTTCAAAGAACGCTTCGCGCGGCTCTCGGCACTGGACAGAGCCATGCTGGACACAAGCCGTGTCTTGTTGTTTGTCAAAGCCGTGGACGCGGGGGATAGAGATCAGGTGGGTCTCCTGCTGGAGACGGATAACGGGCTGACAACCGACTGGGCTTTAGTGAAGAGAGTCTACGGCCGTTTTGACAAATGACGTGAGTGGGGGGATGACGGATCGTTGGCGGCGAGACCCGTCCCGGCAAGGAAGTTTGATGAGCCTTTGCCGACACGAAAGGAGGAAACCCGGGATTGGCTCGAGACAGGCTCGACCTCGACCGGCGTGGTCAAGGGCCCATCTAGAGGAGCGGGTCTTGAGGAGCTAACACAAATGGTGGGCAACCTGCAGATCGCGCAGGCCTGGAGAGACAATGGAGGGTAACCACGCGATCGCACGCCACCGGTTGGACAATGGTGTATGTGGTGCGACGTGGTCGGACACAACAAGCGAGACTGCGTGGAGTTTGTCGAGGCCCTCAAGGGTAATGTGGTGTATCTGTGTAATGGACGGGTGCACGCTGGTGATACCCGGAGAGTCGTGGAGACAAATTTTGGGCGTGGCAGGATGAAGCGGCTAATGGAAGAAGCGGACGCGCGCCATGCAGAGGCCGTCCATTATTCGGCATCGGCAAATCCGGGTTGGAGGTAACGAAGACCGGAAAACGAAAGACTCTGGCTTCTAGCCCTTGGTGCTAGAAGTCCTCTCCGGCACACGACTGGAGAGGGAAGAAGCGAACCGCGCGGAGCAACGGGTCCAGGAGGTCACTAGATGGGATGATCCGGTTGAGGAGAAGACCGGTTTCGTGGAAGACAAGCGCATGGGAAAGGTCGGAGGTGTCGGGCCCTCACAGCGGTACGAGACCTGGTTCAGGTAGAAGCAAAACGATGCCGGTAACCCCGATGTATCGGACAAAACGAAGCGGGCTAGTTATCGGCTGAGCACGAAGATTGAGAGGTCAACGGACTTGTGGAAGGTCCTCGAAGAGCAGATCCTCGACAACAAAGTGGAGCTATCACTAGGGAGGTGCTCGGAATCGCCAAAAAGGTGTTCCATGATTCCATCGTGGACTTGGTGAAGCGTAAACGGCTCTCGACGGAGCCGAAACTGGAGGAGCCGGTGGAGGTGCGAACTACGCACCTAGAAGACATGGCCCTTGAAGACGAGTTGGCAAAAAGCCACTATTCGAGGTTGCACTAGGCCAAAGCCACTACGGAGACCCCTGTTCAGATCGGGGACGTCCATGAGCCAGTTGTGGCATTGATGGACCACGGCTCGGAGATCAACCTGATGTCCATGGACTTGTCTAAGAAGGGGAAGTGGCCGATCAACACCAAGCACGACTGGAAAATACGCGCGGTGACTTGTGCTACGGAGGAGCTGCATGGGGCGTGAATGTACGCATCAAGATCGGCGATGTCGAGATCGATCAACAGTTTTCGTGCAGGAGACGTCCTCGCACCCGGTGATACTCGGCGAGCTATACATTACGACGGCGCGTATGGAGACAAGGGTGCTGGATAACGGTTCG
Source organism: Azolla caroliniana (assembly GCF_043228905.1). Taxonomy (NCBI): domain Eukaryota; kingdom Viridiplantae; phylum Streptophyta; class Polypodiopsida; order Salviniales; family Salviniaceae; genus Azolla; species Azolla caroliniana. The sequence continues at coordinate 11,353,637 of NW_028230452.1, forward strand.
GCATACACGCGCGTAAAGAGCCAAGATGGATGACACTCCGTCCAATTCCTGACCGTGCGACCAAACCATGAGCGGTGTCGTGAAGATTTTCGGCAATGGTGTGAAAATCACATAAGATGTACGAAATGAAGTGTCAATCATATAAAACAATAATAGTGAATATACTAATTCTAAGTAAGTTTAATATCTTAGTACAAAAGATGAAGATCTTGAAGAGGTGCACTTTACTACATAAGAAACGGACATCTAAGTGTCAACTTATGTGGGTAAGAAGTTGCGAAAGAAAAAGAGAAAATTGTGAGATATCTCACATAGACAGGACGAATAAGGCTCTCAGCATATATAAGGTAGAGCAAAAGTTATTATCTTTGTGTCTATGTGTGGAGCATAGAGAGTTCAAGGTAACTTGAACTAAGAGTGGATGTGGCCTAGTCACTTGTAAAGGTTTTGGCCAACCAAAATGGAACTGGGCGGTAACCGGCGATCGGCATACGCCAGCATCGGCAGAGCCGGTGATCCGGCGGTACCGGCATCCGATATCCGGCGACTAGATAAATAAATATATAAATATATATACATATATATATATGTACATATACAAGGAGGGCAAGTAAGGATTCGAACCTTACACCTCCAAGTTAGGAGTCAATTGGTTTACCACTAAGCCAAAATATTTAGTTAAAATTATATTTCTATCATCGTACTTCTACATGTAAATTCTTATGCATGAGAGCTAAAATGAGTGACATGGTTATCATGCACCACATGTAATACACGAGCGCCAAATGGCAAACATGCATCATATGCATGGGGGCATCTATAAAAGGATGGATGAAAATGTATTATGGATCCATGTATGAACTAAGAAATTAATGAGAAGAAAATTCATTGATGATATATCTTGTTTCTTAAATCAAGAGTTAAAATCTTAATCTCAATATCTCTCTCTTAGCCATATCAATCTTTCTCAATCTAAGTCAAGCGTTTAATCTTAATCTTTTTCTCTCTCTCAATCTATCCTAAATACTTTCTCGCTAAGCTTGGTGCAAACTTCGATCCTTCTGGTCCAGAACCCCGACGATTCTGCCTCGCGATCCGCGCATAGTGACGGATCTTTATGACAGCGGAACCGTGAAACCCTGGACAACGGCGTACGAGGGGATTTTTAGAGAGGGCTATCAAGGCATGGGGCCGCGATAGTCTGGACAGTCTGGAGGATCCCCACACCTGTACCATAGGTAGGAAGTTTTGGTTCTCCGATAGCGGAGGTTGTACGATAACCGACATTGTTGGCCGGGAGAAGAAGCGGGAAGAGGAACGACTCAGGATATGCAGGGTCCTCGCCCCCAGTGAGGACATTAGTGGCACCGTGGAGGCAGTCTCTTTTGACGACACCCTCGGGGAAATCAGGAAGGTGATCGAAGAAGGCCTCAGTGAAGATCGGATGATTCTGGTTAACTCGGTGGGAATGTACGAAGTCATTGCCGACTTCGGGGAAAGGGTCAGGTCGGATTGAACGGCCTGCGTGGATACGAGGTACAAGACTGTGAACCGAAAGGTGAGGCCAGTTGCAGCACCCTTGCCGGAGGGCAGTCAGGAAAGAATGAAAGGGGTCGCGTGGGACCCAAGTTTGCGGAATCCGGCAGACATAGGACACCGGTTAACCGACATAACGCTACGGGAGCTCAAGGTCGATGGGGATTGCTTCTGAAAACGACTACTTGCGGAAGCGTTAGAAAACAGAGAAAGCAGAGAATACACAGAGTACACGGGACGCGAAGCAGTACATCACTCTACTTGCCGATTGTTCCCACACTGGGAAATCCTTATGTGCCGCATCAGGTGCTGTTTCGTTGGCTCCTTCGACGAAACTCAAGTAACCATGCCCAAGCAGGTACTAGTGCATCTTGTACGACCAAGATGCGTAGTTGGATCTGTCGAGTTTCTCCACAGGGAGCAAGCTAGCCATTCCTCTATCCATCACTTCTCTCTGTCTGCTGTTCTTACGACCTGTTAGGGTTTGCTTTCAAGCGTTTGTCGGTTGTAGAGGTTCTCAACCCTCGTGCTCTGATACTATGAAAACGATTACTTGCGGAAGTGTTAGAAAATAGAGAAAGCAGAGAATACACAGAGTACATGGGAGAGACAGAGAGAGAGCAGAATGCGAAAGCTATATTCAAAACAATATAAACACTTTGTCTTTACAACTATGCTCAGTAGCGCTATTTATACAAGTCCTCGTGGGAATGACAAAAGTACCGCATACTTCAATGCTCACACAAGCATCTAACACTTACTACGAGACTATAACTGCCTAGTAGTCTAAACTAATACTAGGCTTCCAGTTACCGATTGGATCCAGCTATCTGGCTCCCCAGCTCACCGGCTCTGTTGCTCATCGGCTTACCGATCCGTCACGCTCACCGGCTCAGGCTTATCCACCCGATCCGGCTCCAGTTGAGCTTGCCGCTCAATACTCCCCCTCAAGCCCAACTTGAGGTTGGATCCTAGTGTCAGCCTCTGTGGCAGTCGGTTCTTCCAACTGACTTCTCTTGGCATCACTCCGCCTTGCTCGCACTCCTCGTTCGGTCTGGTTCTGTTTGCCACGACCCCTCTTGTTCTGCGCACCTCGACCTCCTCGGTCGGCTTGTCTGCTCAACAAGCCCAATTCAGCTCCCTTGCTGTTGTGACTTCGGCACGTTCCGGCTCACTGATTCCTTCGTGTTGGCGTCGACTTTCAATGCCTTCTCGTCCTCTTGGCCTTGAATTGATCCGGTTCTTCCGAATCTATCTATTGAACCGAATCAACTGTCTCCAATTCGTTCTAGCACTTGTCCGAATCGGTTGCTCCCGATTCGTCTTCTGGTTCCAAGCCCTTCACCACATCGAACCATGTCCGGGTCTTGGCCTTCTTCCTTTGGTCGGCTCTGTCCTTCTTGACTCTGCCGCCATTGCCGCTTGTTCCGACTTGTTCGGACGTGTCGACTTCCCTTGTCGACTCGGCTCTTTTCTTCTTCTTGACTCTCCCTTCGTCAGTTCTTCCCTCACCGGTGCAATCGGTAGTCTCTTTGCCCTTGCCCGTTCCACTGTCTTTGCCCGTTCTCCCCCTCAAGTGTGGCACATCGAGATGAGGAACACCAAGCATTTCAGTGAAGTGTTGCAACTTGTCCAATCTAAGTGGTTTGGTGAAGTTGTTGGCAACTTTCCGATCCGTGTGAACATACCGAAGTGGTAGTGCACTTCTATATGCTTTGTGCGAGCATGGAATACGGTGTCAAGGTATTCCTCGCGGATGCGTGGAGTGAGGCGGGACCTCGGGGGTCCTGTACCGAAGAGTAAAAGAGAGAGAGAGAGAGACCCACTACGTGCGAGCGTAGATTCACAGGGACACGGCCCTTCGACGCAAAGATGCGAGTGGCACAGCGACACAGAAAGACACGAAAGTATGTATGTATTGACAAGACAAACAACAAGAACACGAAGACAACAAAACACGAAGTCGGTTACAACCGAACAGGCCGGCGGACAGATGCCGATACCTGTTCGTAAACGCACAGAAAGACAGGAACAAGTTGGAGGTGCTGCCGGAAGCACTCGGGCATTCCTCAGAGCAGCGCTAGCCTCCCGAAACTTGCACAGAAGGAAGCAATGGAGTCTGCAAACCAGAGAGAGAGAGAGAGAAGCCTTCGCGCCCAATCCGACAGCACTTCGTCCTCGACTCTCCGCGATCTCTTTACTCTCCTCGTCTCCCTCCTTTTATAGGCAAGGAAGGAGCCGTTCCCCCCCCCTTTACTCCCTACCTACCGAATTTACCTAGGATCTCCTATGTACAACTTAAGGCGCACGTGCATGAAGAGTCGGTTTCTACGCTCCGGTACACCGATTCCGCTTGTGGACGGTTTTCTTCACGACATCCGCCCCCACCTAACCGCGCATCCACCGGCATGCGCCAATTGTGTTGGGACGGAGAAAACCAGTCCAGCCTTCATTCCCCGCCCGTCGGTTCTTCCTCAGTTTCGGGTCGCTCGTCGTCGCGGTCCAAATCAACCTGATCCGGCTCGTCGTCGTGACGCTTCTTGAACGTCTTGATCCGCTTCCCAGCTACCGGTATCGTCATTCTTGTACCGTCGAGTTCCGCCAGATGGTACGTCCCGTTTTCGTTGGCGCTTTGTACCACGTAAGGCCCGAACCACCTTCTTGCGAACTTCCGTGTCGCCCGGTGCTGGTTGTCGAGGCCACTGTCGTAGACTAGCACCCAGTCGCCTTCCTCGATCTTCTTCGGTCAGAGCCGGTGGGTTCGGTCGAACCGGGCTTTGTTCCTCATCCTTGCTTCCCGAAGCTTTTCCGCAGCCTGCTCCACGTCCTCCGGTCTCCGCTCGAGCTGTTGTATGCGCGCCGTCAGCAGTTCCTCCTGGCTCATCTCGTCTCTCCACCCCACGGTTGCCCATGAGGAGACCGTACGTTCGATCGGCATGATCGGCTTCTGCCCAAACATGAGCTCTGCCGGCATGAATCCGGTTACCGAACTGTGCATAGTCCGGTCAGCCCACAACGCGTAAGGCAGTAGCCGCGGCCAGTTACTGACTCGACCTCCGCATGCCCGAACTAACGCCTTGACGATCGGCCCGTGTCCGTGCTCTACCTTTCCATTCGCCTCAGGATTGTACGCAGTGGTAAGCGAGAACTTGACTCCTAGCCGGTCGAACAGCTCCTCGGCCTCTTCGGCGTCCAACTCCCCGCGATCAGCCACGATCTTCCCGACGCACCCGTACCGGCATATTACGTCCTCAAGCAGGAACCTACATACGACTGCAGTCGTTTTGTTCTGAAGGGCCCGGCCTTCCACCTGGTTTGTTAGATCTTCCCGAGCCAGGACCAGATACCGCATCTGTCCTACTCCCATCGGCATCGTTACCAGGTCTACCATCCATTTGAAGTGGATGGTCGGAGGGTACGTAGGGTGAAGTTCGTCCCGGCGTCGGACTATGGAGTGCATCTGACAGCTCTCGCAAGTTGTCATGAATCGATGTACGTCCCGGTACAGTCCCGGCCACCAGTACTTCCCCTTTATCTTCTCGAACGTGGCCCAGGTTCCACGGTGTCCGGCCCAAGGGCTGTCGTGGTAGGCCGTCAGCAGCTCCTCCTGTTCTTCCTTCATCGCCACCACCCGGAGCGGAGCGCCGTCCCTCTTCTTCGGGTGCTTCCATAAGTATCCGTCCCGGAGAAAGAATCGGTAAGCTTTCTTCCGGATCCGGTTTGCCTCGTCCCTCGTCCATGACGCATCCGGCGTCATCGTCCTCAAAAACCCACCAATCTGGAGCCACTCGCCGTCGTACTTGCTCTCGTCGAAGTCGTTAAGCGCCGGAGTGCTCGTCCCATCGGCCGTTACGTATGCTGCCTCGAAGAAGTCCACGCCGACTTCTTCGTCCTCCGAAACCATGCCGCCCTCGTCATCAAACCTCGCCCTCGAAAGCATGTCGGCCATGGCATTGTCTTTTCCGGAAATGTGTCGAATCTCCGGGTCCAGGGACTTGATGTACGCTATCCACCTGAGCATCGCCAGGTCCGGTGTCGCGCATCCGGAAACCATGCCAAGAATTGGCAGGCAATCTGTCTCGATAACCACTTCTGCCCCGATCAGGTAGTCTTTGTCGGCCTTTACTGCCGAAACGATACCCCAGAGTTCGCGTTTAACCTGGGCGTACCCTCGCTGTCGCTCACTGAGGACCTTCGCGCCGAATCGGATCGGGAACCGAATGCCGTCCTCGTCTTCTTGGTTGACGACCCATCCGATCCCGGTCGGACTCGTATCCACCGTTATGCATACCAGGATACCCTTCCCGTAGACAGCCTTCCGGAGTGCCGGTGCTGCCGCAAGAGCTTCCTTCAGCTTCCGGACCGACTCTGTATGCTCGTCTCGCCATTCGAATTTTTGCCCTTTCTTCAGCAACCCGTATAGCGGCTCCGCAACGTGGGCGTAATGCGGGATCCATATGTGGTAGAACGCGCATGCCCCCAGGAACCTCCGAACTTCCGTAACCGAGCTACAACCGGTCTTCATCGCGGAGATGGCTTCTACCTTTGCCGGAGACGGCTTCCGGCCATATGGCCCACATAGGTGTCCGACTACCAGGATTTCCGATTGCCCGAAGGCCGATTTCTCCCCGGAGAAGGTGAGCCTCGCATCCTCCAGCCTCTGTAGCACCTTCTCGCAGTCGTCGATGTGTGTCGCCACGAATCGCCGACATCCGTCCGGCCCGACTGTCTCGTCCTTCTCCTCCACCGGGCACCCCTTTATCGGGATGTCGTCCAGAAATGGCATTGTGATGTCCGGGATGCAATCCCTCAGTACTTTGTTCATTGCATTCACCATGTGGGCCACCGAGTTGGTCCCTCCTTGTGGCAGGGTACACATTCGCACTAGGCCGAGGGGAGTTCGCATCGTCGTAATGTCTCTGCTCTCCACGGCTAGCTGGAACTGGTCGTACCCTGAGTACAGATCACCGACCGAGTAAATCGACCTTCCGGCAAAGGCCTCCGCGAACTCGTCTATGGTCGGTCCGATTCCTGCGTTTCGAATGGTCACTCTGTTGACCGGCTGCAGGTCTTGAATGAAGCGCAACGTTCCGTTTTTCTTCGGTACTGTAAACCATCGGGCAAAGGCCTCCGCGAACTCGTCTATGGTCGGTCCGATTCCTGCGTTTCGAATGGTCACTCTGTTGACCGGCTGCAGGTCTTGAATGAAGCGCAACGTTCCGTTTTTCTTCGGTACTGTAAACCATCGGTTCGAGTATGGGGCACTCGACGGTTCAAAAATGCCCATATCGACTTTCTGCCTCAATAGCTCCATCAACTTCGGGATGTGAGCTCTCGGTACCGGAATCGGCTTGAGATTCCACGGCACATGCGGTATCGTGAATATCACCATCGGCTCCACGATCGTCGGGTCTACGCACCTAATCTCTTCCGGTGAGAATGCGAAGGCTTTCTCGTGCCTTCCGAGCATCCTCCGAAACCGGTCTTCCTCCGCCGGCAGTAGGAACCCGCCCCCGCGATTTTGAGCTCCCGGAGCGTCCCGTTGGTGAAGGTGTGTCCTATGCAGGCCGGATCTCGTAAACTGGGGTTCGACGCAACCCCTCTGATCCGGGACTCGCTGCCCTCCGGTAAGGGTGCCGCGACTGGCCTTATTTTCCGGTCCACAGTCTTGTACCTTGTGCTAACCCGGACCGTCCGATCCGACCCGAGCCCCCGACTGAAGTTCGCGATGACTTCGTACATCTCTTCGGAACATACCGGTATCGTCCGGTCTTCGTTAAGGTCTTCTCCGGCAACCTTCCTCAGCATTCCTAAGGTGTCGTCGAAGGAGACCGCCTCCACGGCTCCGCTGATTTCCTCGTCCGGGCCGAGAACTCCGCACGCTCGAAGTCGCTCTTCCGCCCTTGTCTTTTCTCGGCCAACGATGCCGACCATCATACACCCTCCGTTGTCGGAGAAGCAAAACCTCCTACCTATCGTACAATCGTGGGGTCTTTCCCGAGTGTCCGGACTGTCTCGGCCCCACGCCTTGGCAGCCCTCTCTAAAAATCCTCCCGGTTCTCGCCACCGAGGGATTCGCGGTTTCTCTCGTGGTTCGGCCGCACCGTCAGAAACTGAACCGAATGGCGCCCGTCCTGGCTTTTGACCCTCGCGTAGGCCGACCCGTTGTCCAGCACCTTGGTCTCCATTCTCGCCGCCGTGATGTATGGTTCCCCTAATATGACCGGATGCGAGGACGTCTCCTGTACGAAGAAGTGTTGGTCAATCTCGACGTCGCCGATCTTTACTCGCACATTCGGGCAGGCCCCGTGCAGTTCCTCGGTGGCGCGCGTTGCCGCCCGTATCTTCCACCCGTGCCTGGTGTTGATCGGCCATTTTCCCTTCTTATAGAAGTCCATGGACATTAGGTTTACTTCCGAACCGTGGTCCACCAATGCCACCACCGGTTCCTGAACATCTCCGATTTTTACCGGGGTCTCCGTGGTCGCTCGGGCCCAGTGTGGCCTTGAATAGTGGCTCTCCGCCCACTCATCCTCCAGCGCCGAGTCGTCGATGTGCGTCGTCCGTACCTCCACCGGTCTTTCCGGTTCCGTCTCCGTCGACAGTCTCTTCCGTTTCACCAAGTCTACAATGGAGTCGTGGAACTCCTTCTTGGCGATCCCTAGCACCTCCCGTAATGACAGCTCCACTTTGCTGTCGAGGATCCGTTCTTCTAGGACCTTTCGTAGGTCCGTAGTCCTTTCTATTTCTGTCCCCAGTCGGTACCCGCCCTTCCTGGGGTTATCTTGCGGGCCGGGCCCACCGGCATCGTTCCGTCGTTGCCCGAATCGGGTCTCGTACCGTTGTGAGGGCCCGGCCGCTCCGGCTTTCCCCACTCGTTTGTCTTCTACCAGAGCCTCGTAGTTCCGGCAAGCGGCTTCTACGAAGCCCGTCTTCTCCTCGACCGGATTGCTCCACCCAGTTATTTCCCGGACCCTTCTCTCAGCACGGTCCGTTTCATCTTTCCTCAGCTGCGCGCCGGCGAGGCCCTCCAGCATTGCCGACCAGAAACCGTCTTTACTCTCCTTTCGGGCCTCGCTGCCCCCGACCCGAATGCCGGCTGACGCCGAGTAGTGGATGGCCTCCACGTGTCGGGCCGCTGCCTCTTCCATCAGTCTCTTCATACCTCCTCGCCCGTCGTTTCGGCTCAGGGCCCTCCTGGTGTCGCCAGCGTGCACCCGGCCTTCCCACAGGTACACCACCCGGTTTCTCAACGCCTCTGCGAAATCGCCGCAGTCCTTCCGGATGTGGCCCACCTCGTCGCACCACATGCACCTGTTCCCTACTGTCGGCCGTCGGTCATGAGCCGGTTCGCCGCCTTCCCTTCGAGTCTGGGTGATCTGGAGATCCTTTATCGCCCGCGTCAACTCCTCCAGCGCTGCTCCTCCAGACGAGCCATTGACCATGCCGGTCGAAGTCGGACCGGTTTCGAGCCATTCCCGAGTTTCTTCCCTTCGTACTTGCGGCGCCGGTTCAAGCCTCCTTGCTGTAACAGAGCCCGCACCGGCCGCCCCGTTGTCAGCCCATTCTCGCCGTTTGTCGAAACGGCCACAGACTCTCTTAACCGCAGCCCAGTCGGTTGTCAGCCCGTCTTCAGTTTCCAGCAAGGAGCCGACTTGATCCCGGTCCCGCTCGTCCACCGACTTGACGAACAGTAGGACCCGGCTCGTATCCAGGATAGTTCGGTCAAGCGCCGAAAGGCGCGCAAAGCGTTCTTCGAACTCCCGGAGGAGTGCCGACGCGTTTCTTCCCTTGCCGGGGAACTCCACCCATTCCATGAAGTCCCGTTTCGAAAGCCGGAGCGCGTCGTCCAGCCCATATTTCTCTAGGAGTCGGCCTTCAAACTCCTCCCAGGTACGGCTCTCCGCCCGTACCTCGAGCACCTCCGCATGGATGCTCGGCATCGCCACTCGAGGGAACTCGGCAAGACGCCTCTCTTCCGGAATGTCCCGCATCAGCATTTCCGCCCCGTAGGACGCCAAATACTTCGTAGCATCCTTTCCGCTAAAATGGCCGATCGTACCGATGACCGCCTCAATGGCTCTGTCGAGGGCACCGGTGCCCTCGCGTGTGCTCAATATCCGGTCCACGGCCGAAGCCATGGCCTCTGCAAGATACGACCCCCTCATCTTCTGCTCTTCTACCGCCTCTTTCACGTCGGGTTCACCAAATATGTCGAGGTATTCCTCGCGGATGCGTGGAGTGAGGCGGGACCTCGGGGGTCCTGTACCGAAGAGTAAAAGAGAGAGAGAGAGAGACCCACTACGTGCGAGCGTAGATTCACAGGGACACGGCCCTTCGACGCAAAGATGCGAGTGGCACAGCGACACAGAAAGACACGAAAGTATGTATGTATTGACAAGACAAACAACAAGAACACGAAGACAACAAAACACGAAGTCGGTTACAACCGAACAGGCCGGCGGACAGATGCGGATACCTGTTCGTAAACGCACAGAAAGACAGGAACAAGTTGGAGGTGCTACCGGAAGCACTCGGGCATTCCTCAGAGCAGCGCGAGCCTCCCGAAACCTGCACAGAAGGAAGCTATGGAGTCTGCAAACCAGAGAGAGAGAGAGAGAAGCATTCGCGCCCAATCCGACAGCACTTCGTCCTCGACTCTCCGCGATCCCTTTACTCTCCTCGTCTCCCTCCTTTTATAGGCAAGGAAGGAGCCGTTCCCCCCCCTTTACTCCCTACCTACCGAATTTACCTAGGATCTCCTATGTACAACTTAAGGCGCACGTGCATGAAGAGTCGGTTTCTACGCTCCGGTACACCGATTCCGCTTGTGGACGGTTTTCTTCACGACAACGGGGTTCTTGGCGAGTTGCATGATGCTTATGTTCATCGTAGTAGACCAGAAATCGGGGTCGGTACCTCGATTCGTAGGTCTTGCAGCAGTTGCCAAAGCCAAGTGGCTTCACAGGTGGCAATTGTAGCGCCTCGATACTCAGCCTCATTACTCGATAGAGCAATTGTTGGCTGCTTTTTGCTGCTCCATGCAACAGCCGCGCTACCTACGGAAAACATGTAACCGGAGGTTGATTGGCGATCTGATGCATCGCCGGCCCAATCGGCATCTATGCAACCAACCAGCTCTTCGGGTATACCGCGCCGGTATAACAGGCCCCGATCCTTTGTGCCGCTTACATATCGTAGTATCCGCTGCGCGCACTGAAGCTGCTCCACAGTCGGCTTCTGCATGAACTGACTTATCATTCCGACCGGATAGCTGATGTCGGGTCACGTGATAGCCACACACTTCCGCCACCTTGGTCATGTACGCATAGTGATGCGCCGTGTACTCATTGTACCCGTACCGCTTGACGAGATCCTTCTGGCGGGTGGACCGGCGTAACTCACCATTACTCGGTTTGAGGCCCTTCTTGTCCGTTTCGGTCTTTGTTGCCGAAGATCCGCCTTTGTCCTTGCTGGAGTCGGATGCACACCGATTCGACTCATCGTTGCCGGTTTCGAATTCCGACATCTTTTTCTTCCCTTTCTCTTTGTGCATGAACCGTCTCCTTGGTTCCTTGCGCGGGGAGAGCACGGTAGAGTCTCCACTACTCGTCGGTTCCTCATCGGACTAGTTAGATTGACTCAGTTTCTCGTTCAGCCCACTCAACTGAAATGATTCTGAACTCTCATCCTGAGTTCATGATTCATCATCATCTACTCGGACTGGTTCAGGCTCACTAGCCTCATCCTTCGGCATCGGGTCGGATTCGGAAGTCGGAGTCGGTAAGGAGTACCACGATGCCGATTCATCGAACTCGACATCTCGACAAACTCGGACTTGCTTTGTCTGGGGGTTATAACACTTATAACCCTTTTGCTCTTGAGCATAGCCGACTAGGATGCATTTTTCCGATTTTGCATCCAACTTCCTCCGCTTCTCATCCGGTACATGCACATATGCAATGCTACAGAAGATCTTAAGATGTCTCAAATTTGGCTTGCGCCCGAAATACAGCTCGTGAGCTGACACCTTGTCACCGATCCGGTTCTGGATGTACATAGCCGTTCGGACTGCCTCCGCCTAGTAGAATTTAGGCATGCTCTTCTCCTCCAGCATTGCCCTTGCCGCATCAATAAGTGACCGGTTCTTCCTTTCGGCAACACCATTCTTTTGCGGTGTGTATCTGCAGTTGAACTCTCGCCGAATTCCCTTTTGTTGCAGATAACTGTTGAATTGGCTGGAAAAGTATTCTTTTCCGCCATCCGACCGCAGACGTTTGATCTTCCTCTTTGATTCCCGTTCCACCATGCTTTGGAGACTCCATAAACACTCGAAGACTTCACTCTTCCGCTCAATGAGGTAGATCCATGTGTGTCGCGTATAGTCGTCGATGAAGGAGACGAAATATCGACTCCCGCCAAGACTAACATTTTGTGCCGGTCCCCACACATCCGAATGGATAAGGTCAAGCTTGTTACGGCTCCGGTTACATTTGGTAGGGAATGGAAGCCAGTGTTGCTTCCCGAGTTGGCAGGCTTCACATAAATGGGCCTTCCGGCTGCTGAACTTCGGCAAACCGAAAACAACTTGTTTCGCTTGCAGGTCTTGAAGCCTTCAGTAATTGACGTGGCCTATACGCTTGTGCCACAGGTCGATGTCCGATTCGACCTTCTGTCCTTTTGCAAACAGAGCGGTGCCGATGTCATTGGTGTCGAGGATAAACATCCTCCCGTCTCTGCGCCCTTGCGCAATAATCTGGCCCTCTTCCTTGATGAAGCACCCGAGGTGCGTAAACCGCCCCTGCATCCCTTGGATGACGATCTGTTTGACCGACACCAGGTTCTTCATGATTGTCGGAACGTGTAATACGTTCATCAACTTCCCCTTCCATCCGACGTGGCTGAAAGGGACTTCTCCGACGTGCACGATTGGGTGAGGAGTGTCGTCTCCGGTTTCGACTACTCCTACTTGATCCGGTTTCTCATAAAAGGAGAACCACTCTTTGTGGCTCGTCATGTGGTTCAGCGCACTGGAATCAACATACCACACTTCCTCCGATTTGGAAGTGGTCTTCCTCATCGAGTTCGCCTCGTGCTTCATCACCAAGGCTGGCCCGTTACCGTTCTTGGATCCTCCGGATCCCTTCTCATAGTGCAAGCTTTGCTAGCCATCCTTGCCAGCCTTGTGGGATCCGGATTTGTCCGAATCGGCGCGTTTTCTCTAGCACTCGCTTTCTCTGTGGCCTTTTTGCCACAGTACCAACATTCCGTTGCAGTCTTCTCTTGACGTCTTCCGGTGCCGCCATGACTTCTCTTGCTCCCGGAGGGTCCGGAACTACTATCGGCACGTTCTCTGTGCCTTTGTTCCTGGTCTTGTCGGCCGCCTCCATTGCGTGCCGACCCGCCTTGTACACCACGCCCATGGGACCGATCCACTTCCGTGTACAACATCTGACTGTCAATGGGTGCGCTAGTTGACGCACCGGCGTGGTTCTCCTCTATAAGGAGCATCTACTGTAAGTCGAAAAATGACGGCGTATTCTCCCTTGTACATACCGTCGTTCGGAATGCTTTGAACTTAGACGCCAGGCCCCCAAGACAGACCTGTACCATCTCGTCTTCCTCTACGATAATGTTGATAGAGGCAAGAGAGTCACAAATCTCTTTGATCCAGGCTGTGTAATCCGCCACCGACATGTCCTTCTGTCGGACATTGCTCAAATCCTGTCGGAATTGCAGCTTTCGGGTTGTAGTGCTCGCGGCCTAAACCTCCGGCTGAGCCCGAAATCGAGACCCGCGAAGAGAGTCTGATTTCACTCCGTTTAAGTGGACTGATTGGACGACTGAGTCGGTACGACCAGTCCGATGAAGAGCCGGAGGGTAGTGGAGACTCGGCTGTGCATTCCCCGCGTAGGAAGCCGAGGAGACGGCTTACACGCAAAGAGAAAGGGAAGAAGAAGGTGTCGGATTTCGGCACGGATAGGAACGAGTCAGACCGACGCGAGTCCGACTCCGAGGGAACCGGTGACGGGACTTTAAAGGTGAAGTCCGCGTCGACCGAGAAGGCCTCGACATCGGCTGATGTGAGATTACGCCGATCTACCCGCCAGAAGAACCCTGTTTGGCGGTTCGAGTACAACGAGTACATGGCGCATCATTATGCGTACATGACCCGTATAGCGGAAGTGCGTGAGCCGGAGAGCTACACAGAAGCGGAGAAGGATGCGAATTGGCGTGCCGCGATGGAGGAAGAGATGAACGCATTGGCGGAGAACGAGACCTAGGACCTGGTTGACGCACCAAAAGGGGGTAAACCAATCGGGTGTAGGTGGGTGTATAAGGTCAAGTACAACACCGATGGCTCGGTCAACCGGTACAAGGCTCGACTGGTGGCAAAGGGCTACCCGTAGAAACACGGCATCGACTACGATGAGACGTTTGCACCGGTCGCGAAAATGACGATCGTCCGTGTTTTGCTCGCAGTAGCTGCGGTGAAGGGGTGGCACTTACATCAGATGGATGTAAAGAATGCGTTCTTGCAAGGTGACCTTGACGAACAGGTGTACATGGTACAGCCCCCCGGATTTCACTCTGGAACGAACTCCTCGGCAGTATGCCGACTGAAGCAGTCCCTTTACGGATTGAAGCAAGCCCCTCGCGCTTGGAACGCGAAGATCACACAACAACTGCGTCGGATGGGCATCGTCACGTCAAAATCGGACTCTTCCCTGTTCATTCGGAAAGGTCGACTCGGACTGGTTAGTATTTTACTATATGTTGATGACTTGGTCATCACCGGCGCCGATCTAGGTGAAATCGACGGCGTGAAGCTCCAGCTTGCGGCATTGTTCGACATGAAGGATCTGGGGGACCTTCATTACTTCCTCGGGATCGAAGTGACCTGTACCCCCGAAGGCATATTGATCAGCCAACGTCATTACGTGCTGAGTATGCTCTTCAAAATCGAGATGGCCAACTGTAAGTCCGTCTCGACTCCTCTGGACAGAACCGTCAAGCTTCGTCCCGATACGGGCAAGGTATGCGACCCGACGAGGTTCCGACAAATTGTCGGAAGCCTCATATACTTGACCATCACCCGACCCGACCTCAGTTATCTGGTCGGAGTGATCAGTCAGTTCATGGCGTGACCTACCGAGGAGCACCTTCAGTGTGCGCAACGCATACTTCGGTATGTCAATGGCACTAAGGACCGGGGACTGCTATATCGGACTGGTGCAGCCGCGCAGTTAGTCGCCTACACCGATGTTGATTGGGCTGGCAACACCGCTGATCGCTGATCCACGTCCGGATACGTGTTGTCCCTCGGGAGTGCCGCGATCGCGTGGAGTAGTAAGAAGCAGCCGACAGTTGCGCTGTCGAGCACCGAAGCTGAGTATCGAGGAGCGGTTGTCGCGACATGCGAAGCCATATGGTTGAAGCGGCTACTTAAGGACCTACAAGAGGAGGTGTCAAATTTGCTCGGATTGCGCCACCTCGACGTGCCAAACTTGAGGGGGAGAACAGTCTCGAACGACCAAGCAAGGCAGTAGGAAAGGAGCGGAGACCGCAACACCGAGTCGGTTGACTCGGTTGTCGAGTTCGACTTCGGATCGGCTGAAGAAGCCGAGGGCAGACCCGTGGAAAAGTCCGAAAGCGGACAGAAGGTGAGTAGCCAAACGAGAAAACCAAACCCAACCACGCATGGGGAAGATGATGCCATCAAGGGCGAGAAGAACGAAGACGAGGTGGCGACAGCCAACTCGGACGAGAGCGAAAACCGATCGGAGGTAGCCGAGTCGGTTCGGATGTTTGATTCAGATACGTTGAATCAACCGAGGCCCAAGCGGAAGAAAAGGCAAGAGGAGAAGCGTCAACATCGCAACAGCAGAAGAGCTGATAAGGGCCACGTGAGTAGACAAGCCGACCGGAAGGGTCGAAGCGCGCGGAGTCGAACAGGTCTAGGAGCGCGAGCGAGGCGTGAAGCCAAGAGGAACCGGAGCTGTGAGCCCAAAGATCCCGAAGAGCCTCAAGTTGAGCTTGAGGGGGAGTGTTGAGAGACAAGCTCAACATCGGGCGGATCGGCTGAAGAAGCCAAGGACCGGATCGGTTGGGACCGATCGGTTAGGCCGAGTGCGTAAACCGGTACCCAGACCGGTGTGTACGTAGGGCTGGATCGGTGCGGAAACCGGGAGGCCGTTAGGAAAGATATTCCGTGAGGAATACATTTGGGAGTTTGTGTAGGAGCTCTTAATGAGCATTGAAGTACTGTTAGTACTTCTGTCAGTTTTTCTAGGACTTGTATAAAAGTGTTCATTGAACACACATATGTATAGAGTCGTGAATAGAGTGTTGAATATATTTCCTTGTCTCTTTTCTCTCTCTCGCTCTCTCTGTCTCTCCCGTGTATACCGTGTAAGTTCAAGCTCTCCATTAAACCTGAGTTTTCATCCTTCTGTTTGGTCTTCATACTCGCTTCCGCACGCTACTTTTTACAAAAGATAAGGATACAAGCTCCGACTCCAAAGCGCTCCTTACCGAATCAGAATGCGGAAGACAAAGGAACCGTAGTCCCCAGAACTGGGAGAAGTCGAGGACACGGTCAAAGTCAAGGGGAAGGCCTACCTACTTCTATTGCGGCAAGCCAGGACACTTCCAGAAGACGCCGGAACTAAACGGGCTGGCCGAGAGGATAAACCGGACCATAATGGAGAGGGTCCAGAGTATGCTGGCGCATGCAAAACTGCCCAAGAAGTTTTGGGCTGAGGCACTCTTGACGGCGACATATGTGATAAACAGATCACCCTCAGTACCCTTGGACGGAGACACGCCACAGAGAGTCTAGACTGGTAAGGAAGTATCCTACCGGCATCTAAAAGTATTCGGGTGTCTTGCGTATGTGCATGTTGCTAAGGACCGGAGACGAAAGTTGGATCCAAAGACCCGGCCATGCATATTCCTCGGTTACGGTGACGATGAGTTCGGCTACCGAGTGTGGAACCTGGTCGACAAGAAGGTATTCTGGAGTGGAGATATTATCTTCATGGAGGACTAGACGCTCGCCGACTAGGAGTCGGAGAAGAAGATAATGAACTCCGAGTTGACCGGTATGGATCGATTCTACGATGAGCAGATCCAACCTGCAAGAGATCGGTTAGCACTCGAGGAACCAGCCAGTTACGGTGAGGATACTGAACCGGCAGAAGAAGAAGTAGAGGAAGTTGAAACCAGAACCGACCAAGACCCCGAATCGGATTCGGATGAAGAGCAAATGGAGGAGCTGATTACCGAAGCCCAAAGATGGAGATATCCTCTTAGAGAGAGAAGGGCCCTCCGGAGATTTCCGGATGCAGAGTATGTGCTGCTGACCGATGAGTGAGAGCCGGAAAGCTTCGAAGAAGCGAAGGATGACACCCACAACCGCAAATGGCTAAGTGTCATGCAGGATGAGATGGATTCCCTGCATGAGAACCATACGTACGAATTGGTGGAGTTGCCGAAAGGAAAGCGGGCACTCCGAAACAAGTGGGTGTACAAGTTGAAACCGGGAGATGCCGGCAACCCCCCGAGGTACAAAGCTAGGATTGTGGTGAAGGGGTTCCAGCAGAAGAAGGGCGTGGACTTCGATGAGATATTTGCCCCGGTAGTAAAGATGACCTCCATCCGGACGGTTCTGAGTATAGCGGCAAGCATGGACCCCGACGTAGAGCAGCTAGACGTGAAGACGACATTCCTTCATGGTGACCTCGAAGAGGAGATCTACATGCAGCAACCGGATTGATTCGTGGAGAAAGGGAAGGAGCACCTGGTTTGCCGGTTGAAGAAGACCCTGTACGGAGTAAAGCAGGCTCCCCGACAATTGTACCGGAAGTTCGACTCCTTCATGACCGATCAAGGGTACCACAAGACGCAGGCCGATCACTACGTGTTTGTGAAGAAGTTCGAAGGAGGCAACTTCCTGATACTCCTTCTATATGTGGATGACATGTTCATCGTCGGACGGGACCAAGCCAGAATACAGATGCAGAAGAAGGCTCTCAACCGAACTTTCGCAATGAAAGTCTTGGGTTCGGCAAGATAGATGTCGGGGATGCATATCATCCGGAACTAGCCAACGAAGCAATTGTGGTTGTTACAAGAGAAATACCTGACAAAGGTGCTTCAGCGGTTCAACATGTTAGAAGCAAAACCGATCGGATCGACACTGCCGGCAAACTGCAAATTATTCGGTAAGCAAAACCCGAAGACGAAAGCAGAGAAGGCTGATATGATGAAGGTTCCATATGCCTCTGCCGTCGGGAGCTTAATGTACGCAATGGTGTGTACCCAACCGGATATATTACGCTTAGACACCTGTTTGTTGTTCCACACCCACTTGGTGGTCTAGGTCGAAGGACTAACCGCGGATCGTGTTCCTAATCGGCAACACTTTTGGCGCTCTTGGTGATTTTTGTCTTCTCACAGACGAACAACGACGAATGGATGTTTAGCCAAAGACGCCCCAGAGAACCAACATGACAAGACCGACCAATAACAAGGTCCATCACATGCCAGTCAGAAGAACGCGCACGGCTAAAGTCACGCCTCAGCAACCTTAGTACTACCTGCCGGGAGTACAAAGGTGATTCTTCACTCTCCAAATACCTCGACGAGACGCGGAGACTACGCTCACCGCAGCCACTCGGTGGTCTTTCCCGTCCCGCCGTACCCCCCACCATGGCCTTTGCCTACCCCCGCTTTAACAGCGAAACCGACGCCCCAACGCATATTCCCATGTTCCTGAATGTCTGGAATGCGAACCACATGGCGCAGAGCCTTTCGGAGGCGGTAGCACACCAGTTGAAAGTGACGGAGTTCGGGTTAACATTAGATGGGCAAGCCACGTTTTGGCATTCACAGATGAATTTACCAGCAATAACAACCTTCGATCAGCTGCAGTCCGCGTTCTTGCGATTCTTCCATCGGAGGGTTCCACAGCGCGAAATCCTCAGACAGTTTTATACGATTAAGCAACTGTCGACAGAGACAATAGCGGACTTCAACTTACGCTTCCAAAATTTACGACGGAATCTGGAATGGAGCCCCGCAGAAGACGAGGCTCGGGAAACATTTCTGGCAGCTTTACGCCAGCCCATTCGGGTAACGCTCAACAACAATAGCGTGAAAGGGGAAACGGCAGATATGGTAATTGAACGAGCGTTACAACTCGAGTTGGATGACAAGGAGGAAAGGTTTTCTATGTCCTCCTTACGACAAGCGTTACCTCAGGATGAGGAATGCCAGTTTCGTCAAGCAATCCAGTGCACGATTTGCTTGAACTCAGGGCATGCCGCAGTGGACTGCAATATGCGAATCCACTGCCCAATCTGCCACTCGAAGGCTCACACAGTCGACCAATGCGAGTACAATATGTTAAACAGAGCCACTCCCGCAGTCCGCAACATGGACACACAGCGTCAACCACACCGGACTGAACAAAGGAGGCAAGAAGACCGACCCCGGTATAAGGATCGCAACCCACGGGAGGACCGGTACCACCGGAATCGCCGAAATCACAACGATTCCGAGGAGGACGACCCAGAGGACGAGGATTATTGTGGACATCCGAGTTACATCCGACAAACAAATGGGGCGGCTTCAATGGTTATCGTGGTAAGCCACGGCAATATCAGGATCACCGGCATTACGACGAAAGCTCGGGGGATGAGAGGCACCAGGAACAAAGACGAGACCAACAGCAGCCACCGCGTACGTTCCGACAAATGAGGCCGGACCGCGAGGAGCAAGTAGCACCAAGGGAGCGGCACACACCACCAGAAGCCGAGAAGGGTGAATCAAGCATCCATTGTTTTATTTTTCAGCAATCCGGACATTATGCCACGCAATGCCCAGCACGCAAGGGAAAGGGGCCCGCTGTCAATACGATTACGGCGGAGGTGCAACAAGTCACGACACGCTAGCAAAGCAAACGCGACAAATACGGAACGTATGCGGAAGGAGTCCGCGAACACAATGGAGCGAGCAGAGGACGAAAGACCGGTCCCAGACCCCATTTGGCAGGCGTTAGCGGGCTGTGAGATAACGTTAACCATGGAGAAACTGTTGTAGCTAGTCCCACGCTTCCGCCAAACCATGGAAGAACGGTTGACAAGCATAACCGGGGTGAGTATCGCTACAAACCTTACAAACGTCAGAAGTGGACCGTTGGTAGTGGATCAGCACAACCCGGCTATTACATTAATATTACACGGACATGAAATTCCTAGATGTGTAATCGACGGCGGCTCATGCGTCAATGTAAATAGCGCCAAAACTTGCGAGCAGTTAGGCATTTCTGAATGGGAGGCTTGCCCATTCTGGCTCCGAATGGCAGATACCCGCTCAGTACGACCATTAGGGTTAATTCGCAAAATTGGCATTATCGTGGGCGGACACCGATTCGACATCTCGGCGGTCGTCTTCGCCTTGGACGCCCCAAGGGCGTACCCAGTGCTTCTGGGCAGACCATGGCTTAGGGCAGCAAATATCAAGTAGAGCTGGTTACACAAGTGTATTAGTTTCCGACACGAACGCACCAAGGTTCGCGTACCTATAGAGGGAAGCACGCCACAATCGAAGGGTATAACACCATTATACGCAGAAGATATAAATATGTTGGCTGGGGTGGAGGATACAAAATTGGAGGCATACCTCAACGAGCACCCTCGGATTATTCCGTTGTTTGAGATAGACGTCATCGCAACTGTGGCAGAATATGCCACGGGCACTGTTCTCCACGACGAGCCTTACGAACCAAACCCAGAGTCCATATTGGAACTCAGCAGAGCACGAGCGGCATTCGAAAGGGAAATGGAGATTTCTTGATGAGTCACCGCTTCCTCCCTCGAAGAAGTAAATATGGGTACGGAATAGGAGCCTCGTTTCCTCTCCATCGCAAAGGAATTAAGGCTGGACCAGCGAAAAATGATGATCGCACTACTCACAGAATATAAGGATGTGTTCGCTTGGGCTCACGAGGACATGAAGGGGTTAGATCCCAAGTTCTATCAGCATAAGATCAATTTAGCAACCGACGCGAAACCCGTCCAACAGCGCCGCTACCGCATGAACCCGAACTACGCGACCCGTGTGAAAGAAGAAATTGACAAGCTCCTGAAGGAGGGGTTCATACGACCAGTTAAACAAGTGACATGGTTAAGCCCGACAGTGGTCGTTCCAAAGAAAAACGGCAAAATACAGGTATGCGTAGATTACCGAAAATTAAACGTCGTCACCATTACAAACGCATTTCCCTTACCCTTCACCGATAGCGTACTGGACGTCATCGCAGGCCATGAGATGTACAGTTCTTTAGATGGCTTTAGTGGCTATATCTAGGTACGCATGCATCCCGAGGACCAAGAAAAGAAGGCATTTGTCACGGACTGGGGAGTATATGTGGCAGTCGTCATGATGTTCGGGTTAAAGACGGCACCGGCAACATTTCAACGAACAATTACGGATATCTTTGGGGAATACATTCCGGCCTGGAACATTGCCGCACCGCACGCTTAAGCCTGAATCCCACAAAATATGCTTTCGGTGTGACCAGCGGGACTCTCTTGGGCCATATAGTCAGCAAGGAGGGAATAGCGGTTGATCCGAACAAAATCTCCGCGATCACGCAAGCCAACACTCTGACAAACGCCAAATCACTCAACCGGTTTTTGGGACAAATACGGTGGCATAGTCAGATGATACGGTATTTGGCGGACTTCGCCATGCCGTTACACGCTGCCCTACATCGGACTCCTTTCCAATGGACTGCAACGGAGGATAAGGCCTACGAGGCACTTAAGATAATGCTCACATAGGCTCCCATCGTACAACCACCAGTTTGGGCGAAGCCATTCCACATGTTCGTTGACGCCACAGACATAGCAATAGGAAGTGCACTAATGCAGCTCACCGAACCAAGCTGGTACCGGCCAGTATACTATGCTAGTCGCAAATTATCAACAACAGAGCGTAACTACTCCACAACCGAGCGGGAAGTGCTAGGGATGATCTATAGCATCAATAAATTCCGGCACTATTTATTAGGAAGGAAATTCACTGTAGAAAGTAGAGTGCGGAAGCAAGTATGAAGACTGAACAAGGGAAGGAAATTCAGGTTCAATGGAGAGCTTAGGCTTACACGGTATATGCGGGAGAGACCGAGAGAGAAAGCAGAAAACACTATATTCAATAATAATACTCAGTCTGTGTGTGTACATAAGACGTGCTTAGTGAGCACTTTTATACAAGTCCTAAAAGGACTGACTGAAGTATTGACAGTACTTCAATGCTCATCAAGAGCCCCTACACTAACTCCCAAATATATTCCTCACGGAATATCTTTCCTAACGATCTCCCGGTTTATGTACTCGGCCTAACCGATCGGTCCCAACCGATCCGCTCCTCGGCTTCTTCAGCCGATACGGCCGATGTTGAGCTTGTCTCTCAACACTCCCCCTCAAGCTCAACTTGAGGCTCTTTGGGATCTTCACAACACCGGTTCCTCCTGGCTTCTCACCTCGCTTGCGCTCCTCAACCTGTTCGACTCCGCGCGCTTCGACCCTTCCGGTCGGCTTGTCTGCTCATGTGGCCCTCATCAGCTCTTCTGTTGTTGCGGTGTTGACGCTTCTTCTGCTGCCTTTTCTTCCGGTTGGGCCTCGGTTGATTCAGCGTGTCTGAATCAAACATCCGAACAGACTCGGATACCTCCGATTGGTCTTCGCTCTCGTCCTAGTTAGCTGTCTCCAACTCGTCTTCGGTCTTCTCGCCCTCGATGGCGTAATCTTCCCCATCCGTGGTTGGCTTCAGCTCCCTCCTTCGGTTGCTCCCCTTCTGTCTGCTTCCGAACTTTTCCGCGGGTCCGCCCTCGGCTTCTTCAGCCGATCCGAAGTCAAACTTGTCAACTGACTCGGTGTCGCGGTCTCTGCTCCTTTCCTGCTGCTTTGCTTGGTCGTTCGGGACTGTTCTCCCCCTCAAGTTCGGCACGTCAAGGTGACGCAACCCGAGCGCACCTGAGAATTGCCGCAACTTGTCCAGACCAAGAGGCTTTGTGAAGATGTCGGCAGCCTGCCGATCCGTCGGAACGTACTGGAGTTCGACTTCACCGGAAAGGACACGCTCATGGACGAAATGGTAGTGCACCTCAATGGGCTTGGTCCGTGCGTGGAAAACTGGGTTCTTCGCGAGTTGGATGTTGCTGAGGTTGTCGCAGTAGATCGTCGTCGGATCTGACACCTCCACTTGCAGATCCTTAAGTAGCCGCTTCAACCATATGGCTTCGTATGTCGCGACAGCCGCTCCTCGGTACTCAGCTTCGGTTCTCGACATAGCAATTGTCGGCTGCTTCTTACTGCACCACGCGATCGCGGCACTCCGAGGGAGAACGCGTATCCAGACGTTGATCGGCGATTGGCTGCGTTGCCAGCCCAATCAGCATCGATGTAGCCGACTAATTGCGCGGCTGCACCGGTCCGATATAGCAGTCCCCGATCCTTAGTGCCGTTGACATACTGAAGTATGAGTTGCGCACATTGAAGGTGCTCCTCAGTAGGTCGCGCCATGAACTGACTAATCACTCCGATCGGATAACTAAGGTCGGGTCGGGTGATGGTCAAGTATATGAGGCTACCGACAATTTGTCAGAACCTCGTCGGGTCGCATACCTTTCCCGTATCGGGACGAAGCTTGACGGTTCTATCCAGAGGAGTCGAGACGGACTTACAGTCGGCCATCCCGAATTTGAAGATCATACTCAGCACATAATGACGTTGGCTGATCAATATGCCTTCGGGGGTACGGATCACTTCGATCCCGAGCAAGTAATTAAGGTCCCCCAGATCCTTCATGTCGAACTATGCCCCAAGCTAGAGCTTCACGCGGTCGATTTCACTGAGGTCGGCGCCGGTGATGACCAAGTCATCAACATACAGTAAAATACTAACCGGATGAATAGGGAAGAGTCCGATTTTGACGTGACGAAGCCCAACCGACGCAGTTGTTGCGTGATCTTTGCGTTCCAGGCACGCGGGGCTTGCTTCAGTCCGTAAGGGGACTTCTTCAGTCGGCATATTGCCGAGGAGTTCGTTCCGGAGTGAAATCCGGGGGGTTGTACCATGTACACTTGTTCCTCAAGGTCACCTTGCAGGAACGCATTCTTTACATCCATTTGATGTAAGTGCCACCCCTTGGCCGCGGCTACTGCGAGCAAAACACGGACGGTCGTCATTTTCGCGGCGCAAACGTCTCATCGTAGTCGATGCTGTGTTTCTGCGCGTAGCCCTTTGCCACTAGCCGAGCCTTGTACCGGTTGACCGAGCCATCGGTGTTGTACTTGACCTTGTACACCCACCTACACCCGATCGGCTTCACACCCTTCGGTGCGTCAACCAGGTCCCAGGTCTCGTTCTCCGCCAATGCGTGCATCTCTTCCTCCATCACGGCACGCCAATTCGCGTCTTTAGCCGCTTCTGCGTAGCTCTCCGGTTCACGCACTTCCGCTACACGAGTCATGTACGCATAATGATGCGCCATGTACTCGTTGTATCCGAACCGCACAACTGGGTTCTTCTGGCGGGTAGATCAGCGTAATCTCAGATTAGCCGATGTCGAGGCCTTCTCGGTCGACGCGGTCTTCACCTTTAAAGACCCGTCACCGGTTCCCTCGGAGTCGGACTCGCGTCGGTCTGACTCGTTCCTTTCTGTGCCGGAATCCGAAACATTCTTCTTCTTCCCTTTCTCTTTGTGCGTAAGCCGTCTCCTCGGCTTCCTGCGCGGGGAATGCGCGGCCGAGTCTCCACTACTCGCCGGCTCTTCATCGGACTGGTCGTACCCACTCAGTCGTCCAATCGGTCCAGTTAACAGGAGTGAAATCGGACTCTCTTCGCGGGTCTCGATTTCGGGCTCACCCGGAGGCATCTCGGCCTTGCTGACCTCATCGTTACAACTCGGATTGGAGTCGGGGTTCGGAGTCGGGGACTGGTACCAGGACGTGGACTCGTCAACCACAATGTCGTGGCTAACACGCGCTGGTTTGGTGTGAGGGTTATAGCACTTATAACCCTTCTGCTCGTCCGAGTAACCGACCAAGATGCATTTCTCGGCCTTTGCGTCTAGCTTCCTCCTTTTCTCCTTCGGTACATGCACATACGAATTGCTACCGAACACCCTCAAGTGTCGCATGTTCGGCTTCGTTCCGAAATATAGCTCGTGCGCGGACACTTTGTCTCCGATCCGGTTCTGGATGTATACCGCGGTCCTTACCGCCTCGGCCCAGTAGAACTTGGGCAAGCTCTTCTCCTCCAGCATTGCCCGTGCCGCTTCCACAATCGACCGGTTCTTCCTCTCAGCCACGCCGTTCTGCTCTGGCGTGTATCTAAAACTGAATTCGCGCCGAATTCCCATTTGTTGTAGATAACCGTTGAATTGACTGGAAAAGTACTCTTTCCCGCCATCCGACCGCAAGCACTTGATCTTTCATCCCGTTTCTGTTTCCACGAACCCTTTGAGGTCCCGGAAATAGTCGAAGACTTCGCTCTTCCTCTCAATGAGGTAGATCCACGTGTGCCACGTGTGGTCGTCGATGAAGTCGACGAAATATCGGCTCCCACCAATGCTAACGTTTTGTGTCGGTCCCCACACATCGGAATGTATAAGGTCGAGCTTGTTCCGGCTCCGGTTTCGCTCGTTGGGGAAAGGAAGTCGGTGTTGCTTCCCGAGCTGGCAGGCTTCACAAATTTGTGCCTTTCGGCCACTAAACTTGGGCAATCCGAACACTACCTGTTTCGATTGCAAATCTTGAAGCCGCTGGTGGTTGATGTGGCCTATCCGCTTGTGCCATAAGTCGATGTCCGACTCGGTCTTTTGTCCCTTCGCGAACATTGCGGTGCCGCCGTCAGTGGAGTCGAGGATGAACATCCTCCCGTCTCTGCGCCCTTGCGCAATCACACGGCCTTCTTCCTCAATGAAGCACCCGAGGTGTGTACACCGAACCTCCATCCCTTGGTCGACGATCTGTCCGACCGAGACCAATTTTTTCGTGATTGTCGGGACGTGCAACACGTTCATGAGTTTCCCTTTCTGCCCGACATGGTTAAGGGGAACTTCTCCGACATTCGCGATCGGATGCGGAGTGTCGTCTCCTGTTGCGACTACTCCCGATTGTATCGGTTTTCCAAGGTACGAGAACCACTCCTTATGGCTCGTCATGTGGTTTGACGCGCCAGAGTCTACGTACCACACCTTGTCCGATCTCGGGGTGCTCTGTTTCATTGAGTTTCCTTCGTGTCTCATCACGAAGACAGACCCTTCTCCGGCTCTCCCGGAATCTTCGGCGTAATGCGATCACTGCCGATTTCCCTTGTCGGTATGACTGGAGCCGTTCCCGGAACTAGTTCTTTCCGATTCGGCGCGCTTCTTCCAGCACTCGCTTTCCCTGTGGCCTTTCTTGCCACAGTACCAGCACTCCGCGATGGCCTTCCCTTGCCCGTTCTTATCGCTTCGACTCCCCCTGTTGTAGGTTTTTAGGGTTAGGGTTAATGAGAATGGTGATGATGATGATTGATGATGAAGATAGACATTGTGTAATGGTGGAGATGATGATTGGTATGATGGTGAGAGAGAACATGAAGAACAAGACAAGCATTGCGGGGTGGGGGGTGGTGCCTAGAATGGCTCCACCCCCCTCCCAAGGGGGTTCAACGTTAAGGAGAGGGAAGAGAGAGAGAGAGAGAGATGAAAAGAGAGATAGATAGAGAGAAATGATTCCTTCATGTTTCATTCATTCCCCATAAGGGGGTTAAATAGTACAAGAGGGGGTAGATACAAAGGGGTGTAAGCCCCCTAGAGCATTTATACTGGACACTCACTCATACCTCCTCGTATCCATCCACATGCACACACGTGTGCATGTGTTCACATATGTATCGACTCACAATTACATTTAGGCCCCCTACACATACACAACATTATGATAACATTCGACCCTCGCTCATCACACTTGACTCTCCGTACATCTCGTACGAGGTAACACAATATGGCACGCCCGTGGGAAAGTGCCTTGCACGCCAATCCCACATGCCTTGATGATGATATTTCTTCGACCGGAACTCCCTCGATCGGAGCGCTTGACTCGAATATCTCCTTCGGTCAGCGACTTCATCGACACGAACATTCTCGTTCTGTCGGTTCACGAACATTGATATCATGGGTCCAAAAACGTTGTGTATGTGTATCTTCCTTTTGTTGATTTTGTGAGTTGTGTGTCGATCACATCCATTTCTTTTAGGTTGATGAGTTTTCGAAATTTCGTAGGTGCCCTTTGATTTTTAAAATTTTAATTATGTACGCTCTAGTTTTTGAAATTTTACTCGATACCCTCAGGGTTTCAAAGTTTGTCTCGTACCCCTATTTTATCTTTTTCCCTCTCTTTTGCTTTTAGGTCATTTTTACCTTCCCTTATGTATTTGTCTTCTTCTCTCTTCTCTTCCTCCTGTCTGTCTATGTCTCCTTCTGCTTCTTCTCTCCCTCTGATTCTCCCGCTTGATTCTCTCTCTGTCCATGCCTCTATCTCTAGTGCCCGAATCTTGCTTTGCTCCTCCTCTCTGTTTCCTTCTTTCGTGTTGCTTTGGTCTGCGTTTTTCTTCTTCTTGTTCATTTCTGTTCTTCTTCTTTCTTCTATGCCTTTCTCTTTCTTGCTTCTCTGTTTCCTCTTCTTTCTTGGTTATTCTGCTACCTCTTGTGCTTCTTCTTTTCCTTCCCTTCCTATTCCTTCTTCTCTTCTTCATCTTCTTCTTCTCTTTCATCATTGTCGATTGTATGTTCGTTTTTTGGCCGCCACTGTTCGGCCGCAATCGGGGCACTGCTCCAACTATCGTTGTTCGGCCGCTTCGTCCCTGTCTCCCTCACTGTTGTGGTCGGTCGTCCCTGTCT
The DNA here is from genome assembly GCF_043228905.1 of Azolla caroliniana. NCBI lineage: Eukaryota > Viridiplantae > Streptophyta > Polypodiopsida > Salviniales > Salviniaceae > Azolla > Azolla caroliniana. The sequence continues at coordinate 11,381,132 of NW_028230452.1, forward strand.
CCAACTATCGTTGTTCGACCGCTTCGTCCGTTTGGCATGTTCGGTCGTCCCTTCGTCTTTCCGGTCGTTTTTGTCGTTTGTCCGGTTGTCCGGTCCCTTCCAACTGTCTCTCCTTCTGTCCATTCTGTTGTCCTATCACCGCTCTGGCACCGCTGCTCATCCGGTTCTGTTATCGTCTCCGTCGGCCGGCCCTTATCAGGCGTTGTCGTGTCTGTCTAGTCCATCTCCAGATGTCTCTATCGTTGTCTCTGTCGGTTCGTCGTCGTCCGGCACCGTCCATCGTCCTCTGGCCATCGAGCTGTCTTAGTGCGGCCTGTTCTGGTCCATTCCGACCGGTTTTCCGGTAGTCGGTTCGGCTACTGTCCGGCTGCTATGTGTCTTTGCGCATTCCGGAAATCGATCCAACCACTATCCGGCGGATGCCGCTCTGCCGTTGCCACTGTACAACCGCCGCTCCATCCGGTCACTATCTCTGTCCGACCGGGCTGCTGTTGGTCGGCCACCACTCTAGCTCCATCAGGTCACTGTCTCTGTCGCTCTTCGGTGTCCATGTCCCATCGTTTGGCTGTTGCCATTGTCGTGGCTGTGCATTTCGGATATCGGCTCTGTCGGCTCTGTCCGGCCGTCGTCCCACTGTCTTCCAATCGTGTGTCTGGTCTGTCTGTCTATGTGGTCGCCTGTTCGGCCCATTTGACCCATCCTACTGTGTCTTGTGTCTTTTTGGTCACCTTTGTCTAGTGCATCCGTCCGTGTCTTTCCAGCGCTATTGGTTGATGTCTGGTTTGCATCCGCATCTCCTCCGTCTTCTTCGGCCCTTCGGTGTTAACCGGCTCCGGTTCTGGTTCCGATTTCAGTTCCGACTCTCTCTGTGTTGCTTCTTTTAGAACCACCTCTCGTGCATTCTCAGCACATCCTGCTGGTCTCCGCTCCACACACTGCGACTTTCTCCGCAGTCTCCTGGTGGGCTTCTCTTTCCGGTCGTGCTGGCACCGGTTCCCACTGCATCGCAGTTTGTACAGCCGTGCATCTTGCACCACGCTTTCAAAAACACGCACATTGTCGCTAACCGCATCGGAAACCCGCACATTGACACTAATCGCAACCTCGCACAACCATTGTTGCCATTCATGCATTCCTCCATCGCATCATCATTTCTTGCACTCGTACACAAACGTCATCGTTTCCATTTCTTCGCTTGCAGATAATGAGCGGCCCCATTTGTACCATAATGTAAAAATAGGTTGCAGATAACCATTGTACATAACCGTTAGGACTATTAAAACGACTAAAGACCTGCACAAACTCCTAGTCCAAGAACACGCGGCACCACGATGGCTCACCACCCAATGAACCCTAAGCCACAAAAAGAAGGAAACAAAAGATTTTCTGCACAAAACAGAAACTCGTCTTCTAGCTATCAGCGCTTCCATTGCTCCTCCCCCTCACCTTCTCCTCCATCCTATCACACAGCTCGCAACCACCACTCTTCTTCCCACGAACCTCCTCTGGCGATGACGATCTTCATCTCTACTGCCTTACGCCGACGGCTCGTGGAGAAACGCTTGGATGGGTACATCCGGGTCGCAGAAGCACCCCCACACCCGGATGCCATGGACATCGTCAGGAAGCTTAGCATTGACACGGTCACCAACTCCTCCATCCGGAAGAAGTTGGACCTGTCATGGCTAGGCGAAAGGCATTTCTACATCCCTCCTGCAGAGGCACTGCAACGATATTTCAGGCCATATTCCTCCTCTGCCAAGGCCTATAGAACCAAGTAGATTCCGGATCCCTTCTTCCGTGAAGTTGCCAAGTTCCTGCTAGAAGTCGGTTGCGTACATGTCAACGCATATGGGATGCCTAAGCAGAAGGCAGACATCATTATCGATACCTTCGAGGGGCGCGCGGTATATTGGGGGGGGTCATCACAGGGCCGGCGTTAAGGGAAGGCCTGCATGCGTACTAGGCAGGCAAAAAGCTCAGGCCGATCATACAACAGTGCCTTACGGTACAATTTCCACCCCGAGGCTTGCCGGCACCGCATCCCAGCCGACCCACGCCCCCGCCTCGATCCGCGAAGCACAGGTTAGCGGTGTTATCGGCCCCAGAGTGGGAAGAGGAACCCCAAACCGCCCAGCCTGACCCAAGGACAACACCACCTACCAACCAGCCGGACACACGGACAACGCAGGAGGAATAGTCGGCACGTTCCATGGAGGCAGCCCTAGAGCCAGACACAGAAACACGACAGGATAGCCCTAGACCGAAACGGCGTAGATTGGACAAGAAGGATGGGCGGGGGTTGGTCAAAAACGTTTCCACGATGACAGAAACACCGACCGAAGGCAATGGCTCCGTAGTTACGAAACCCAATACCACCTTCAAAATCATCCGGGAGCCATGACCGATTATTATGACCCAGTCCCAATGAGGGAAAGCCGTATTGACGGCGGAAAGCGAGGTTTTGGCATATCCGGATATCCCGGATATGGCCCATGAGTTCAGCGCCCTCTTACAGTTCGGCACTTCTTTTGAGCTCATGGAGTTCCTGGCAATACATCAGGTAAAAGCCGCCCAATGAATGGCCGAAGAGCATGCGGAACGCCAGATGATTGAGCGCGCCCTAACACAAACCACGGAGAGCGACGATGAGGACTGGTTAGCTAGGGTCGGCAGACAGAGAAACGCCGAGGTACGCCCCGTGGGGATGGAGATACCCCATTAAACACGGCCCTAGTCGAAGTCCATCGGGAACTGGCAAAGGTCAGCACGGGCGCCAAGGAGATGGCCATAAAAAATAAGAATGTCTGGAAGAAGGTGAAACTAACCCAAGTCGAACTACAAAAAGCCAACGAACGCATCAAGGAGTTGGAAGCTCACGCGGCTACGGCGCAACATGCAACTCCGCCACCAAACCAAGCCATCGATGCTTTAAAGGAAGAAATTGAGGCTCAGACCGCCATCGCCTCAAAAGCAAAAAGGGTCGTGCAACTAGCGGAATCAGAAATTGACCGCCTTCGAGCAGAACTACACCAATCCTCAGACAAAGAAAAGGAGATACTGGCTAATGGCCGGAAGGCAATAAAAACCCTAGAAGAGAAACTCACTACAGAGGTAGGACAACACATCCGAACAAAAGACAGCAACGCCCAATTACGGGAGGACGCGAAGAAATCAGAGGCGGCAATCGCGGGACTCCGGGCCTTATTAGAAAAGAAGAAGGTATGGTTCGACGAGCAGTTGGTGGTCGAACAAGACAGAAGGCATCAACTCGAAATCTGCCTAAACAATGAAATGGGGAAATTAGAAAAGCAGCATGCAAAGGAATCCCAACTATGGGCGGGCCTGAAGGCCACATACGAGGAAGCGATGGCGGTTAAACAGCAATAAATCGCAAATCTCCAGAAGTCGATGGAAGACGCACGCAACCGTTGCCAGGCCATCACAGATAACTTGTGTATCCTTCTCCAAACAAATCGGGAGAGGTTCACAGCGCAATTGAAAACGACGTTAGCCAAAGGATGGATGGCGTGGGCAACCCAAGCAGCGGAATTGCACGCATATCGTGCGGACTGGGAGAACCGGCGAAAAGACGGTCGAGTTTTCTATAAAATAAATGAGGAGAGCATTGCGGCCGTACGAGAGGACCTAGCGCAAGACTATCGTGCGCTAGCAGACCAACACTCCGAAGAACTCGCGCAGCTCTTAGATGATTTTGGTGAAAGCCAGGAGGAGCTATTTCACCAAATCACACAAGCCGGCAACACGCGCACAAACGAGGAATCCAGCGCGACGCCAATTCCGGGCACGGCCGAAGAAGAGGAACCTCAGGCCCGATCACGAGAAATGACAACGACGGAGAACAGCGGGGACCGACGAGCGGAGTTCCCCACAGGACCAGACAGCGAAACTACTACACAAAAAGAGGTTCATCCGCACGAGCCCACGCTATCATCAGACCACACGGAGAACGGTGTGGGCCAGGCGGAATCTCCGCCGCACTCCCTGGAAAGTACAAAAACGGCCGACACCACGGAGGACGTACCAATGGAGGCAGAGCCGCAACCGACTGCAAGCACGACAACAGCAGAGCCCAACCCACTAGCTCAAGAAGAGCCCACCCTACCCGGACTGCCCACAGACGGCGACTGCGACTCCGGGAGAAACCAGCCCGACCAAACAGGGGAGCCACACCAAGATGCACCTACGGGCCCTACGTCACCTCTGGACGCGGACACCGCAGCAGAGCCAAACATCCGGGCCATTTTGGAAGAGGATTAACGGTATGAGTCCGATGTGCCAAGGCACTGTCCCACAGGCGTGTCAGGTGTTGTCCGCCGGAATAGTAACCGACGGACAAAAGCGTAGGAATAAGAAATAATATAAGATCATAACGCATGTAACGGTTCACGCACGAAGCGTGAACGGCTAAATAGACCCTACGTATATAAAGGGCAAAAAACCTCTGATAGAGGGGGCGTGTAATTTTGGGAATGTAAAGAAACGTCTCATAATAGAATTCTATCTTCTCTGATTTCCTGTGTATAGCTATGGCTAATTCACTGTGTTTGTCTTGAATACCTAAGCGTTTAAGTACGTAAGTGTAACCCTTGATAGGGATTCGGTTGTAGCCATCTCCCTTATACGTTGATAGGTTACAGGGAACCTTCCCCTACGCATTACGCTTAGACACCTGTTCGTTGTTCCACACCCACTTGGAGGTCTAGGTTGAAGGATTGACCGCAGACCGTGTTCCTAATCGGCAACAGAGCCGTAACAAGCTCAACCTAATCCATTCGGATGTGTGGGAACCGGCATAGAATGTTAGTCTTGGCGAGAGTCGATATTTCGTCTCCTTCATCGACGACTATACACGACACACATGGATCTACCTCATTGAGCGGAAGAGTGCAGTCTTCGAGTGTTTCGGGAGTCTCCAAAGCATGGTGGAATGGGAATCGGATAGGAAGATCAAATGCCTGCGGTCGGATGGTGGGAAAGAATACTTTTCCGGCCAATTCAACAGTTATCTGCAGCAAACGGGAATTCGGCGAGAGTTCAGCTGCTGATACACACCGCAACAGAACGGTGTTGCCGAGAGGAAGAACCGGTCGCTTATTGATGCGGCAAGGGTAATGCTGGAGGAGAAGAGCATGCCCAAATTCTACTGGGCGGAGGCAGTCCAAACGGTTGTCTACATCCAGAACCGGATCGATGACAAGGTGTCAGCTCCCGAGCTGTATTTCGGGGCAGAAGCCGAATTTGAGTCACCTTAAGATCTTCGGTAGCATTGCATATGTGCATGTACCGGATAAGAAGCGGAGGAAGCTGGATGCAAAATCAGAAAAATACATCCTAGTTGGCTATGCTCAAGAGCAAAAGGGTTATAAGTGTTATAACTCCCGGACAAAGCAGGTCCGAGTTAGTCGAGATGTCGAGTTTGATGAATCGGCATCGTGGTACTCCATACCGACTCCGACTTCTGAATCTGACCCGATGCCAGTGGATGAGGCTAGTTAGCCTGAACTGGCCCTGGTAGAGGATGATGAAGCATGGACTCAGGATGAGAGTCCGGAATCAATCTGACCAGTCCGATGAGGAACCGGCGAATAGTGGAGACTTTGCCGTGCACTCCCCGCACAAGGAACCGAGGAGATGGTTCACACGCAAAGAGAAGGGGAAGAAGAAGATGCCAGAATACAAAACTGGCCACGATGAGTCGGATCGCTGTGCATTCGACTCCGGCAAGAAAAATGGTGGATCTTCAGCAACAAAGACCAATCCGGCCAAGAAGGGCCTCAAATCAGGTAACGGTGAGTTACACCGGTCTACCCGCCAGAAGGATCTCGTCAAACGGTACGGGTAAAATGAGTACATGGCGCATCACTACGCATACATGACTAAGGTGGCAGAAGTGCGCGAGCCAGGGAGCTACACAGAAGCGGCCAAGGACGCAAATTGGTGTGCCGCTATGGACGAAGAAATGCGGGCACACGATGCCAACGAGACATGGGACCTGGTTGACCCTCCTCGTCACTGTAAACCGATCGGCTGCAAGTGGGTGTACAAATTAAAGTACAACGCCGACGGTTCAGGTAACCGGTACAAGGCCCGGTTAGTGGCGAAGGGATATGCGTAGACCCACGAAATCAACTACGACGAGACCTTCACTCCTGTAGCGAAGATGACGACGGTTCGAGTGGTGTTGGAGATTGTTGCGGCAAGGGGGTGGCATCTTCATCAGATGGATGTGAAGAATGAATTTCTTCAAGGTGATCTTGAAGAAGAAGTCTTTATGACTCAGCCTCCCGGGTTTCAATCGGAGATGAACAAGTCGGCGGCATGCCGGCTGAAGAAGTCATTGTACGGCCTGAACCAAGCCCCTCGAGCTTGGAATGCGAAGATCATGCACCGGTTGCGTAAGATGGGGTTTGTGGCCTCCGAATCGGACTCTTCATTGTTCATCCGGCAAATCTCAGCCGGTCTGGTATGTATAATGTTGTATGTTGATGATCTAGTCATCACCAAACCAGGTGTTCCAGAAATCAACCGCATCAAGTCCCAGTTGTCGGACGCATTTAAGATGAAGGATTTGGGGGACCTTCATTATTTTCTAGGGATCGAGGTGATATGAACCCCGGACGGCATATTGCTCTCACAACGACATTACGTCTTGAATATGTTGTACAAGTTCGGCATGACAGAATGCCGACCTGTCTCCACACCCTTGGACCGGAACCAGAAGCTTCGTCCAAACTCCGGACCGGCCTGCAACGAGCAACGGTTCCGACAAATTGTCTGAAGCCTTCTTTACTTGACTATCACGCGACCTGACATCAGCTATCCGGTCGGAATGATAAGCCATTTCATGCAGCAGCCGACCGTGGAGCACCTTCAATGCGCACAACGGATATTGCGGTATGTCAGCGGCACGAAGGACCAAGGACTATTATACCGGTGCAGTATAACCGAAGAGCTCGTCGGTTACACAGATGCCGACTGGGCCGGCGATGCATCAAATCGCCGATCAACCTCCGGTTACATGTTTTCCCTAGGTAGTGTGGTTGTTCCGTGGAGCAGCAAAAAGCAGCCAACAGTTGCTCTGTCGAGCACTGAGGCGGAGTATCGGGGCGCTACCATTGCCACCTGTTAAGCCATTTGGCTTCGGCGACTGCTGCAAGACTTATGGATCGAGGTACCGACCCCGATTCTAGTCTACTGTGACAACATCAGCAGCATGCAACTCGCCAAGAACCCCGTATTCCATGCTTGCACAAAGCACATAGAAGTGCACTATCACTTCGTGCGTGAGCGTGTCTTGAGCAGTGAGGTCGAACTTCGGTATGTTCATACGGATCGGCAAGTAGCCGACATCTTCACCAAACCACTCGGTTCGGACAAGTTGCAGCACTTCACCGAAATGCTTGGTGTTCAACATCTCGACATGCCGCACTTGAGGGGGAGAACGACGGGCAAAGACACTGGAACGGGCAAAGGCAAAGAGACTGCCGATTGCGCCGGTGAGGCAAGAACCGACGAAGGGAGAGTCAAGAAGAAGAAAGGAGCCGAGTCGACAAGGGAAGTCGACACGTCCGAACAAGTCGGAACAAGCGGCAGCGGCGGCAAAGTCAAGAAGGACAGAGCCGACCGAAGTAAGAAGGCCAAGTCCTGGACATGGTCCGATGTGGTGAAGGGCTTCGAACCAGAAGAAGAATCAGGAGCAACCGATTCGGACAAGAGCTGGAACAAATCGGAGACAATCGATTCGGTTCAACAGACAGAGTCGGAAGAACTAGATCAATTCAAGGCCAAGAGGACAAGAAGGCAGCGAAAGTCGACGCCAACACGAAAGAATCGGCAAACCGGAACGCGCCGAAGTCACAGCAGCAAGGGAGCTGAATTAGGCCTGTTGAGCAGACAAGCCGACCAAGGAGGTCGAGGCGCGTAGAACAAGAGGGGTCGCGGCAAACAAAACCGGACCGGACAAGGAGTGTGAGCAAGGCGGAACGACACTAGGAGAATCGGTTGGAAGAACCGACTGCCACAGAGGCTGACACTAGGATCCAACCTCAAGTTGAGCTTGGGGGGGAGTGTTGAGCGGCAAGCTCAACTGGAGCAGGATCGACTGGATAAGCCTGATCCGGTGAACGAGACAGATCGGTAAGCCAGTGAGCAACCGAGCCGGCAAACAACAGAGATGATGAGTTGGGGAGCTGGTTAGCTGGATCCAATCGGTAACCGGAAGCCTAGTATTAGTTTAGACTATTAGGCAATTATAGTCTCGTAGTAAGTGTCAGATACTCGTGTGAGCATTGAAGTACGCGGTACTTCTGTCAGTCCCACAAGGACTTGTATAAATAGTGCTACTGAGCACAGTTGTAAAAAAAGAGAAATAGAGTGATCATATTGTTTTGAATATAGCTTTCACGTTCTGCTCTCTCTGTCTCTCCCATGTACTCTGTGTATTCTCTACTTTCTCTATTTTCAAACGCTTCCGCAAGTAATCATTCTCAGAAAACTTCAATATACTATTAGAAAAACAATACAATCTTCTTGGACTCTAAAAAGGGATCTCAATGACATTAGTCAATAATATTCTTTGCTTCTTCTCTCTTTCTTCTACTAAGACTCCTTTCACTTCTTCTAGCCTCCGGCTTCCTCCTCCTTTCACTTCTTCCTCCTTCCTTCCAATTTCTAAGAATACCATCATATTTATAGGTTTTTAGTTGCGTTATTCTTGCTTTTACATATCCTCGAGTTTATGTGAGTCATGTTTTTATATCATTATTTTTGCTTTGTCATCCCAAATTTGTTATACTAAAAAGCTCTCTTATGAATCTTTTCTTTTGAAATTTTCTTGTTGTGACCATAGCGTCGTGACAAGGAGTGCAAGCGAACTAGCACAACTATGAGATGATATGCGAAGCGTAAGGAAAGAAATAAAGCAATGATGCAAGTGAAGGAGAGAATGAGATGAAAGAGGAAGAGAAGAGTGAGTGAGAAAAAAAGAAAAGCTTAAGAAATTTTGATTAGAAAAACCTTGTGCAAACTAGTTTCGTTCTAGTTAGAGCTCATCAGTGCCAAGGTCATTTACAACAAGAGGGTACGTTTATATAGGGGGAAGAGAGAGAGAGAGAGAGAGAGAGAATAGGAGTTTAATGAGGGGAGAGAGGGAAATAGGGAATCGTGATAGGCAAACAATTGATAAGTGAAGGTGGGCTAGAGGGGGGGTTATATGTATGTATATGATAAGTGATAGGTGCGAGTGGGCTCTAAGAAGAGGGGGATTATAAGGGTGGGATATCAAAAGAATATAGTATTAAGTGGGAGTATTTATGGATTTATATTCAGTTTTGACAAGAAGGGAATGAATAGATTTAGACTTAGTCCAACATATGAAGGGCCGCGGTAGTTTGGATAGTTGGGGATGTGAGTATAAATCTATGTGGAGGTTTTCTAGCATGTCGTGAATTCCTAATCTACGAGTATCTTTCGTATACCTAAATTTGAAGATGACAGGTATAAGGGTACTTTTAGGTTTTCTACTAAATACTAGTGATTTCCTAGCGCTAAATAGGATCTTTTTATAATTCTCTAATATAAAAGAAAGGGGATATACTCTCTTAACTAATCTACTGAATTTGGCACATCTTTAGGTGTTCGGTAGCATTGCATATGTGCATGTACCGAAGGAAAACGGAGGCAGTTAGACACAAAAGCCGAAAAGTGCATTCTCGTTGGTTACTCGGATGAACAGAAGGGTTATAAGGGTTACTCCGAGTTAGCCGAGATGTCGTCTTCGATGATTTGGCATCCTGGTACTTCTCTCCATCTGAACCCGAGCCGATTTTTGTTGATGGTTCGGTAGAATTCAGAACATAGGGAAGCGTCATGGAATGCGAACAACCGAATAGTCTGGCTTCTCTCTAGATTAGTGGACCGAATCTGGACTGGTTGAGCTAGTGTGGTCAACTGGATGACGAGTCGGCGAGTAGTGAAGACTCGGTCGTGCTCTCCCGCGCAAGGAACCAAGGAGACGGTTCACACGCAAACAGAAAGGGAAGAAGAAGATGTCGGAGTACGACACGTAGAGAAGAGACGTATTAGAGTGAATCCAACTCCAGACACAGTAGGGACGGACCTTCGGAAGAAAAGTCCGACTCGGCCAAGAAGGCCACGAAATCGGTGAATCAGGAATTGCACCAATCCACCCGCCAAAAGAACCCCGTGAAGAGGTACGGGTATAACGAGTATATGGCGCATCATTACACGTACATGGTGAAGGTGGCAGTCATGCGTGAACTGGAGAGCTACGTTGACGTGACTAAGGACCCGAATTGGTGGAAGACCGTGGAGGAAGAGATGCACGCACTCATGGAAAACGAGACGTGGGATTTGGTCGATGTACCGAAAGGAGTAAAGCCGATCGGTTGTCGTTGGGTGTACAAGGTGAAATACAACGTCGACGGCCTGTCAATAAGTACAAGGCCCGGTTAGTGGCCAAGGGCTACCCGCAACAGCACGACATCGACTACGATGAGACGTTCACGTCGGTCGCGAAGATGACGACCATTTGTGTCCTGCTTGCGGTGGCAACAACTAAGGGGTGGTCTCTACATTAGATGGATGTGAAAAATATGTTCCTACAAGGTGATCTTGAGGAACATGAGTTTATGGTTCAGCCACCCAGATTTCAATCCGAGGTGAACACATCAGGTGTATGTCGATTGAAGAAGTCCCTCTATGGATTCAAGTGTAAAAAGAACAACATGCAGAAGCAACAGAAAACCGAATGTAAGAAAAAACACAGGTTTAATGGAAAGATTGGACACATAGAGTACGCGGGAGAGATAGAGAGAGAAAGGGAGAGAGGGTCAATACACACAACTCTCTTCAAAATAATAATACTCAATCTATACATAGTGTAGAAAGTAACGTGCGCAAGCAAGTATGAAGACCGAACAGAAGGAAGGAAACTCAGGTTCAATGGAGAGCTTGCGCTTACGCAGTATACTCGGGAGAGACAGAGAGAGAAACACAAAAAACTATATTCAACAATAATACTCAATCTGTACATAAGACATGCTCAGTGAGCACTTTTATACAAGTCCTAGAAGGAGACTGAAGTACTGACAGTACTTCAATGCTCATCAAGAGCTCCTAGACTAACTCCCAAATATATTCCTCACGGAATATCTTTCCTAACGGCCTCCCGGTTTATGCACTCGGCCTAACCGATCAGTCCCAACCGATCCGGTCCTTGGCTTCTTCAGCCGATCTGGCCGATGTTGAGCTTGTCTCTCAACACTCCCCCTCAAGCTCAATTTGAGGCTCTTCGGGATCTTCACAGCACCGGTTCCTCCTGGCTTCTCGCCTCACTCGCGCTCCTTGACCTGTTCGACTCCGCACGCTTTAATCCTTCCGGTCGGCTTGTCTGCTCATGTGGCCCTCATCAGCTCTTCTGTTGTTGCGGTGTTGACGCTATCTTCTGCTGCCTTTTCTTCCGCTTGGCCTCGGTTGATTCAGCGTGTCTGAATCAAACATCCGAACCGACTCGGCTACCTCCGATCGGTCTTCGCTCTTGTCCGAGTTGGCTGTCTCCAACTCGTCTTCGGTCTTCTCGCCCTCGATAGCGTCATACTCCTCATGCGTGGTTGGCTTCGGCTCTCTCCTTCGGTTGCTTCCCTTCTGTCCGCTTCCGAACTTTTCGGCGGGTCCGCCCTCGGCTTCTTCAACCGATCCGATGTCGAACTTGTCAACCCACTCGGTGTCGCGGTGTCCGCTCCTTTCCTGCTGCTTTGCTTGGTTGTTCCTCCCCCTCAAGTTTGGCATGTCTAGGTGACGCAATCCGAGCGCACCTGAGAATTGCCGCAACTTGTCCAGACCAAGAGGCTTGGTGAAGATGTCGGCAATCTGCCGATCCGTCGGAACGCACTGAAGTTCGACTTCACCGGTAAGGACACGCTCACGGACGAAATGGTAGTGCACCTCAATGCGCTTGGTCCGTGCGTAGAAGACGGGGTTCTTCGCGAGTTGGATGCTGCTGAGGTTGTCGCAGTAGATCGTCGTCGGATCGGACACCTCCTCTCGCAGGTCCTTAAGTAGCCGCTTCAACCATATGGCTTCGCATGTCGCGACAGCCGCTCCTCGGAACTCGGCTTCGGTGCTCGACAGTGCAACTGTCGGCTGCTTCTTACTGCTCCACGCGATCGCGGCACTCCCGAGGGAGAACGCGTATCGAGACGTGGATCGGCGATCGGCGGCGTTGCCAGCCCAATCACCATCGGTGTAGCTGACTAACCGCGTGGCTGCACCGGTCCGATATAGCAGTCCCCAGTCCTTAGTGCCGTTGACATACCGAAGTATGCGTTGCGCACACTGAAGGTGCTCCTCGGTAGGTCGCGCCATGAACTGACTGATAACCCTAACCAGATAACTGAGGTCGGGTCGGGTGATGGTCAAGTATATAAGGCTTCCGACAATTTGTCGAAACCTCGTAGGGTCGCATACCTTTCCCGTATCGGGACGAAGCTTGACGGTTCTGTCCAGAGGAGTCGAGACGGACTTACAGTCAGCCATCCCGAATTTGAAGAGCATACTCAGCACGTAATGACGTTGGCTGATCAATATGCCTTCGGGGTTACGGATCACTTCGATCCCGAGGAAGTAATGAAGGTCTCCCAGATCCTTAGGTCGGCGCCGGTGATGACCACGTCATCAACATATAGTAGAATACTAACAGGGCCGAGTCGACCTTTCCGGATGAACAGGGAAGGGTCCGATTTTGACGTGACGAAACCCATCTGGAGCAGTTGTTGCCTAATCTTCGCGTTCCAGGCACGCGGGGCTTGCTTCGGTCTGTAAAGGGACTTCTTCAGTCGGCATACTGCCGTGGAGTTCGTTCCGGAGTGAAATCCGGGGGGCTGTACCATGTACACTTGTTCCTCAAGGTGACCTTGCAAGAACGCATTCTTTACATCCATTTGATGTAGGTGCCACCCCTTGGCCGCGGCTACTGCGAGCAAAACACGAACGGTCGTCATTTTCGCGACCGGCGCAAACGTCTCATCGTAGTCGATGTTGTGTTTCTGCGCGTAGCCCTTTGCCACTAGCCGAGCCTTGTACTGGTTGACCGAGCCATCGGTGTTGTACTTGACCTTGTACACCCACCTACACCCGATCGGTTTTACCCCCTTCGGTGCGTCATCCAGGTCCCAGGTCTCGTTCTCTGCCAATGCGTGCATCTCTTCCTCCATCGCGGCACGCCAATTCACGTTTTTAGCCGCTTCTACGTAGCTCTCCGGCTCACGCACTTCCGCTACACGGGTCATGTACGCATAATGATGTGCCATGTACTCGTTGTATCCGAACCGCACAACTGGGTTCTTCTGGCGGGTAGATCGGCGTAATCTCACATTAGCCGATGTCGAGGCCTTCATGGTCGACGCGGTCTTCACCTTTAAAAACCCGTCACCGGTTCCCTCGGAGTCGGACTCGCGTCGGTCTGACTCGTTCCTATCCGTGCCGGAATCCGACACCTTCTTCTTCCCTTTTTCCTTGCGCGTAAACCGTCTCCTCGGCTTCCTGCGCGGGGAAAGCCCGACCGAGTCTCGACTACTCGCCGGCTCTTCATCGGACTGGTCGTACCGACCCAGTCGTCCAATCGGTCAACTTAACCATAGTGAAATCGGACTCTCTTCGCAGGTCTCGATTTCGGGCTCATCCGGAGGCATCTCGGCCTTGCTGACCTCATCGTTAGAGCTCGGATTGGGGGCAGGGTTCGGAGTCGGGCGCAGGTACCAGGATGCGGACTCGTCAAACACAACGTCAAAGCTGACACGCACTTGTTTGGTGCAAGGGTTATAGCACTTATAACCCTTCTGCTCGTCCAAGTAACCGACCAAGATGCACTTCTCGGCCTTTGCGTCCAGCTTCCTCCTTTTCTCCTTCGGTACATGCACATACGCAATGCTACCGAACACCCTCAAGTGTCGCAAGTTCGGCTTCGTTCCGAAATATAGCTCGTGCGCCGACACTTTGTCTCCGATCCGGTTTTGGATGTATACCGCGGTCCTTACCGCCTCGGCCCAGTAGAACTTAGGCAAGCTCTTCTCCTCCAGCATTGCCTGTGCCGCTTCCACAATCGACCGATTCTTTCTCTCGGCCACGCCGTTCTGCTCTGGCGTGTATCTACAACTGAATTCGCGCCGAATTCCCATTTGTTGTAGCTAACCGTTGAATTGACCAGAAAAGTACTCTTTTCCACCATCCGACCGCAGGCACTTGATCTTTCGTCCCGTTTCGGTTTCCACGAACCCTTTGAGGTTCCGGAAACAGTCGAAGACTTCGCTCTTCCTCTCAATGAGGTAGATCCACGTGTGCCGCATGTGGTCGTCGATGAAGGAGACGAAATATCGGCTCCCACCAAGACTAACGTTTTGTGCCGGCCCCCACACAGCGGAGTGTATAAGGTCGAGTTTGTTCCGGCTCCGGTTTCGCTCGTTTGGGAAGGGAAGTCGCTGTTGCTTCCCGAGCTGGCAGGCTTCACAAATTTGTGCCTTTCGGCCACTAAATTTGGGCAATCCGAACACTACCTGTTTCGATTGCAGATCTTCAAGCTGTTGGTGGTTGATGTGGCCTATCCGCTTGTGCCACAAGTCGATGTCCGACTCGGTCTTTTGTCCCTTCGCGAACATTGCGGTGCCGCCATCAGTGGAGTCGAGGATGAACATCCTCCCGTCTCTGCGCCCTTGCGCAATCACACGGCCTTCTTCCTCAATGAAGCACCCGAGGTGTGTAAACCGAACCTCCATCCCTTGGTCGACGATCTATCCGACTGAGACCAAGTATTCCGTGATCGTCGGAACGTGCAGTCCATTCATGAGTTTCCCTTTCTGGCTGACATGGCTAAGGGGAACTTCTCCGACATTCGCGATCGGATGCGGAGTGTCGTCTCCTGTTGCGACTACTCCAGGTTGTATCGGTTTTTCAAGGTACGAGAACCACTCCTTATGGCTCGTCATGTGGTTTGACGCGCCGGAGTCTACGTACCACACCTCGTCTGATCTCGGGGTGGTCTGCTTCATTGAGTTTGCTTCGTGTCTCGTCACGAAGGCAATCCCTTCTCCGGCTCTCCCGGAGTCTTCGGCGTAGTGCGATCGCTGCCGATTTCCCTTGTCGGTATGTCTGGAGCCATTCCCGAAACCAGGTCTCTCCGAATCGGCGCGCTTCTTCCAGTACTCACTTTCCTTGTGGCCTTTCTTGCCACAGTACCAGCACTCCGCGATGGACTTCCCCTGCCGGTTCTTATCGCTTTGACTTCCCCTGTTTCCGGAAGGTCTGGAGTTGTTGTCGGCATCACTTCGGTGCCTTCTTTCTTGATCTCGTCGGCCGCCTCCATTGCATGACGACTCGCCTCGTCCTCCACGTCCACGGGGCCTATCTCCCTCCGTGTACAGCATTCTGCTCTCGGTGTGTGTGCTTGTAGACGCACCCGCGTGGTTCTCCTCTACCAGGAGCATCGACTGTAAGTCGAAAAAGGACGGCGTATTCTCCCGGGTACACACAGCCAGTCGGAACGCTCCGAACTTCGACGCCAAACCTCTGAGACAGATGTGGACCATCTCGCTCTCCTCGATGTTCACCTCTACGGAGGCGAGCAAGTCGCAGATATCCTTGATCTTCGAGGTATAGTCCGCCACCGACAAGTCGCGTTGTCATAGGTTGCTCAACTCTTGTCGGAGCTGAAGCTTCCTAGCTGTGGTGCTCGCGGCGAAGATCTTCTTCAGATTTTCCCAAGCACCCTTCGGCGTCTTTGCATCCCAAACATAGCTCAATAGTTGTTCGCCTACACACGAAGCGAAGCAGTATAATACCCTGCTCGCCGATTGCTCCCACGACGGAAAGTATCTGTGTGTCGATTCGGGTGCCGCGTCATTAGCTCCTTCGACATAACTCCAGTAGTCGTGCCCGAGCAGGTACTGGTGCATCTTGTAGGACCAAGACGCGTAGTTGGTTTTGTCGAGCTTCTCTTTTGGAAGCGAGCTCGCCATGCGTCTATCCATCTTTCCTCTTGTTCTACTTCGTCAAGCTGTGTCGGCTGCAGAGAGGTTCTCAACCCTCGCGCTCTGATACCATGTAGAAAGTAACCTGCGGAAGCAAGTATGAAGACCGAACAGAAGGAAGGAAACTCAGGTTCAATGGAGAGCTTGAGCTTACGCAGTATACTCGGGAGAGACAGATAGAGAAACACAAAAAACTATATTCAACAATAATACTCAATCTGTACATAAGACGTGCTCATTGAGCACTTTTATACAAGTCCTAGAAGGACTGACCGAAGTA
The DNA here is from genome assembly GCF_043228905.1 of Azolla caroliniana. Lineage (NCBI taxonomy): Eukaryota > Viridiplantae > Streptophyta > Polypodiopsida > Salviniales > Salviniaceae > Azolla > Azolla caroliniana. The sequence continues at coordinate 11,397,476 of NW_028230452.1, forward strand.
CTGACAGTACTTCAATGCTCATCAAGAGCTCCTACACTAACTCCCAAATATATTCCTCATGGAATATCTTTCCTAACGGCCTCCCGGTTTATGCACTCGGCCTAACCGATCGGTCCCAACCGATCCGGTCCTCGGCTTCTTCAGCCGATCCGGCCGATGTTGAGCTTGTTTCTCAACACATAGGATGTGCTCAGTGAACACTTTTATACAAGTCCATACGGACTGACAGAAGTACTAACACGTACTTCAATGCTAGTAAATGAGCTCTACACTAACTCCCAAAATATATTCCTACGCAGAATATCTTTCCAACAGCCTCGCGGTTTATGCACCGGTACGGTTTCTTGTTGCGCACCGGTTTGCGCACCAGTCCAGCCTAACCGATCGGTCCCAACCGATCCAGTTCTCGGCTTGCACAGCCGATCCGGCCAATGTTGAGCTTGTATCTCAACACTCCCCCTCAACCTCAACTTGAGGCTCTTCTGGTTCTTCTGGATCCCCGTCGTGTTCAATTCCGTGCGCCTCGACCCTTCCGATCGGCGTGTGTGCTCGTGCGGTGTCGCGTTACTACGCGCATGCATGGAGAAACGAGGCGGGACCACCGGGGTCTTGAACCGAAGAGCAGGTGATAGAAGGGGAAAGAGAAAGAGAGAGACTCCCGGTTGTGTATGAGCAAAGGAACACAGGGGCACGGCCCGTCAGCGCAGAAGGCACGAACGAACACAGAGATAGAGAGACACGAATGTGTATATATTAACGAATAACAAAATAAACAACAGAGCACGCGAGCGGTTACAACCGAATAGGTCGGCGAACAGATGCCGATGCCTATTCGTCTGCGCACGAAAGGGAAAAAGGATGGAGGTGCTGCCGGAAGCACACGGGCGTTCCTCGAAGCAGCGCGAGCCTCCCGAAAACCTGCAGAGAAGAGCGATGGAGAACAAACAGAGGAGAAGCGTTCGGTTACGGTCCGACAGCACTTTGTCCTCCTCAATGCGCGATCCCTTCTCCCCGTGTCCCCCTCTCTTTTATAGATTCAGGAAGGGAGCCGTCTCCCTCATTTACTTCCTACCTGCCGAATCTAACTACCCCGGATATGCCTATGTACCTAATTCCCTATTATATACATTAAAGGGGGGCGCACGCGTGAAGAGCCGGTTCATGCGCTCTATGCACCGTTTGCGCTAAGGGACGGTTTTCTTCACGACATCCGCCCCCACCTAACCACGCATCCACCGGTATGTGCCAAAATTGTGCTCTGGTCAGAGAAAACCGGTCCGAGTTCCGGTTCTTCGTCCATCGGTTCGTCCTCCGTTTCGGACTGTTGGTCGTCGCTGTCCAGGCCTCTTAGATCCGGTTCGCCGTCGTGGCGCGTCTTGAACGCTTTGATCCGCTTCCCTACTACTGGTATCGCCATCCTCATACCGTTGAGTTCCGCTAGATGATACGTCCCGTTGTCGTTGGCGCTCGTTACCACGTAAGGCCTGAACCACCGCTTTGCAAACTTCCGTGTTGCTCGGTGCTGGTTGTCGAGGCTGCTGTCGTAGACTAGCACCCAGTCGCCTTCCTCGATTTTCTTCGGTCAGAGCCGGTGCGTTCGGTCGAACCGGGCTTTGTTCTTCATCCTCGCCGTCCGAAGTCTCTCCGCCGCTCGTTCCACGTCCTCTGGCCTCTGCTCGAGCTGCCGTATACGCGCCGCTAGCAGTTCTTCCCAACTCATCTCGTCTCTCCAGTCTACTGTCACCCAAGAGGAGATCGTCTGTTCCATCGGCATGATCGGCTTTTGTCCGAACATGAGCTCTGACGGCATGAACCCGGTTACCGAACTGTGCGTTGTCCGGTCCGCCCACAAGGCATAAGGTAACAGTCATGGCCAGTTCCCGACCTGGCCTTCGCACGCCCGGACTAGCGCTTTCACGATCAGTCCATGCCCGCGCTCCACCTTCCCGTTCGTCTCCGGATTGTACGCTGTGGTGAGCGAGAGCTTGACCCCTAACCAGTCGAACAGCTCCTCGGCCTCTTCGGCGTCCAACTCCCCGCGGTCAGCCACGATCTTCCCGACCCACCCGTACCGGCATATCACGTCCTCGATCAGGAACCGACACACGGCCGCGGTTGTTTTGTTCTGCAAGGCTCGGCCTTCCACCTGGTTCGTCAGGTCCTCCCGGGCCAGCACCAGATATCGCATCTGCCCTACGCCCATCGGCATCGTCACCAAATCTACCATCCATTTGAAGTGGATGGCTGGAGGGTATGTAGGGTGAAGCTCGTCCCGATGTCGGACTATGGAGTGTGTCTAACAGCTCTCACAAGTCGTCACGAACCGATGTACTTCCCCTTTAGTTTCTCGAACGTGGCCCACGTCCCACGGTGTCCAGCCCAGGGGCTGTCGTGGTAGGCCTTCAGCAACTCCTCCTGTTCCTCCTCCATCGCCACTACTCGGAGCGGGATGCCGTTTCTCTTCTTCGGGTGCTTCCACAAGTATCCGTCCCGGAGAAAGAATCGGTATGCTTTCTTTCGGATCCGGTTGGCCTCGTCCTTTGTCCATGACGCGTCCGGCATCATCGTCCTCAAGAATCCCCCAATCTGCAGCCACTCCCCGTCGTACTTGCTCTCGTTGAAATCGTTAAGCGCCGGAGTGCTCCCCCCCTCGGTTGTTACGTAAGCCGCCTCGAAGAAGTCCACGCTGACTTCCTCGTCCTCCGAAACCATGCCGCCCTCATCGTCGAATCGCGCCCTCGAAAGCATGTTGGCCATGGCATTGTCTTTCCCAGAAATGTGTCGTATTTCCGGATCCAGGGACTTGATGTACGCTATCCACCTGAGCATTGCCAGGTCCGGGGTTGCGCATCCGGAAACCATGCCGAGAATCGGCAGGCAGTCCGTCTCGATAATCACCTCTGTCCCGATCAGATAGTCTTTATCGGCCTTTACCGCCAAAATGATACCCCACAGTTCGCGTTTAACCTGGGCGTATCCTCGTTGCCGCTCGCTGAGGACCTTCGCGCCGAACCGGATTGGGAACCGAATATCGTCCTCATCTTCTTGGTTGACGACCCATCCGATCCCGGTCGGGCTTGTATCTACCGTTATGTAGATGGGGGTGCCCTTCTCGTAGACAGCCTTCCGGAGCACCGGAGCTGCAACAAGAGCCTCCTTCATTTTTCGGACCGACTCCGTATGCTCGACTCGCCACTCGAATTTTCGCCCCCTTTTCAGCAACCGGTATAGCGGCTCGACAACGTGGGCGTAATGCGGGATCCATATGTGGTAGAACGCGCATGCTCCCAAGAACCTGCACACCTCCGTGACTGAGTTACAATCGGGCTTCATTGCGGAGATGGCTTCCACCTTAGCCGGAGACGGTTTCCGGCCATACGGTCCGCATAGATGTCCAACGACCATGATCTCTGGTTGCCCGAAGGCCGATTTCTCCCCGGAGAAGGTGAGCCTCGCGTCCTCTAGCCTCTGCAGCACCCTCTCACAGTCGTCAATGTGTGTCACCACGAATCTCCGGCATCCGTCCGGTCCGATCGTTTCATCCTTTTCCTCCACCGGACATCCCTTGATCGGGATGTCGTCCAAGAATAGCATGGTGATGTCCGGGATACAATCCCTCAGCACCTTGTTCATCGCATTCACCATGTGGGCCACCGAGTTCGTCCCTCCTTGTGGCAGGGTACACATCCGTACTAGGCCGAGAGGAGTCCGCATCGTCGTAATGTCTCTGCTCTCTACGGCTAGTTGGAACTGATCGTACCCCGAGTACAGATCTCCGACCGAATAGATCGACCTTCCGGCGAAAGCCTCTGTGAACTCATCTATAGTTGGCCCGATTCTTGCGTTCCGAATGGTCACTCTGTTGACCAGTTGCAGGTCTTGAATGAAGCGCAACGTCCCGTTCTTCTTCGGTACTGTAAACCACCGGTTCGAGTACGGGGCACTCGACGGTTCGAGGATGCCCATATCGACTTTCTGCTTTAATAGCTCCATCAACTCCGGGATGTGAGCTCTCGGTACCGGAATTGGTTTGAGATTCCACGGCACATGCGGTACCGTGAATATCACCATCGGCTTCACGACTGTTGGGTCTACGCACCCGATCTCTCCCGGCGAGAATGCGAAGGCTTTCCCGTGCCTTCCGAGCATTCTCCGAAACCGGTCATCTTCCGCCGGCAGTAGGAACCCGCCCCCACCGATTTTGAGCTCCCGTAGCGTTCTGTCGGTGAAGGCATGCCCTGTGCAGGCCGGATCTCGTAAACTGGGGTCCGACGCGACCCCCTTGATTCGCAACTCGCCGCCCTCCGGTAAGGGTGCCACGACTGGCCTTACCTTCCGGTCCACAGTCTTGTACTTCGTGTTAACCCGGGCCGCCCGATCCGACTCGAGCCCTCGACTGAAGTCCGCAATGACTTCGTACATCTCTTCCGAACAAACCGGTATCGTCCGGTCCTCCTTAAGCCCCTCTCCGACCACCTCTCGCAGTATTCCCAAGGTATCGTCGAAGGAGACCGCCTCCACGGCTCCGTTGATTTCCTCGTTGGGCCCGAGAACTCTGCACGCCCGAAGTCGCTCTTCCGCCCTTGTCTTTTCTCGGCCTATGACGCCGACTATCGTACACCCTCCGTTCTGGGAGAAACAAAACTTCCTACTTATGGTACAAGGTTTCTTCGGTTTCGCCTCTATCGTACATTTGTGGGGTTTTCCCAGAGTTTCCGAACTGTCGCGGCCCCACGCCTTGACAGCCCTCTCTAAAAATCCTCTTGGTTCTCGCCACCGAGGGACTCGCGGTTTCGCTCTTGGTTAAGTCTCACCGTCAGGAACTGGACTGAGTGACACTCGTCCTGACTCTTGACCCTCGCGTAAGCCGACCCGTTGTCCAGCACCTTGGTCTCCATTTGCGCTGCCGTAATGTACGGTTCTCCCAGTATGACCGGGTGCGAGGACGTCTCCTACACAAAGAAGTGCGGGTCTATCTCAACGTCGCCGATCTTGACACGCACGTTTGGACAGGCCCCGTGTAGGTCCTCGGTGGCGCGCGTCGCCGCCCGTATCTTCCACCCGTGCTTTTTGTTGATCGGCCATTTCCCCTTCTTGTAGAAGTCCATGGACATCAAGTTTATTTCCGAACCGTGGTACACCAGCGCCACCACCGGTTCCTGAACATCTCCGATCTTCACCGGGGTTTCCGTGGTCGCTCGGGCCCAGTGTGGCCTCGAATAGTGGCTCTCCGCCCACTCGTCTTCAAGCGCCATGTCCTCTATGTGCGCCGTCCGCACCTCCACCGGCCTTTCCGGTTCTGCCTCCGTCGACAGCCTCTTCCTCTTCACCAAGTCTACGATGGAGTCGTGGAACTCCTTCTTGGCGATTCCGAGCACCTCCCTCAACGACAGTTCCACTTTGCTGTCGAGGATTCGTTCTTCCAGGACCTTTCGTAGGTCCGTGGTCCTTTCAATCTCTGTGCCCAAACGGTATCCGCCCTTCTTGTGGTTATCCCGGCCACTGGACTCACCGGCCTCGTTCCGTTTCGGCCCGAATCGGGTTTCGTATCTCTCTGAGGATCCGGCCCCTCCGGTTTTACCTACCCGTTTGTCTTCAACCAGAGCCTCGTAGTTCTGGCAAGCTGCTTCAACGAAACCCGTCTTTTCTTCGACCGGGTCACTCCACCCGGTTACCTCCTGGACCCGCTTCTCCGCGCGGTCCGCCTCGTCTCTCTTTAGTCGGGCACCGGCGAGGCCTTCCAGCACCGTCGGCCAGAACCCGGCTTTGCTCTCCTTCCGGGCCTCGCTGCCTCCGACCCGAATACCGGCTGACGCTGAATAGTGGACGGTCTCCGCGTGCCGGGCTGTCGCCTCTTCCATCAGCCTTTTCATTCCTCCCCGCCCGTCGTTTCGGTTCAGGGCCCTCCGGGTATCGCTGGCGTGCACCCGACCTTCCCACAGGTACACTAACCGGCTTCTCAAAGCCTCCGCAAAGTCCCCGCAGTCTTTCCAGATGTGGCCGACCTCATCGCACCACATGCACCTATTTCCTGCCGGAGGCCGTCGGTCACGAGCCTAATCGCCGCCTGGGCGATCTGGAGATCCTTTACCGCCCTTGTCAACTCCTCCAAAGTTGTCCCCCCGGACAAGCCTCTGACCACGCCGGTCGGAGCCGAACTGGTTTCAGGCCACCCCCGGGTCTCTTCCCGTCGCGCCTGCGGTATTGGTTCGAGATTCCTTGCTGCGACAGGGCCCGCCCCGGTCGCCCCTGTATCAGCCCACTCCCACCGTTTGTCAAAACGGCCGCAAACTCTTTTTACCGCGGCCCAGTCAGCCGTCAGCCCGTCTTCGGTTTCCAGTAAGGAGCCCACTTGCTCCCGATCCCGTGCATCAACCGATTTGACAAACAGTAGGACACGACTCGTGTCCAGAACGGTCCGATCGAGCGCTGAAAGGCGTGCAAAGCGTTCCTCAAACTCCCGGAGGAGTACCGACGCATTTCTTCCTTTGTTGGGGGACTCCACCCACTCCATGAAGCCCCGCTTCGAAAGTCGAAGTGCGTCATCCAACCCGTATTTCTCCAGGAGCCGTCCTTCGAACTCCTCCCAGGTCCGGCTCTCCGCCCGAACCTCGAGCACCTCCGCATGGATGCCCGGCATCGCCACTCGAGGGAATCCGGCAAGATGCCTCTCTTCCGGAATATCCCTCATCAACATCTCCGCCTCAATAGCCTTGTCAAGGGCCCCGGTGCCCTCGCGCGCACTCACTATCCGGTCCACGGCCGAAGCCATGGCCTCTGCAAGATCCGACCCCCTCATCTTCTGCTCCTCTGTCGCCTGTTTCACGTCGGGTTCACCAAATATGTCGCGTTACTACGCGCATGCGTGGAGAAACGAGGCGGGACCACCGGGGTCTTGAACCGAAGAGCAGGTGATAGAAGGGGAAAGAGAAAGAGAGAGACTCCCGGTTGTGTATGAGCAAAGGAACACAGGGGCACGACCCGTCAACGCAGAAGGCACGAACGAACACAGAGACAGAGAGACACGAATGTGTATATATTAACGAATAACAAAATAAACAACAGAGCACGCGAGTGGTTACAACCGAACAGGTCGGCGAACAGATGTTGATGCCTGTTCGTCTGCGCACGAAAGGGAAAAAGGATGGAGGTGCTGCCGGAAGCACACAGGCGTTCCTCGAAGCAGCGCGAGCCTCCCGAAAACCTGCAGAGAAGAGCGATGGAGAACAAACAGAGGAGAAGCGTTCGGTTACGGTCCGACAGCACTTCGTCCTCCTCAATGCGCGATTCCTTCTCCCGTGTCCCCCTCTCTTTTATAGCTTCAGGAAGGGAGCCGTCTCCCTCATTTACTTCCTACCTGCCAAATCTAACTACCCCGGATATGCCTATGTACCTAATTCCCTATTATATACATTAAAGGGGCGCGCACGCGTGAAGAGCCGGTTCACGCGCTCTATGCACCGTTTGCGCTAAGGGACGGTTTTCTTCACGACAACGGCCCTTCTTATCTTAGCTCCCTTGCTGTCGCGGTGTTGGCAGCCCTTCGGTTGCCCTTTCTTCCACTTGGACCTTGGTTGATTCGGCGTCTCCGAATCAAACATCTGAACCAAATCAGCTTCCTCCGATCGGTTTTCGCTCTCGTCCGAGTTGGCTTCATCTCCCCCATGCTTGGCTAGCTTCAGCTCTTTCTTTCAGTTGCTTCCCTCACGTCCGCTTTCAGACTCTTTCGTGGATCCGCCCTGGGCTTCTTCAACCGACCCGAAATTGAATTCGTCATCCGACTTGGCATCACGGTCTCTTCCGCTCCTTTCCTGCTCCCTTCCGTGGTCTTCTAGGACTTCTCTCCCCCTCAAGTTCGGCACATCGAGGTGTCGCAACCCAAGCATACCCAAGAACTGCCGCAACTTGACGAGACCAAGGGGCTTGGTGAAAATGTCGGCGGTCTGCCGATCCGTCGGAACATACTGAAGTTCGACTTCACCAGAGAGGACACGCTCGCGGACAAAGTGGTAATGCACCTCAATGTGCTTAGTCCGGGCGTGGAAGACAGGGTTCTTCGCTAACTGGATGTTGCTGAGGTTGTCGCAGTAGATCGTCGTCAGATCGGACACTCCTCCTGCAGATCCTTAAGTGGTCGTTTCAACCAGATGTCTTTGCATGTTGCGACGACCGTTCCTCTATACTCGGCTTCGGTGCTCGACGGTGCAACTGTCTGCTGCTTCTTGCTACTCCATGCGATCGCGGCGCTCCCAAGAGAGAACGCGAATACAGATGTGGATTGTCGATCGCAAGCATTTCCGGCCCAATCAGCATCGGTGTAGCCGACTAACTACGGGGCAGTATCGGTCCGATATAGTAGCCCCCGGTCCTTAGTGCCACTCACGTACCGGAGTACGTGTTGTGTGCACTGAAGGTGCTCCTCGGTTGGCCGCACCTTGAACTAACTAATGACACCGACGGGGTAACTGATGTCTGGTCGAGTGATAGTCAAATATATGAGGCTTCTAACAATCTGTCGAAACCTCTTCGCTCGCAAACCTTTCCGAAGTCGGGGCGAAGCTTGACAGTTCTATCCAGAGGAGTCGAGATAGACTTACAATCTGTCATCCCGAACTTGAAGAGCATACACAGCATGTAATGCCATTGGCTGATCAATATGCCTTCGGGGGTACGGATCACTTCGATCCCGAGGAAGTAATGAAGGTCCCCTAGTTCCTTCATGTGAAATGATGCCGCGAGTTAGAGCTTTACACGGTCAATTTCACCTAGGTCGGCACTAGTGATGACCTTTTCGAATAAACAACGAAGAGTCCAATTTGGAAGTCGCAAATCCCATCTGATGCAATCACTGCATGATTTTCGCATTCCAAGCACGTGGTGCTCGCTTTAGTCCGTAAAGGGACTTCTTCAACTGGCAGACCGCCGAGGTGTTCATTCCGGAGTGAAATCCAGGGGGTTGTACCATGTACACTTGTTCCTCAAGCACGCCTTGCAGGAACGCATTCTTAACATCCATCTGATGTAAATGTCACCCCTTCGCCGCAGCTACCACAAGCAAAACACGGACAGTCATCATCTTTGCGACCGGCGCAAATGTCTCATCGTAGTCGATGTCGTGTTGCTACGTGTAGCCTTTCGCTACTAACCAGGCCTTGTATCGGTTAACCAAGCTATCGATGTTGTACTTGGCCTTGTACACCCACCTACATCTGATCGGCTTCACACCCTGCGGTGCGTCAATTAGGTCCCATGTTTCATTCTCCACCAATGAACGCATCTCTTCCTCCATTGCAGCATGCCAATTTGCGTCCTTCGTCGCTTCTCCGTAGCTCTAGCTCTCTAGCTCACGCTGTCGCGAAGATGCGAGTGCGAGCGTGCTTCGCTTGAGCGGGATCATCGGGGTCTTGGACCAAGGAGGATGTCCGCAAGGTATTGAGAAGAAGACGATGTGAATGTAAGATTGGAGGAAGACCTATTAGACTTGAGAAGATTTAAGATTGTACACTTGAGAAGTAGATAAATAATTACAAGATAGATGCGAAGAAGAAGAAATAGAAGCTTATATTATTGATGGTGATGATGATGGTCATATCATATTGAGCCCCCCCCTTTACACAAGCCGTACTAGGGGTTTTATACGTTTGTCCATGCACAAAATGTTGAGAGAAAACCTCAACATCAACCGGTTCGGCTGAAGAAGCCGAGGACCGGATCGGTTGGGACCGATCGGTTAGGCCGAGTGCGTAAACCGGGAGGTCGCTAGGAAAGATATTCCGTGAGGAATATATTTGGGAGTTAGTGTAGGAGCTCTTGATGAGCATTGAAGTACTGTCAGTACTTCGGTCAGTCCTTCTAGGGCTTGTATAAAAGTGTTCACTGAGCACGTCTTATGTACAGACTGAGTATTATTGTTGAATATAGTTTTTCTGTCTTCTCTCTCACTCTCTCTGTCTCTCCCGCGTATACCGTGTAAGCTCAAGCTCTCCATTAAACCTGAGTTTCCTTCCTTCTGTTCGGTCTTCATACTTGCTTCCGCACGTTACTTTCTACATGGTATCAGAGCGCGAGGGTTGAGAACCTCTCTGCAGCCGACACAGCTTGACGAAGAAGAACGATGCATAGAGGCATGGCGAGCTCGCTTCTAACAGAGAATCTCGACAGAACCAACTACGCGTCTTGGTCCTACAAGATGCACCAGTACCTGCCGGGCACGACTACTGGAGTTATGTCGAAGGAGCTAATGACACGGCACCCGAATCGACACAAAGAGACTTCCCGTCGTGGGAGCAATCGGCGAGCAGGGTATTGCACTGCTTCGCGTCGTGTCTGGGCGAACAGCTATTGAGCTATGTTCGGGATGCAAAGACGCCGAAAGGTGCGTGGGAAAATCTGAAGAAGATTTTCGCCGCAAGCACCACAGCCAGGAAGCTTCAGCTCCGACAGGAGTTGAGCAACCTACGACAACGCGACTTCTCAGTGGCGGACTATACCTCGAAGATCAAGGATATCTGCGACTCCCTCGCCTCCATAGAGGTGAACATCGAGGAGAGCGAGATGGTCCAGATCTGTCTCGGAGGTTTGGCGTCGAAGTTCGGAACGTTCCGAACGGCTGTGTGTACCCGGGAGAATACGCCGTCCTTTTTCGACTTACAGTCGATGCTCCTAGTAGAGGAGAACCACGCGGGTGCGTCGACGAGCACGCACACCGACAGCAAGATGTTGTACACGGAGGGAGAAAGGCCCCGTGATCGTGGCGGACGAGGCGAGTCATTAGGCAATGGAAGCGGCCGACGAGATCAAGGAAGAGGGCACCGAAGTGATGCCGACTGCAACTCCGGACCCTCCGGAAACAGGGGGAGTCGAAGCGATGAGAACCGGCAAGGGAAGGCCATCGCGGAGTCCTGGTACTATGGCAAGAAAGGCCACAGGGAAAGTGAGTGTTGGAAGAAGCGTGCCGATTCGGAGAGAACTGGTTCTGGAAATGGCTCCAGACATACCGACAAGGGAAATCGGCAACGATCGCACTACGCCGAAGACTCCGAGAGAGCCAGAGAAGGGCCTGCCTTCGTGATGAGACACGACGCAAACTAAATGAAACAGAGCACCCCGAGATTGGACGAGGTGTGGTACGTAGACTCCGCCGCGTCAAATCACATGACGAGCCATAAGGAGTGGTTCTCGTACCTTGAAAAACCGATACAACCTGGAGTAGTCGCAACAGGAGAAGACACTCCGCATCCGATCTCTTCTTCTTAATTTCATAACCAAAAGAGCCTAACCTTTCTTCTTTTTCATCCCTTCTTTTATAGATGCTCTCATGCATATGATGCATGTGAGGGTACAAGTCATGCATAAAATGCATGTTCTCCCATTTCGCGCTCATGTATTACATGTGGTGCATGATAACCATGTCACTCATTTTAGCTCCCATGTATGTGAATTTACATGTAAAAGTACAATGATAGAAATATAAATTCAGCTAAATGTCATGGCTTAGTGGTAAGCCTACTGACTCTTAACTAGGAGGTGCAAGATCTTCAGGTCTTCTTTCAAGTTGCCTTATCCACGCTGCTAATAACTCTTCTCGGCTCATCTCGTTCTCCCACAGTATCGCTACCCATGAGGTGATCGTCCTTTCGATGGGCATTGTTGTACGTTTTGGGGTTAGGGTTAATGATAATGATAATTGATAATGAAGATGGACATGGTGTAATAATGGAAATGATGAATGGTATGATGGTGGGAGAGAACATGAAGAACAAGACAAGCATTGAGAAGCATTGTGGGGTGGGGGGTGGTGCCTAGAATGGCTCCACCCCCCTCCCAAGGGGGTTCAACGTTAAGGGGGAGAGAAAGAGAGAAAGATGTCAAAGAGAGAGCGAGAGATAGAGAAATATGGTTATTGTTGTATTCATTCATTCCCCATAAGGGGTTAAATAGTACAAGAGGGGGTAGATACATAGGGGTGTAAGCCCCCTCGAGCATTTATACTGGACATTCACTCACACCTCCTCGTATCCATCCACATGCACACACGTGTGCATGTGTTCACATACGTATAGATTCACAATTACATTTATGCCCCCTACACATACACAACAACATCATGATAACATTCGACCCTCGCTCATCACACTTGACTCTCCGTACATCTTGTACGGGGTAACAGGCATTACCGGCTTTTGTCCATACATAAGCTCCGTCGGCATATACCCTGTCATCGAGCTGTGTGACGTTCTATCGGCCCACAAGGCATAGGGTAATAGTCGTGGCCAATTCCCGACTCGACCGTTGCATGCCCGTACGATGGCTTTAACGATAGGTCCATGCCCTCGCTCGATCTTCCCATTCGCTTCCGGATTGTAGGTAGTCGTGAGGGAGAGCTTCACGCCTACTCGTTTGAAGAGCTATGTCACTTCGTGCGCATCCAACTCCCCTCGGTCAGCCACTATCTTCCCCACACATCCGTATCGCCAAACAACCTCTTCAAGTAGAAATTTGCAAACAGCTGAAGTCATCTTATTTGTCAAGGCTCGTCCTTCCACTTGATTTGTCAAGTCTTCCCTTGCCAACACTAAGTACTTCATTTGTCCCACTCCCATTGGCATCGAGACCAGATCCACCATCCATTTGAAGTGTATGGTGAGTGGGTATGTCAGCTATAACTCATCACGATGACGTATATTTGAATATATTTGGCAAGTTTTGCATGTGGACACGAAATGGAGTACATCTTTGTACATGCTTGGCCACCAGTACTTCTCCTTCAACTTTTCGGACGTCGCCCATGTTCCTCTATGGCATGCCCAAGCACTCTCGTGGAATTCGTTCATCAGCGTCTCTTGCCATTCTTTCTTCACCACCACTTGACGTGGTATTCCTGTCCTTCTTTTTGGATGTCGCCAAAGGAATCCTCCCTTCAAGAAGTATTGGTAAGCTTTCTTTCGGATTCGTAGGGCCTCATCCTTTGTCAACGAAGCATCTGTCGTCAATGTTCTTAGGAATCTACTGATGAGTAACCACTCTCCTTCGTACTCATTCTCGTTGAAAGCATGGAGGGTTTGCGTGTCCTGGTCCTCCGCCGACAATCGAGCCATCTTGAAGAAGTCGAGGGCGACATCTTCATCTTCCGAAACCATGTCACTTCCATTTTCAAATCTTGCCCTCGACAGCATGTCAGCCATGGCGTTCTTCTTCCCTGCAATGTGACGGATCTTTGGGTTGAAAGACTTGATGTAGGCGATCCACCTTAGCATAGAAAGATCTGGGGTTGCACATCCTGAGACCATTCCGAGAATTGGGAGACAATCTATCTCTATTGTCACTTCCGACCCGATCAGGTAATCTTTGTCCGTCTTCACTGCCGACACAATACCCCAAAGTTCCCGCTTGACTTGGGCAAATCTTTGTTGCCGTTCGCTAAGAATCTTTGCTCCGAACCAGACGGCATATCGTGCATTATCTTCTCCTTCTTGATTGATGACCCACCCGATTCTAGTTGGGCTCGTATCTACGGTCACGTAAATCGGTTCCCTTCGGCATAGTCGGCCTTCCTTAGTGCCTGAGCTTCAAGAAGTAGTTTCTTCAATCTTCGCATCGCATTTGTATGCTCGTCTCGTCATTCGAACTTCATTCTTTTCTTTATTAGTCCATATAACGGTTCGACAACATGAGCGTAGTGCAGAATCCAGATATGATAAAATGTGCATGCTCCAAGGAACCTTCTAACCTCCGTTTGGTTTTCGCATTCTTCTTTCATGTCTTGGATTGCATTCGCTTTGTATGGCGAAGGCTTCCGGCCGTATGCCCCACACAAGTGACCTACCACCAAAATCTCTGGTTGCCCGAATGCGGATTTTTCTCCCGAAAATGTCAAATTTGCATCTTCGAGCCTTTGAAGCACCTTCTCACAATCTTTCATATGATCCGCAACGAACTTTCTACAACCTTCCTTATCTTTCGATTCATCTTTCTCCTCATACAAACATCCTTTTATCGGAATATCATCCAAGAATGGCATCGTGATGTCCAGGATGCAATCCTTCAAGACTTTATTCATGACATTCACCATATGAGCCACCGAGTTCGTTGTGCCTTGGGGTAAGGTACACATCCGCACAAGCCCAATCGGAGTCCTCATGGTTGTAATGTCCCGACTGTCGATCGCCAATTGGAATTGGTCATATCCGGGGTAGAGATCGCCAATGGAGTAGATGGACCGGCCCGCAAACACTTCGGCAAATTCGTCCACGCTCGGACCGATTCCGGCATTTCGAATTGTCACCTTGTTGACGGGTTGAAGATCTTGGATGAATCGCAATGATCCATTCTTCTTCGGCATCGTGAACCACCTATTGGAATAAGGGGCATTCGACGGTTCTAGAATTCCCATACTCACCTTCTCCTTTAAGAGCTCGATCAGCTTCGGAAGGTGTGCTCTCGGAACCGGTATCGGTTTCAAATTCCAAGGCACATGAGGCACTGTGAAGATCACCATCGGCTCTATAACCTTTAGGTCGGCACATCCGATTTCTCGTGGAAAGAATGCAAAACCCTTCCCATGTCTTTCAAGCATATCGTGAAACATTCGCTCCTCTTCAGGGAGAAGGAAATCCTTCTTTCCAACTCATAGCTTCCCCTTCGTCTCTTTGGTGAAGACATGACCTATCGTCTTCAGATCTCTTAAGCTTGGATCACTAGCGAATTCCTTCATCTTTTACCAGCTATCTTCCGGTAGTGGAACCGCAACTAGCTTGATCTTCTTATCCACCATTTTATATTTCGTGTTGATGTCAGCTTCCTTCATCGAGATGCCACAACGGTATTCATCGATGATAGCATACATGTTGACAGAGTTAACCGAAATCACGTAATGATCGTGAAGATAGCTCAAGTCCATGACTTCCTCAATTTCGCCGATGGTGTCATTAAATGAAGCTTTTTCCATAATATGAGTCACGAACTCTCCTTCTATTATGTTTTCTTCTTTCAGCATCTTCTCGAATTCTTGTATTCGACGTTTGTCCTTCTTGTCGAGTAGTACTAGGCTACATGCGCCACTAGGTGTGACACATGTTGCTTCTCCTCACAATCCACGCACTCTTCTTTCTTGTGGGGTCTTGTGATTGCTCGGACTATTTGTGCCCCATGCTTCAATAGTCCTCTCTAAAAATCCGAGGATTCGCCTTCGAGACTATCTCAATTCCTTTCATGATTGGCTCGCACCGTTAGGAATTGGACCGATCTTTGGTTGTCAAGACTCTTTATTCGTGCGAAGGTTGCTCCATTATCGAACACTTTTTTCTCCATCTGAGATGATGTGATATACGGTTGTCCTAGGATGACAGGATGCGGCGCCGATTCTTGCACGAAGAAGTGTTGATCCATCTCCACGTCCCCGATCGTGACTTTGACATTGGGACAAGCTCCGTACAAGTCCTCCGTAGACTTTGTTGCCGCGTGAATCTTCCATCCGTGGTTTGTATTGATTGGTCATCTTCCTCTTTTGTAGAAGTCGGTTGACATGAGTTTGATCTCTGAGCCGTGGTCGATCAAGGCTACCACGGTCTCTTTCTTCTCCCCAATCTTCATTGGCGTCTCCGTTGTCGCTCGTGCCCAATGAGGTCGAGTATAGTGGTTGTCCACCATATCTTCATCTACTTCGTCTCTTGCCATCGTTATGGCATTCGTTTTTGCTTTTTGCGGCTTCTCTTCTTCCTCGTCCGATTGTTGTCTTTTTCTTTTTACAAGGTCCTCGATTGTATGATGGAACTCCTTCGTAATGCCAAGCAATTCCCTCAAGGACAAAGTCGCATGGCTATCAAGAACTCGTTCTTCAAGAATCTTCTTTAGGTTCGTTGTCTGCTCTATGTCCGACCTTAGCTTATAGGTAGGCATAGTCCTTGTCCTCCGAGCGGGGTCTTCGACACCAACCTTCACAGGCCGAACTGTTTCTTCAACTCGTATGCTCGCCTCCCCTTCTTGGCTTTATTCTCGTTCCTCCGTTTGTAAAGGTCCACTCGTCTCCGCATCGTCCTTCTTTTTCGCGTTCCTTGTTTCATGTCTTTTTTATGGGCCTTGCTCTTCTATTCTTCTTCTCTTTTCTTCGACGAACACCTCGTAGTTGTCGCACATCACCTCCGCGAGTATGGTGTTGTTGTCCACCGGATCCGACCATCCGGTTATACTTTGTACACTTCGATCCGCAAGCTCTACTTCGTTTGAAGTGACTTTTCCCTTCTTCTCATATTCGAGAACGGAAGTCCAAAACTTTGCTCCCGCTCTAGCAACTTTAGTCTGGTCTTTCCCAACTCTTATTCTGGCCGACGCAGCATAGTGCATCGCATCCACATGAGTCGCATCAGCATCCTCCATAGATTTCTTCATTCCCCCTCTTCCGAAATTCACCCGTAGGGGTCTTCGAGTTTCAGTCAAGCAAATCATGGTGTCCTCTATGTATACAATATTTTGTCGGATCGCCTCTCGAAGGCTCTCGCAATCCCTTCTCATGCGGTCCATGCTATCGCACCACACGCATCTAAAGGGTTCTTTTCCTTTTGGGCCCCGATGATTCATGTTGGCTAGCGTGACCTTCTCGAACTTCTTCGCTAGCTCTTCGATGATGTCGTCATCAATCTTCTTTTCTTCCACGTTACTTTGTCTTGGCGGCTTAGCTACTCTCGGCGGTCTTGCTTTCTCCGTGGTAGTCGATCCCTTCAAGTCGGTGTCATCAACCCATTGGTGACGCTTGTTGAGCCTATTGCATGCCCGCTCCACCGCGATCCAGTCCGCTACGAGCCCATTTGCCTGGGTATCGTCTTTGAGAAGAGTCCCCAACTCCCGTCTATCCTCCATGTCCACGGCCTTCAAGAAGTACAAAGTCTTGTCCTCTTCAAGCAACACTTGGTCCATGTTGGGGAGATGACTAAACATCTGGTTGAATTCGTCGTACACCCTTGAGGCGCTCATCTTCTTATTCTTCTTCTTTATCCACTTCATCAGGGCATGTCGAGTCATCCTCGTTGAGTCTTCAGTCGCGAACTCCGCTAGTATCGTTTTCTCAAACTCGGACCATGTTGTCTTACCTTCTTGAAGTTCGATGACGCGTCTTTGGACTTTGTTGGCGACAACTCTCTTGAAGCTTGCGATTTGAAGTGCTTCGGACACGTCCCTCTGATTCATCTCCCTTCGATATGTGTCAAGGAACTTCGTAACGTTCCTTCCATCAAATTGACCCTCGAGCTCTACGACACGGTCAACGGCCTTCTCCACACTCGCATTGTTGTCTGGAGATCTCATCATTTGTTTGACGATTAGCATCATCCTTTCGAGCTCTCCCGCTTGGTTGCTTGAGGATGTCATCTCCAAGTATTGGTTGATCCTCGATTTGATCCTTCCTGCGGCCTCTTTCACGTCGGGTTCACCACTTAATTATGTCATGAAGATCCGTCACTACACGCGGATCGTGAGGCGGAACCGCCGAGGTTCTGGACCGGAAGGATTCGACGTTGGCACAAGAGTTAAGATAGATTGAAAGAGAGAGAGATTGAGAAAAGATAGAACGCTTGATTTTAGATTGAGAGAGAGATTAAGAACTCTTGACTTTAGATTTCAAAAACAAGTTACACGATTCTTCTTCTTAATTTCATAACCAAAAGAGCCTAACCTTTCTTCTTTTCCATCCCTTCTTTTATAGATGCTCTCATGCATATGCTCTCATGCATGTGAGGGTACAAGTCATGCATAAAATGCATGTTTGCCGTTTGGCGCTCATGTATTACATATGGTGCATGATAACCATGTCACTCATTTTAGCTCCCATGTATGTGAATTTACATGTAACAATGATAGAAATATGAATTCAACTAAATGTCATGGTTTAGTGGTAAGCCTACTGACTCTTAACTGGGAGGTGCAAGGTTCGAATCTTTACTTGCCCTCCTTGTATATATATATATATATGTGATATATATTTATTTATTAATTTGGTCAACGGATGTCGTTGCCGCTGGATATCGGATGCTGGTTTCCATCGGTTGCCGGATGTCGCCTCGCTGGAATACCGGCTCCGCCGCCGCCTTGTCGGCCCATCGGATGCCGATATCGCTGGATCACCGGCTCCGTCGGATGTCGATCGCCGATTACCGTCCAGTTCCGTTTTGGTTGGCCAAAACCTTTACGAGTGGCTAGGCCACCTCCACTCTTAGTTCAAGTTACCTTGAACTCTCTATGATCCACACATAGACATAAAGATAATAACTTTTGCTCTACCTTATATATGGTGAGATCCTTATTTGTCCTGTCTATGTGGGATATCTCACAATTTTCTCTTTTTCTTTCACAACTTCTTACCCATATAAGTTGACACTTAAATGTTCGTTTCTTATGTAGTAAAGTGCATCTCCTCAAGATCTTCGTCTTTTGTACTAAGATATTAAACTTACTTAGAATTAGTATATTCACTATTATTGTTTTATATGATTGACACTTGATTTCGTACGTCTTATGTGATTTTCACACCATTGCCGAAAATCTTCACGACAACGTAAAGTGTTCCTTTTTGAAGATCTTCTAGTAAAGGAATCTTGTGGGCCAGAAGCATTTAAAAAAGATCTAGAAAGCTCACAAAACCTTATTGTTACCTTGAGGCCTTATATACAAGGCCATGTAACTCTAAGGGAGCCATTGCCCTCCCCACTAAAGGCCCCAAAAAGGGCATCTAAAGTATAATCAAGGCCAGCAAAAAATAAGACGAATAAAATGTCGGACTCCGACTCATCAAGCTCAAACGAAGGGGACGCCATGAGCTGAGCTTGCATCAGGTGTGTTGTCATCCGAGCAGAATAAGATACAGAGAGAGTTAATGCAACGTAAACTAGTAAGGAAGGGGTAAGTGTTTTATTTGCCTATAACACACATCCATCGGCCCCCTTTTGATGAAAAAACAGGATGAAGACCACTTGAGATTAGAGAGCCAAACTGAATGCATGTTCAAAATCTCAAGAAAAAAATCAAAATTAATCCACATGCTACCGTTGTGCCTTTTATTGTTATGGTGGCTCCTAAAGAATGTGAAACCATTGAAGATTTCGATATAAGAAAGCATGATCGATGTAATTACTTTGTCATTGGTGGATCGCATTCAGCAGAGGCACGTTGGTAACTTGTCAGAGAACATCCAACGACTTTCTTCTTCAAGTATGCCGAGTGCAAAATTGAAGAGGCAAAGCTGTTGGCATGGGACCACAATAATGATAATGACTATACGCAAAAAATGTCATCGATTGAGCGTATAAGGTTCTTCCACCACGAGTATTTGGACGTCAAACAAAAGTTTGGTGTGAAGCTACATCCAGGCCTACGACGTCAATGCTTGCATGAAGTCGGCATTGTGGTAGATGATAATGTTAAGTCCGATGGTCTTCGAAAATATGAGTCTTAGTTTCAACTAGCCTTTAGAGATGGAGAAGTATGGGACCTACAAGATAAAATCTTCTCAATGTAGGAGAATAAGGAAGTCAAGGGTCAATGAGAAAAGAAATATAAGGTAGACCCTCAACTAGAATTAAATGTCTAGAACTGTACGCTCCTTATACGCAACGCTCGGCCACAACCGAGCTTAGAATCATACACAGAGAACGGGAAATAAAGAACGACACAATGGAAGAGAAAAGTACGCAGGATGTTTAACGTGGAAAACCCCAAACTAGGGAAAAACCACGGCAGCCCACAGGCTGCAAACTATCACTAGGTTAGTATGTACAGCAGTGAGTTCACGGAGGCAACGACCTCGTGCTCACGATCTTCGCCACAGGCGGCGGTTACAACAGAGGCAACGATCTCTTTCTCTCTCTCTCTCTCTGTACACTGTTACGCGCTTTGATCTCACCCAGACAAGAAATAATAACAACAGTAACAAAAAAAAGTTTGCCCTAAGTCATATTTATACTAATATGACTTTTCGGCTATTTACAAATATAGCCTCGATGGACTCTCAGAAACATATTTACGAATATGTCTCTTCATCCGGTGAGCATTCCTCACCGGGTCTGCACCATCCAGCTCTCCGTAGCCGAGTACTCCTCATCCGGTTCTCATCGGGTCTGCACCATCCGGCTCTCCGTAGACGGGTACTCCTCATCCGGTCTTCACCGGGTCTGCACCATCCAGCTCTCCATAGCCGGGTACTCCTCATCCAGTTCTCACCAGGTCTGCACCATCCGGCTCTCTGTAGCCGGGTACTCCTCATCCGGTCCTCACCGGGTCTGCACCATCCGGCTCTCCGTAGCCCGGTACTCCTCATCCGGTCTTCACCGGGTCTGCATCATCCGGCTCTCCGTAGCCGAGTACTCCTCATCCGGTCTTCACAGGGTCTGCATCATCCGGCTCTCCGTAGCCGGGTACTCCTCATACGGTTTCGGCCTCGGCCTATCGGCCTTGGCCGAGTTTGTTCATCAGCACTGTTCTTCTCCCTTCCCATCCGGAGGGACCTGTCTCCCAACAAACTCCCCCTTCACTCCGGCATGGGGTGTCTTACTAGTCTGATCCTCTCCCGGCATGCATCCAGCTTGTCGGGTATCAGCACTTTGGTCAGCATATCTGACCTATTCTCGGCCGTGTGGATCTTCGTCAGTGCGAACTCCTAGTCCTCTACTCTTTCCCGGATACAGTGATATCTTCGTTGGATATGCTTCGTCCGGGAATGGTAGGCCGCATTCTTAGCAAGATGGATGGCACTTTGACTGTCACAATAGAGTCAGTATTCATCTTGCCGGATACCGAGCTCTCCGATGAAGTCCTTCATCCATAATATTTCTTTGCCAGCTTCCACAACTGCCATGTACTCCGCCTCCATGGTTGACAATGCAACCGTCTTCTGCAGCCTCGACTGCCGCGAAACAGCTCCCCCTGCATATGTCATTACATACCCGGATGTAGACCTGCTAGTATCCACATCAGCCGACATGTCTGAATCGGTGAAACCGTCAAGTTGAGATTTTCCTGAGCCGAATCGGAGACACATATTTGAAGTGCCCTTCAAATACCGGAGTATCCATTTGACCGCGTTCCAGTGCTCCTTGCCGGGATTGCTCATAAACCAGCTCACCACTCCAACTGTGTATCCAATGTCCGGTCGGGTACAAACCATTGCGTACATCAAGCTCCCGATGGCAGAGGCATATGGAATCTTCATCATATCCTCCTTCTCTACTTTTGTCTTCGGGCTTTGCTTACCGGATAGCTTGCAGTTTGCCGGAAGTGTCGATCCGACCGGTTTCGCATCTGACATGTTGAACCGGTGAAGCACCTTTGTCACGTATTTCTCCTGTGACAGCCATAATTGCTTCGCTGACCGGTCCCGAATGATGTGCATCCCCAGCATCTGTCTTGCCGGACCCAAGTCTTTCATTGAGAAGGTCCGGTTGAGAGCCTTCTTCAGCATCCGTATTTTTACTTGGTCCCGTCCGATGATCAACATGTTGTCCACGTACAGAAGGAGTATCAGGAAGTCGCCTCCTTCAAACTTCTTCACAAACACGCAGTGATCGGCCTGCGTCTTGTGGTACCCTTGATCGGTCATGAAGGAGTCGAACTTCCGGTACCATTGTTGGGGGGCCTCCTTTAACCCGTAGAGGCTCTTCTTCAACCGGCAAACCAGGTGCTCCTTCCCATTCTCCACAAATCCTTCCGGTTGCTGCATATAGATCTCTTCTTCGAGATCACCGTGCAGGAATGTCGTCTTCACGTCTAGCTTCTCTACCTCGAGGTCCATGCTTGCCACTATACTCAGCATCGTCTGGATGGAGGTCATCTTTACTACCAGGGCAAATATCTCGTCGAAGTCCACGCCCTTCTTCTGCTAGAACCCCTTCACCACGATCCTGGCTTTGTATCTTGGGGGGTTGCCGGCATCTCCCGGTTTCAACTTGTACACCCACTTGTTTCGGAGTGCCCGCTTTCCTTTCGGCAACTCCACCAATTCGTACGTATGGTTCTCATGCAGGGAATCCATCTCATCCTGCATGGCACTTAACCATTTTCGGCTGTGGGTGTCTTCCTTCGCTTCTTCGAAGCTTTCCGGCTACCCCTCATTGGTCAGCAGAACATGATCTGCATCCGGAAATCTCCGGGGGGGCCTTCTCTCTCTGAGAGAATATCTCCGTCTCTAGGCTTCGGTGACCGGCTCATCCATCTGCTCTTCATCCAAATCCGATTCGGGGTCTTGGCCGGTTCCGGTTTCAGCTTCCTCTACTTCTTCTTCAGCCTGTTCGGTATCCTCACCGTAACCAGCTGGTACCTCGAGTGCTAACCTATCTCTTGCCGGTTGGGTCTGCTCATCGTAGAGTCGATCCTTACCGGTCGACTCGGAGTTCATTATCTTCTTCTCCGACTCCCAGTCGGCGAGCGTTTTGTTCTCCATGAAGATAATATCTCGACTCCGGAATACCTTCTTGTCGACCATGTCCCACACTCAGTAGCTGAACTCATCGTCATTGTAACCAAGGAATATGCATGGCTGGGTCTTTGGATCTAACTTTCCTCTCCGGTCCTTAGCTACATGCATGTACGCGAGACACCCGAACACCTTCAGATGCCGGTAGGATACTTCCTTACCGGTCCACACTCTCTGTGGCATGTCTCCGTCCAAGGGTACTGAGGGTGATCTATTTATCACATATGTCGCCATCGACAGTGCCTCAGCCCAAAACTTCTTGGGTAGTTTTGCATGCGCTAGCATACTCCGGACCCTCTCCATTATGGTCCGGTTCATCCTCTCGGCCAGTCCGTTTAGTTCCGGCATCTTCGGCACGGTAAATTCGAGCCGGATTCCCTTTGAGCGGCAGTACTCCTCGAACTGCCCCCGGTATTCTCCTCCGTTATCTGCTCGAACCGCCTTCAGCTTCCGGCCGGTTTCTCTTTCCACTCTCGCGTGGAGCTCTTTGAAGACGAATAACACCTGATCCTTCGTCTTCAATGGTGTGGCCCACAGCTTCCGGCTGTGGTCATCTATGAACGTCACGAAGTACTGCGCTCCGGCATGTGACTTCGTGTCTACTTGACACACATCCGTATGCAACAACTCCAGTGCTGCATTACGTCTCATCGGTGGCCTTGGTCGGAAGGAGGTCCGGTTCTGCTTACCGACCAGACAATCAGTGCACTTCTCTAAGTGCACGTTCTTCACTGGAATGAGGTTGTTGTCTGCAAGCCTCTTCATCCCCTTCTCGCTCATATGACACAACCTCTTGTGCCACAGCTCACCGGTAGTGTCAGATGTCACGTTCACTTCTTCCGGGCATAACCGGGCATAACCGAGCATTTCCGGTCTGGGGTATGGTGGAACGACGCTCCGGAGTCTACCACCCAGGTCATCTCGTCACCGGCAAGGTTTATCTCACTCTCCTCAGTGATGAGCATCAACTCCTCTTCACTTGCCGCGATTGCCGTCGTTCCTTTCCGGTCCGGTCCCCTACGGTCTTTACTGTTCCGGTCCGGTGTCCGCTTCGAATCGGTGCCGTCGGTTTCCTTGTCTTTACGGAAGTGCCAACAGTTCTTCTGGAAGTGTCCCGGCTTGCCGCAATAGAAGCAAGTAGGCCTCCCCCTTGACTTTGACTGTGTCCCCGACTTCTCCCGGTTCTGGGGACTACGGTTTCTATGTATTCCGCGTTCCGATTCGGTAAGGAGCGCTTTGGAGTCGGAGCTCGTATCCTTATCTTTCCGACGCGCCTCCTCATCCAACAAGCTCGACTTCACTCTTGCTAGGGATAACCGTTTTCCTTCCGGCCCGGCGTTGCCCAAAGTGACGACCAACGTCTCCCAGCTATCCGGGAGGGAACCGAGCAGGAGTAGTGCTAGTACCTCATCCGCGAGAGGTATTTCCAATGATGTTGCCCGGTGTGTCAGCCCCTGGAAGGCATTCATGTGCTCCGCCATGCTGGACCCATCTTGGTACCGGAGTCTTACTAGCTTCCAGAATACCGAAACCTGATTAACAACATTTTTGTTTTGAAACATTATGCCGATCTTCTCCCCGAGCTCATGAGCCTTGCTCTCTTCATTGAAGTTGTTGTACAGGCTCATGTCGATGAAGCACCGTATGTACGCCATTGTTTTCATGTGCATCACCTCCCATATCGCGGCGTCGATTTTGTCTAGTCTCTTGTCCCCGAACTGAGCCGGCAGCCAGAGGTCTTTAACCACGAGCATGTCCCTCATCTTCGACTTCCACACTGAATAGTTGGAGACGGTGAGCTTGAACATGCCGCCAAACGATTCGTCCATTTTCTGTGTCGTTTTGCTCTGATACCACTTGTCTAGAACTGTATGCTCCTTATACGCAATGCTCGGCCACAACCGAGCTTAGAATCATACACAGAGAACGAGAAATAAAGAACGACACAATGGAAGAGAAGAGTACGCAGGATGTTTAACGTGGAAAACCCCAAACTAGGGAAAAACCACGGCAGCCCACAGGCTGCAAACTATCACTAGGTTAGTATGTACAGCAGTGAGTTCACGGAGGCAACGACCTCATGCTCACGATCTTCGCCACAGGCGGCGGTTACAACAGAGGCAACGATCTCTTTCTCTCTCTCTCTCTCTGTACACTGTTACGCGCTTTGATCTCACCCAGACAAGAAATAATAACAACAGTAACAAAAAAAAGTTTGCCCTAAGTCATATTTATACTAATATGACTTTTCGGCTATTTACAAATATAGCCTCGATGGACTCTCAGAAACATATTTACGAATATGTCTCTTCATCCGGTGAGCATTCCTCACCGGGTCTGCACCATCCAACTCTCCGTAGCCGGGTACTCCTCATCTGGTGAGCATTCCTCACCGGGTCTGCACCATCCAACTCTCCATAGCCGGGTACTCCTCATCCGGTTCTCACCGGGTCTGCACCATCCGGCTCTCCGTAGCCGGGTACTCCACATCCGGTCCTCACCGGGTCTGCACCATCCGGCTCTCCGTAGCCGGGTACTCCTCATCCGGTCCTCACCGGGTCTGCACCATCCGGCTCTCCGTAGCCGGGTACTCCTCATCCGGTCCTCACCGGGTCTGCATCATCCGGCTCTCCGTAGCCGGGTACTCCTCATCCGGTCTTCACCGAGTCTGCATCATCCGGCTCTCCGTAGCCGGGTACTCCTCATACGGTTTCGGCCTCGGCCTATCGGCCTTGGCCGAGTTTGTTCATCAGCGCTATTCTTCTCCCTTCCCATCCGGAGGGACCTGTCTCCCAATATTAAAGTCACAAGCGGCCAAAAAAATTGATTTGACAATTGAAGAAGCGGTTGACAACATGAAGTTGTCTCTATGGAGAGCGATGCAAGGTATTAAGGACGAGCAGCTTCTTGTGTCTGTATTGTCAAGGGTTGTGGCCAAAGATTTAAGCCTTGAAGAAATGGTCACTGAGTTCAATAAGTAAGTCTTTCAAATAGTGATATTGAAGTCAATATGGTGCAATTGAAAGTTCTAATCACATTTTCTAATTTCACAATCATAAGGTGTACATGAAGATCCAAGAAGTTATGATGAAACAACTTGGATGTATAACTTGGGAACAAGTGACCGAGGATTATCCTCTAACATCTTCATATAAGGCGTTATCGGAGTATTTTATTGCATTCAAGGATTAGGTTAGTATTGGTGGTTTTTCATTAAGCTTTCATTATATGTAGAGCTTGTATAATAAAACTTTATGTCCTATTGCTTCTATTAGAAATCGTGTCGTGGCAAGAAACAAGGAGAAGTTAAGGATATACACGATTTCCTGACATCCTTCCTTTCACATCTCGAGAGAGCTAGAAAAGAAAAGGATCGTCGCTTAGTCAAGGTGTACGAAATGGAGGAAGATGCCTCCTTCAAAAAATTTAGCCACAAAAAAGATATTATGAGATATCTTTACTACAATGTGGTTTGCGGAGATGTCGTTGACATGATCCAAAAAGTGCCAAAGAAGGAATATACGCTAATGATTGCTAATATTCCTTACGGATTTCAAATGGCAGGGTCATCATACGATGATGAACCGTTTAGGTTTAAACAGTTGGAGAAGATGGTCAAGGATTTTGCTGAGCTAATGATTGCATCCTTGTGGAGAATAGTTGTCTTTCATAGTAGAACCAAGGGTACTCGGTAGCTCAAGCTTTGAGATCTTGTTGCCATGGCATCGCATGGTAAGGATTATTTATATGTCTCATTCACCATATTGCCTTTCTTAAGATTGTTCAACCTATTCTTAACTCAATATAATATTTGTTATAGGATAAAAACCAATGTAAATAGAGGGCCAACCTTTCGGTTCGTTAATGCCATTGAATAAATCACGGTTGGCTACTTCGATGAAATTTAGAAACAAAGAATCAAGGAGCATTCTAATGAAGTGGGAGATTCAAATATGCTGGTATATCCAGCAGTGACATGGAAATTGCGACATGTCACCACGACAGAACGGGGACTTGTCAACCCACACCAAAAACCTCAACGACTTATGATGCGCTTGATCGAGATGTTTTCTGTCAAAGGAGACTGGATATTAGACCTCTTTTCTGGCACAAGTATTCCTCGAACTAGGGTAACGATCTTGAGATAACCAATACTGAATCTTTTTTGTTTGAAAACTAATTCTTCTTGTTACTTTCTTCATAGGAATGACGTCTACATGTGCATTGAAGCTCTTTAGAAACACAGTTGCATTGGAGAGGGACGAGGAGCAGGTTATATTTATAAACATGAGGATTAAGGCTTTGTGGGAGTGCCTAGACCAGGACGAGGAGGTCAGTGCAAAGAACCTCGTTGATACTGAAAGGTTTCAACTTGCTTCGCGAGAGCCTATTCCTTAGTTGATCGGGGAACTGGGGGAGCTAATTGAGCTTGATGATGAGCTTATAGAAGATATTTCGTTGGCTTGGCTAACAGGGGAAACCAATGCACGTATAGCCGAAGAGACTTCTATACAGGATGATGAAGAAAATGACATTGACGATTTGATTGCTATGTAATAGACTCTTTTAAAAACGCGAAATGTATTGTTTAGATTTCACATTATTAATACAAATTTTGGGTTTTACTTGGTGGATTCTATTCTTTATAATCTTCGATATGTTTCAATTTTATTTTTATATACTTGGTTAGTAGACTTATGACATTGGTTTCGCCGCGTGCATTGCTGACTACCAAATTTATGGAGAAACATGAATTAGTTTAAATTGAGGCTGATTTTGGACAAAGTTTACCTTAACATAACATGGTCGTAGAATTGTTGCCATGACTATCCATGTTGTTATTATGGATCTTTGTCTTCTATTGTTAAAACTATTATGTTTCTCTTCCATTACTGCTTAGATTGTGTAGTGTGTTGATAATGGTTCCACTAGCATTATCCGCATGTTTTTATACGCTTGTAGTTCCACTAGCGTTATCGTTCGGAGTTTGATCCCGTGTGAATCACCTAAGCAATAGATTAGATCAATTTTAAATACAAGTATGAAATCCTTAATAGGTTTGTTATTTCCACGACATTATCCTAAAGTTCACTGTCTTACATTGTCCACAATTATATACATATGGTTTGATCCCATACGAACAAACTGCGGAATAGATTAGATCAACTTTAAATACAAGTATTAAATACTTTAATAAGTTAGTTATTCCAATCACATTATCCTAAGGTGCACTATCCTACATTGTCCACAATTATATACATGCAAGTATGGGTCAAAGTATAAATTATAACTCATTTTATTAGTATGGTTACAAGTACACCTCATATTTTTGTAAAACTTACCAAATTAATATAAGTCTTTAACTTAGTGTTTCCCATGTCGCACATTAGTGACATATTGAGCCATTGTTGAACTTTATTATGCCTACATTAACTTATCAACACGTCCAAACTTGCATGATTTCTAATGATCTCCACTCGTAGACCTATCATGTATTTTTATATTTGCCAATTCTAATCAAGTTGTGGAACATGTGATACTAATGCATCCAATTTTTGTAGAGAGGGTATATTTGGATAGTTTCAAGAAGATTCTACAAGTGGAATGCGTGATCCTTCCACTTGTGAACATGAACGTGTTTTATGTTTCTTGCTTGTTTAGTGTAGCAGTCACTTGGTGTAGCAAGAAATAGCAAACAATGGCATTGTCGAGCACTGAGACCAAATATAGAGGAGTGGTTGTCGCGAAATTCAAAACCATATGGCGCAAGAGGTCGTTGAAGGATGATTGTCTCCAACAACTCGTAGGAGTCCAAAATGGCAGACATTTTGAACTTCCATAGAGTGTAGTTGGTTCCATCTAGCTTTCCATCAGACAATGGAGGTGGGCGAATGCGCACTGGAGCAGCTGCAACATTCGTGGACAAGGCCATTGATACTCTCTCTCTCTCTCTCTCTCTCTCTCTCTCTCTCTCTCTCTCTCTCTCTCTCTTGGATTGGGTGGGGACCCTATCTATCTCGATGAAGACCTCACCAAGATGCAAATTGAGCATCGCAAGAGTTATATGCCAAAGGTTATGCAAGCTCGTAAAGACGGGCATCGTGCCTTTTATCGAGATGGGCGAGTGATCATAAATAATCGCACTACTAATTGACGGCGTGTGGCCCA
Source organism: Azolla caroliniana (assembly GCF_043228905.1). Taxonomy (NCBI): domain Eukaryota; kingdom Viridiplantae; phylum Streptophyta; class Polypodiopsida; order Salviniales; family Salviniaceae; genus Azolla; species Azolla caroliniana. Next base: position 11,426,097 of record NW_028230452.1, read on the forward strand.
TGTGACAGAAAACACACTTAGGACGACCTTATGGAATTGTAATGGCGCACTCTGGACACACCCCGGCCGCCTAGAGGGGATATTAAAGGAATCAGATATAGTTTGCCTAGTAGAAACACACCAAACCCCAAATAGGGGACTCCCACGAGTCAAAGGATTTCGCTGGGAGTCGGCTTTTAGACAAACCTCACGTCGATGCACTACCAGGGGATCTGGAGGTGTCGCAATATTGTTTTAGAGGGAGCTACATAATAGGATAGAAATGTTGAGCACAGACCCAAAAGCTCGTTTTATGTGGGTGAAAGTCTCCACAAGCAAGGACAAGGCAGTATTTTTCGCCATTTGTTACTTTCCCCCGAAAGGCTCTCGTTATAATCTGGCTGGCGAGGCGAGATTAGTTGATGACGGAGTGCCACATGGGCCTTCCCCATATGAACCTCTATCGGATGACATAATCTGATATTCTTCCCAAGGAGAAGTATTCCTTGTAGGAGACTTTAATGCGAGAACCGAATCTCAACAAAGCACAATATTTCAAATGAATAGAAACCTAGAAATGGTAAATGTCGATCCTTTAGACATAGACCCCACACGTAGATCAAAGGATCAAGGTGCGGACGCCACGAGCTTTGGCCATCATTTGCTCGAACTCGGTAGTCGGCACCAGATGGTCATATATAATGGTTTAGCCAAGTGGCCAGGTTCGGAAGAGCTCACATGTTTCCCACATGGAGGGTTTAGCGCCGCATCTTTCTCTAGGACACTTTGTGTCTCCGGGGTCTTATTCATATGTACATCAACCGGAGTCACCGGTGCTTGGATCTGTGTTGCGGTTAAGGCCATTTTGGCCATGTCCCCTGTGATTCGATCCAAGTCTTGTTCGAGGCACCAGATCCTTGACCGGGCTGTCTCCAATTCGTCGGTTGTGACGAGCAATCGTTCCGTTTGAGCTCTTTCCTCCGCCTCTATGCATCCGACTACGCCGGCAATTTGTTCTCCTATCCACCAGAGCCATTGGCTGCTGGTGCACTGTTGTTGCGCTTGCACGGCGGGTTGGCTGATGGGTTCACTTGCTGGTGGTTGGTCCCGCCTAACTGCATCGAGCTGCACTTCTAGTTGTGCCTACTGACCATTTTGCCGTTCCAGCTCTGAGTGTGTTTCGGCTAGCCGCCCCTTGTCTGCTTGTTCTTGGCCGACTGCGAAGGTTGGCCTTTGTATATCCGGCTCTTGAGTTACGGGGCTTGCCGGTGCTGCCTATTGTGCAAGGACTTCTGTGACCAGTTCCATCCGAACCGGTTCCGGTGCCTCCCTTGGCATGGAATGCCCAGTGTGAATTGCGGGTGTTCCCTCCTTCTGTGGGTCCGAACGCTTCCCGGCTGATTCAGCAGTGCTCTTTACCGGCCGCCGCTGGAGGTGCTCCGTGGGTTCTTCCTCCATTTCCTCCGCCTGAGTCCTGACATTCATTCTTGCCGCCAGGGTGTCTGTTTCTTGCTGCACCAGTCGGTGGAGTGGGCTCTTCAAGGGCTGTGCCGGTGTCTCCTCGTGTGTGTCCGACGGCTGCTTCCGGCTGGCGCGCTCCTTTTCCTCCTTCTCTGCATCGGCCGTCTTCCCCTTAGTGGCCTTGGAGGCCAACAGTTGTTGTCGTTTCGAAGCAGGTTTTGGGGTGTCGTCCATTGCTCTTCCCTGCTTCTTGGTTTGGACGGGCTCGACCGGTGGCGCCAATAGGGTGAGCCATTGCGTCACTACATGCCATATTTTCCGGCCTTCCTTGCCGTCATTTCCTCTTACTATATCAATCGCCATACACAGCCCATCGGCGATCAGCACCGGCCAATCTACCTTGACCCCTTCGTATGTCGCGATAATCAAGCCTGCTCAGTTCTGAGGCATGATGGGGGGTCAAGGGTATACGTGGCCGAACTCATGGAGCACACGGGCAATTTCTCGAAATAACATGTCTTCGCCGCCCTGTGTCCTATAGCCCTTGCTGGTGAGAGAGTACTCACCGAAATATTTGATGAGTTGCTCGGAGGTAGGATTGTCGATCGTGTAGATGCCTCCCTCCGGAAGGCCTATTAACGCACGGATCGCCTCCTCCGTGATCACCTCTGTGTCAATTTCTTTCATAATCTTTTCGGCCTCCTTGTGTGGCGCCACCTCCATGATCGTTAAGAAACCCTCCAGTCCGTGCTGCTGTAGCCATTTCTTGGCGTCTTCAGACAACGTTTGGCAGTCCATCTCTACATCGAGGTCAGAGAGTGTTGGCGAGGTTTGGTGGTGGGGAGAGTGTGAGAGAGAAAGTTCTGAGTGAGGGGGTTCTCTTTGTGCAAGCTCTCTGCTATTGATCTTCACGCGTCTGTCTGCGTCTGTTCTCCTTGGTTCGCGATAGGAGAAGGTCTCGATGCGTGGGGGTTTTTCTCTCTGCATCTTGGCGCCTTTTTCGAGCCTTCGCATGTGCAGGTCGTGTACTATAATAGCATTGTGTGCCATGTGGCGGTGGTTTAATGTCCTATTCATAGCCCCTCGTACCTTTTCGACGTGCCTCTTTACTCCTCGTTTGCATGGCCATTTCTACCACTCCTTTTCATGATTTTTATTTTTTATTTTTTATTTTTTTGTAAAGTTAATTGTGTGGTTAATTTTTCTCTGGTCCTGTCGGACCCTTACCCGAAAAGTGCACCTTGCCGGCCTCTTGACGGTTTGCCGTCGTTATGCTTTCCCCGGTTGCCGGCTCGTGCTCCCCCTTACCGGCTTGGTGGTAGTCGTTTTCCTCACGGGTTGCCGTCATGGTTGGCCTGTCAACGTTTGATTCGGTGGCGGTCCTTCGTTCAAATGGGTTCTTGGGCATAGGTCCTTTGTATGGTTTTAGTCTAAATCTGTTGACCCATTTACCCAACACCTCGCTAGCAAGTGTCCCTAACTGGTAAGACCCATTAAACCCGCGTGTGATCTAGTACGGTCCGGTCCATCTAAACCGTAGTTTGCATGGCATTTTACCCATCCGGGTCTGGAACACTAGTACCGGCTTGCCGACTTCGAACATCTTTTCGTTTCCTTTCCGGTGCCGATCTACAAACGCTTTCTGTCGCCGTTGTTCCAATTCCAGGTGCATAATGCTCGCCAGTCGGTGTTCTTCCAGTTCACACAGAGCTTTTAACCGAATTGCCTCTAATTCCTTTTCATTGAGTCGTTCCCAAATCTGAATCCGTAAGCTCGGTACCTGGAATTCGACCGGCATGACTACCTCTAATCCGAATGCTAACCGGAACTATGTTGTTTGGATGCTTGTTTTGTACATTGTCCTGTAAGCCCAGAGCGCACTGTGCAGCTTCGTGTCCCAATCTGTCCGATTTTCATTGACGATCTTGCACAGGATATTCTGTAGCATTTTGTTTGTTGACTCCGCTAATCCGTTGGCTTGTGGGTAGTATGGGGTGCTCCGTTTATGTACTACCGCATAGAATGACGGCAAGCTCTCCACCACCTGTCCAAGAAAGTGCCCTCCTTGGTCTCTTATCAGCTCTATGGGGCATCCGTACCATCACCAAATGCATTCATATAAGAATTTTGTCGTCGACGCCACGGTGTTATCTCGTAAGGCTTTGACTTCCAACCATTTAGTGCAGTAGTCCGTCGCGACAATCACATACCGATTGCCAGTTCTCATTGCCGGTGGTTTAAATGGTCCGACAAAATCCAGTCCCCATTTCTGAAATGGTTCTAGCGGTAGTACTGGCTGGTGCGGCATCCTAGCTTGCTCCGTTGGCAGGCCCATTCGCTAGCATAGATCACACTCTTTCGCGTACCAGACTGTGTCTTTCAATGTAGTCGGCCACCATAGGCCACTTTGCCATACTTTCCTTTCCGTCGCATCTCCGGCGACCCCGCAATGTGCTTCCCGTAGTATTACCTCCTTCTCGTCGATGTGCACCGCTCGTCGCCATATCCCGTCTGCGCCTTTGTGGTAAAGTGTGTCCCGGAGTAAACAGAAGTGTCAACTTTGTACCGCCAGACGTTTTCTCTCGTCCCGGTTCATCTCCTCCAGAGGCAATCCGGTACTCAGAAACTAGTGCATATTAGTTAGCCGCTTATCTTCTTGTGCCACCGTTTCATCTGTTGCCGTTTCTGTGGTGACTTGAAAAAGCTCTGCATCCGAAAACTCGTCCGGTACTCCATCACCCGTTTCGTCAGAATCTAACTGGCTTAGATAATCTGCTACCGCATGCTGTATGTCGGGTCGGTGGAATATCTTGAATTCGAACTCCTGCAACAACAAAGTCCATCGGGCCAACTTACCGGTAAGTGACGCTTTGGATACTAGGTAGAGGAGTGCCGAATGATCTACATGGAGGGAAAACTTTCTCCCCAATAAATAGTGCCTAAATTTTGTTACGTTGTAGATCATGCCTAAAGCTTCCCTTTCCGTGGTGGAGTAATTTCGTTTGGCTTGGGATAACTTCCGGCTTGCGTAATATACAGGCCGGTCCCATCTTGGCTCCGTAAGTTGCATCAGCGCACTCCCGATTGCAATGTCGGACGCATCCACGAACACATGAAATTCCTTCGCCCAATCCGGGGGTTGCACTATCGGCGCTTGCGACAATAGAACTTTGAATGCCCGGTACGCCTTATCTTCGGTGTCGGTCCACTGGAACGGTGTTCGGTGTACCGCAACATGCAGTGGTGTAGCTAGGTCCGCCAAATACCGGAGCATTCGGCTATGGCAACGGATTTGTCCTAAGAAACGGCTCAATACCTTTGCCGTTGGTGCCGGTGCCTCCAGGATTGCTTTTACTTTTTCCGGATCTACGGCAATGCCTTCCTTGCTCACAATATGCCCTAGTAGTGTTCCGCTGGACACTCCAAATACACACTTCGCCGGATTCAGGCTTAGCCGGTACGCCCTACACTTCTCTAGACATAGTCTGAGGTGCTGCAAATGATCTTCTTCTCAGCTATAGACGGTGAAGTCGTCAAGGAACACCTGCACAAAAGCCGGTATGTATTCGCCAAAGATCTCCATGATGATCCGTTGGAATGTTGCCGGTGCCGTTTTCAGTCCGAACATCATCACCACGGCAACAAACACTCCCCATTCGGTGACGAAAGTTGTTTTCTCTTGATCATCAGGGTGCATCCGGATCTGATTATACCCGTTGAATCCGTCTAAGAAACTGTAGACTTCATGGCTGGCGACGGCATCCAAAACTCCATCCGTAAACGGAAGTGGAAATGCATCCGTTACCATTGCCGCATTGAGCTTCCAGTAGTCAACACAAACTCTAATTTTGTCGTTCTTCTTCCGTATGACTACGATCAGGCTTAGCCATGTAGATTTCTTTACGGGACGGATGAAGCCAACCCTCAGCAATTTGTCGATTTCCTCCTTGACTTTGGCAGCGTAGTTTGGGTTCATCCGGTACCGACGTTGTGCTATCGGCTTGGTGTCTTTGCTGAGATACAACTGGTGCTGATACAACTGAGGATCCAGCCCTCTCATATCCTCGTAAGACCAGGCAAATACGTCGCGAAACTCGTTGAGTGTAATTATCGTCGTTTTGTTCTCTGCATTCATTTCTTTGGCGATGTGCACCGGTTTTGCCTCCTCCGCCGTTCCTAGATTTACCTCTTTTAATTGAGACGCTTTTACGCGCTGTGATACGGCCATTTCTCTTTCCAATGCTTCCTGTGCTTGCCGTAACTCCCGGATTGCTTCTTTATCTGGTTCCGCTTCGGTTCCGTCCGGTTGCAGTAAGTAGGGTGATACCGCTTCGGCAACGTCAATTTCGAATAGGGGTACAATCTTCGGGTTCTCCTGCAAGTACTGATCTTCTTCTTCGTCTGCTAATCCTTCCAGCATATTGACACACTCCGCATATAACGGTGTCAGATCCTTGCTGGTGCCCTTCCTTGGTTGTGTTGGTACCCGTACCTTCGCTTTTCCCCGCCAGAACATAATCATATTCCTCCTCCAGTTCTGCTTGATGTGTGCCATCTTTAAACAAGGGCGTCCCAACAATAATGGGTACGCTCCTTGAGCCTACAACTAGAGAACTACGGCTGAGATTCGGAATGTGTGGCCCCCGATGGTTACTTCTAAGTCCCGTAGTAATCCTGTCGGTCGCACCGAGCTTGTGTCCGCCATTCGGAGCCAGAACGGACATGGCTCCCACTCTTGGATTCCAAGAGCATCGCACGTCCGGAGGCTTATTACATTAACGTCGGAGCCTCCGTCTATTATCGTGCCGGGGAGTTCTTTCCCTTTCACAATGGCAGTAATTGTCGGACTGTTGGTGTCCACCACTGCCGGTCCCTCCTCTAGATTTGAGAAGAATGCCGGAGCCGGTGGTGTGTCGCATGTCGTCATGCCGGGCTTGAGTCCTTCTGTAAATCTTGGTACTAGCTGCAAGAGTCGTCCTAACGGCATCATGATCTGGCATTCCTGCAATGCCTGCCATGTCACGTTTTCAGACTGACTGCTGCCGGCGAGCTCTTCGGTGTTCTCCTTTTGCTGCGCAAGTTCTGCTACGTTTCGCTCATTTGCCTTTTTCACCCGTTTTGCTGCCTGTTTCCGGATGGCCTCTTGTGTCTCCCATTCCGTTGTCTTGCCCTTCGACCTTGTGGTGACTTGCTGTAGGTCTGCGACTCTGGTGACTACCATGTTTACTGTCGGTCGCTTATCATAGCTCTTTGCCGGACATTGATTACTATAATGTCCTTCTTGCCGGCAATTATAGCAATATGCTTTCCGAGTATTGCTGGATTCGGCATTGTTTCCTATACCCGGTGGAGGACCTGTGGTAACCGCAGGGCTCTGGTCTGGTTGGCTGCTTGAGGCGCCTTTTTCCGGTTCACGTGGGTGGCTCCCTTTTTTGAAATGTCGTTTTTTATTAAAGTTCTTTTTGTTGCAATACCCTTGCCAGGGTTGGTCGTCATATCTCCCGTAATCTTCCCGTCGTTGGTGATACCCAGGGGAGTGATCCCGGTTGTGATGCTCATACTGTCCATTGTAATCTCGGTACTTGTCATATCTCTTGTACCGGTCATAGTTGTCTCACCGATCATCGTACCGGACATCCTGTGCCAGTCAATATCGCTCCTCTCGCCGCCAGCGTTCGTCTTCTTCGTCTCAGTTGCTACGTGGCTCAATTTGCCGGACTGGTGGTGCTTGCCGATTCAATAAGTTATATTCGCACCGATCCATCGTGTGGCTCGTAGAGTGGCAGAGTAAGCAGTGCGTCCACATGGTGCACTCCAGTGACGAGTGTCCGGCGTTCAAGCAGTTTGTGCATTGGATTGCTTGCCGGAAACGGAGATCCTCATCGGTTGGTAATGCTCGACAGAGGGCTCCCATTGTTAGCCAAGAGCTCGTTTTTTCCATTTCTCTAACCCGGTCGATGACCTGGTCGACGGTGCTTGTACGAAAGTCGATAATCGTGCATACCGTTCGTAGAGGTTCCCAGAGCGTGGCTAAAAATATAGCCCGTGTTTCTTTCTCCGGAGGTGCGCGGGTAAGCTGACTATGCATCCGTTGAAACCGGATGACAAACTGCGGAATGCTCTCCCCGGGGTCCTGCCAAATGGTATAAAATAGGCCCACCATTTCTCTCTGGTCCACCTCCTTCTGAAAGAAGTGCAAGAATTTATCTTTTAGGTCAGCAAAGGTGGTGATGGTGCTGGGGTCCTGCGTCCGGTGCCATCTGGTGGCTAGTCCTTCCAATGTCACGCCGAATTCGGCTATCTTAGATCGTTCCTCTTCGGCCGCGGTTAACCGTTGTGACACATGGTTCACCTCCCATGTTTGTTGAAACGTGTGAACATGAGCCTCCACGTCCGGGTCATCCCAATACTTGGAGTACTAGAACGGCATGTCGTCGTCCGGTGTCGGTACGCAAGCTGGCGGTGTCGGTGGTCTTTCCAGTTGTTCCATCGGCGTCGGAGGTCTTTGTCAGTCTTCCCTTGGTGTTGCCGACTCAACTTCCGGTGTCGGACGTCTTTCTTTGTCTTCTTCCGTCTCTGAAGGTTGTTCCATGTCTAGTGCTAGGGGTTCCTGGTCTGCCAACTCTGGTTTCGGTGTCGGTACTGTATCCGACTCCTCGTCCTCCGGTCTTCCTGGGGTGTCGTTACTGTTGTTGGGAGACAAGTCCCTCCAGATGGGAAAGGAGAAGAACAGTGTTGATGAACAAACTCGGCCGAGGCCGATAGGCCTCGGCCGAAACCGTATGACAAGTACCCGGCTACGGAGAGCCGGATGGTGTAGACCTGGTGAGAACCGGATGACGTAAATATGTTTCTGAGAGTCCATCATGGCTATATTTGTAAATAGCCGAAAAGTCATATTAGTATAAATATGACTTAGGGCAAACTTTTAGTTTGTTGTTGTCATTCTTGTTGGTGCAAGGAAAGAGAGAGAGTGCGTAACTGTGTACAAAGAGAGAGAGAGAGAGAAAGAGGTTGTTGCCTCTGTTGTAACCGCCGCCTGTGGTGAGGATCGTGAGCACGAGGTCGTTGCCTCCGTGAACTCCCTGTTGTACATTCTAACATAGCGATATTTTGCAGCCTGTGGGCTGCCGTGGTTTTTCCCCTAGTTTGGGTTTTCCACATAAACATCCTGCGTACTCTTCTCTTCTTCATGTCGTACTTTATTTCCCATTTTCTGTGTATGATTCTAAGCTTGGTTGTGGCTAAGCGCTGCGCATAAGGAACGAGTAGTTCTCGACAAGTGGTATCAGAGCGAAACGACACAGAAAATGGACGAATCATTTGGCGGCATGTTCAAGCTCACCGGCTCCAACTATTCAGTGTGGAAGTCGAAGATGAGGGACATGCTCGTGGTTAAAGATCTTTGGTTACCAGTTCAGTTTGGGGACAAGAGACCGGACAAGATTAATGCCACAATATGGGAGGTGAGGCACATGAAAACAACGGTGTACATACGGTGCTTCATCGACATGATCCTATACAACAACTTCAATGAAGAGAGCAAGGCTCATGAGCTCTGGGAGAAGATCGGCATTATGTTTCAAAACAAAAATGATGTTAATCAGGTTTCGGTATTCCGGAAGCTAGTAAGACTCCGGTACCAAGATGGCTCCAGCATGGCGGAGCACATGAATGCCTTCCAGGGGCTGATCCACCAGGCAACTTCATTGGAAGTACCTCTCGCCGATGAGGTACTAGCGCTACTCCTGCTCGGTTCACTCCCGGATAGCTGGGAGACGTTGGTTGTCACTTTGGGAAACGCTGGGCCGGAAGGAAAGCGGTTATCCCTAGCAAGAGTAAAGTCGAGCTTGCTAGATGAGGAGGCGCGTCGGAAAGATAAAGATACGAGCTCCGACTCCAAAGCGCTCCTTACCGAATCGGAACGCGGAAGACATAGAAACCGTAGTCCCCAGAACTGGGAGAAGTCGGGGACACAGTCAAAGTCAAGGGGAAGACCTACTTGCTTCTATTGCGGCAAGCCGGGACACTTCCAAAAGAACTGTCAGCATTTCCGAAAGGACAAGGAAACCGACGGTACCGATTCGAAGCGGATACCGGACCGTAACAGTAAAGACCGGAGGGGAACAGACCGGAAGGGGACGACGGCAATCGCGGCAAGTGAAGAAGAGTTGATGCTCATCACCGAGGAGAGTGAGATAAACCTTGCCGGCAACGAGACGACCTAGGTGGTAGACTCTGAAGCGTCATTCCACCTTACCGACCGGAAAGGCTTCTCATCCTACTCAGCCGGTGATCACGGCTGTGTCCGGATGGGGAATGAAGGTACATGCCGAATTATCGGCATAGGAGACGTGTGGCTATCAACACCAACCGGATGCAAGTTGTTGCTGAAGGATGTTCGACACGTTCCGGAGGTTTGTCTGAACCTGATATCAGCCGGTCGGCTAGATGATGAAGGCTACACGGGTAGCATTCGGAACGGTGTCATGAAGTTCAGCAAAGGGAGCCTGATTGTGGCTCGGGCCCGGAAGGTCAACACATTGTACCTGATGAATGCCTGGTTATGTCCGGAAGAAGTGAATGTGGCATCCGACACTGCCGGTGAGTTGTGGCACAAGAGGTTGTGTCATATGAGCGAGAAGGGGATGAAGAGGCTTGCAGACGACAACCTCATCCCAGTAAAGAAAGTGCACTTGGAGAAGTGCACTGATTGTCTGGCCGGTAAGCAAAACCGGACCTCCTTCCGACCAAGGCCACCGATGAGACGTAATGCACCACTGGAGTTGGTGCATACGGATGTGTGTCAAGTAGACACGAAGTCACATGCCGGAGCGCAATACTTCATGACGTTCATAAATGACCACAGCCGGAAGTTGTGGGCCACACCATTGAAGACGAAGGATCAGGTGCTATCCATCTTCAAAGAGCTCCACGTGAGAGTGGAAAGAGAAACCGGCCGGAAGCAGAAGGCGGTTCGAGCAGATAACGAAGGAGAATACCGGGGGCAGTTCGAGGAGTACTACCGCTCGAAGGGATTCCGGTTCGAATTTACCGTGCCGAAGACGCCGAAACTAAACAAACTGGCTGAGAGGATGAACCGGACCATAATGGAGAGGGTCCGGAGTATGCTAGCGCATGCAAAACTACCCAAGAAGTTTTGGGCTGAGGCACTGTCGACGGCGACATATGTGATAAATAGATCACTCTCAGTACCCTTGGACGGAGACACGCCACAGAGAGTGTGGACCGGTAAGGAAGTATCCTACCGGCATCTAAAGGTGTTTGGGTGCCTCGCGTACGTGCATGTAGCACAGGACCGGAGAGGAAAGTTAGATCCAAAGACCCGTCCATGCATATTCCTCGGTTACGGTGACGATGAGTTCAGCTACCGAGTGTGGGACCTAGTCGACAAGAAGGTATTCCGGAGTCGAGATATTATCTTCATGGAGGACAAGACACTCGCCGATTGGGAGTCGGAGAAGAAGATAATGAACTCCGAGTCGACCGGTAAGGATCGACTCTACGATGAGCAGACCCAACCGGCAAGAGACCGGTTAGCACTCGAGGGACCAGCCGGTTACGGTGAGGATACCAAACAGGCTGAAGAAGAAGTAAAGGAAGCTGAAACCGAAACCGGCCAAGACCCCGAATCGGATTCGGATGAAGAGCAAATGGAGGAGCCGCTTACCGAAGCCCGAAGACGGAGATATCCTCTCAGAGATAGAAGGGCCCCCCGGAGATTTCCGAATGCAGAGCATGTTCTGCTGACCGATGAGGGGGAGCCGGAAAGCTTCGAAGAAGCGAAGGATGACGCCCACAACCGCAAATGGTTAAGTGCCATGCAGGATGAGATAGATTCCCTGCATGAGAACCATACGTACGAATTGGTGGAGTTGCCGAAAGGAAAGCGGGCACTCCGAAACAAGTGGGTGTACAAGTTGAAACCGGGAGATACCGGCAACCCCTCAAGATACAAAGCCAGGATCGTGGTGAAGGGGTTCCAGCAGAAGATAGGCGTGGACTTCGACGAGATATTTGCCCCGGTAGTAAAGATGACCTCCATCCGGATGGTGTTGAGTATAGCGGCGAGCATGGACCTCGAGGTAGAGCAGCTGGACATGAAGACGGCATTCCTTCATGGCGACCTCGAAGAGGAGATCTACATGCAGCAACCGGAAGGATTCGTGGAGAAAGGGAAGGAGCACCTGGTATGCCGGTTGAAGAAGAGCCTCTACGGGTTGAAGCAGGCCCCCCGGCAATGGTACCGGAAGTTCGACTCCTTCATGACCGATCAAAGGTACCACAAGACGCAGGCTGATCACTGCATGTTTGTCAAGAAGTTCGAAGGAGACGACTTCCTAATACTCCTTCTGTACGTGGATGACATGTTGATCATCGGATGGGACCAAGTCAAAATACGGATGTTGAAGAAGGCTCTCAACCGGACCTTCTCAATGAAAGACTTGGGTCCGGCAAGACAGATGTTGGGGATGCATATTATCCGGAACCGGTCAGTGAAGCAATTGTGGCTGTCACAGGAGAAGTACGTGACAAAGGTGCTTCACCGGTTCAACATGTCAGATGCGAAACCGGTCGGATCGACACTTCCGGCAAACTGCAGGCTATCCGGTAAGCAAAGCCCGAAGACGAAAGTAGAGAAGGCGGATATGATGAAGATTCCATATGCCTCTGCCTTCGGGAGCTTAATCTACGCAATGGTGTGTACCCGACCGGATATAGGATAAGCAGTCGGAGTGGTGATCCGGTTTATGAGCAATCCCGGCAAGGAGCACTGGAACGCGGTCAAATGGATACTCCGGTACTTGAAGGGCACTTCAAATATGTGTCTCCGCTTCGGCTCCGGAAAACCTCAACTTGACGGTTTCACCGATTCGGACATGTCGGCTGATGTGGATACCAGCCGGTCTACATCCGGGTATGTAATGACATATGCAGGGGGAGCTGTTTCATGGCAGAGCTGTTTCATGGCAGTCGAGGCTGCAGAAGACGGTTGCATTGTCAACCACAGAGGCGGAGTACATGGCGGCTGTGGAAGCCGGCAAGGAAATATTATGGATGAAGGACTTCATCGGAGAGCTCGGTATCCGGCAAGATGAATACCGACTCTATTGCGATAGTCAAAGTGCCATCCATCTTGCTAAGAATGCGGCCTACCATTCCCGGACGAAGCATATCCAGCGAGTACCGTATGACGAGTACCCGGCTACGAAGAGCCGGATGGTGCAGACCCGGTGAGAACCGGATGACGAGTACCCGGCTATAGAGAGCCAGATGGTGTAGACCCGGTGAAGACCGGATGAGGAGTACCCGGCTACGGAGAGCCGGATAGTGCAGACCCGGTGAGAACCGGATGAGGAGTACCCGGCTACGGAGAGCCAGATGGTGCAGACCCGGTGAGAAGTGCTCACCGGATGAAGAGACATATTCGTAAATATGTTTCTGAGAGTCCATCATGGCAATATTTGTAAATAGCCGAAAAGTCATATTAGTATAAATATGACTTAGGGCAAACTTTTAGTTTGTTGTTGTCATTCTTGTTGGTGCAAGGAAAGAGAGAGAGTGCGTAACTATGTACAGAGAGAGAGAGAGAAAGAAAGAGGTTGTTGCCTCTGTTGTAACCGCCGCCTGTGGCGAGGATCGTGAGCACGAGGTCGTTGCCTCCGTGAACTCCCTGTTGTACATTCTAACATAGCGATAGTTTGCAGCCTGTGGGCTGCCGTGGTTTTTCCCCTAGTTTGGGTTTTCCACGTAAACATCCTGCGTACTCTTCTCTTCTTCGTGTCGTGCTTTATTTCCCGTTCTCTATGTATGATTCTAAGCTCGGTTGTGGCCGAGCACTGCGCATAAGGAACGAGTAGTTCTCGACAACTGTTGTGATAGTTCGTGTGCGCGTTGTAACTATTATAGATCTCGGTACTAAAGTAAGCTTAAGATAAGGATAAAGAAATGAAAGATAGAAAGGAGAAAGAGAAAGAAGGGTGTCGATCCACCCGACCACCCCCGAGCGAAGGGATCGAGACGGACTCGAGCCTCGATCGGCGTCCCATACCACCGTCGTGGCGTCGTACCTGGTGCTGGAGCGCTCGCTACAAGAGTTGACCCACCACACGAGCAGAGTCTCGATGTAGTCAAAAGATGATCAAATGAGGGTAGCTAGGCCTCTTATTTATAGCGATACCCAAGGCCCCCAGGCAAGTTCACACTTGACCTAATGGGTTGTCTCAATCCCGAGGATTAAAAGTAATCCTCCCCTTCTTTACACTCTCGTTTAACCCTCACACTTATCCACGTGTATAGAATACTACAGTAAATTCTTACCACGGGATATTATATGGTCATGCCCGTAACATACTCCCCCTCTTTAAAACATTGCACTCTTGCAATGGAAAGTTAGGGAAGTTAGTTCTAAGAGTATTTTCGCGTTCCCATGTGGCATCTTTTATTGATTTATCCATCCATTTTATTTTAAATTCTCGGATTTCTTTAGTACGTAATTTTTTTGTTTTAACATCGAGATTTCTTTCTGGTACATGTGGTTTAGAAGATAATTCTTCAGAATAACCAGAGTTTCAGTCATAACTGTATTGTCGCCAAAACCTAGAAGTTCTTTTAGACGACTCACATGAAAGACTGGATGAATTCCGACACCATCGGGAAGAGCGAAACGATAGGCTGATGACCCAATGCGTTTGAGGACTATAAAAGGTCCACAAAACCGTGGGGCTAACTTAGCACACTTACTCGTAGACAATGTCTTAGAATTGTGAGGTACACGTAAAAATACCTTCTGTCCAGGGTTGAATACACGAGGTTGCCTATGATGATCGGCATAAAAACGCGCTCTATCTTGAGCTGTTTTTATATTTTCTCGTGCAATATGCAACATATCTTGCATATCCCGAAGAAAGTTTTGCGTACTTCACAACTCATCATGATGTATATTAACATCAATCGGGGCTCGTGGCTGAAAACCATACATCAACATAAAAGGACTATATCCCGTCGACGTATGCTTGGAGCTGTTATAAGCAAACTCCAAAATTGGGAGATAACGTTCCCATTTTGTTGGTTTTGCACCAACGTATGCTCGAAGCATGTCCTCAATAATTTGATTTACTCGTTCTATCTGTCCATCGGATTGAGGATGATCCGTGGAGCTCATGCTCAACGTAGTTTCTAACTTCTTAAAACCAGGGATAACCCAGTATTACATCGGTGGTACAAAGATTCATTACATGGAAGTCTACTTCCTCTATATAAGTATCAATAGAAATTCCTAATGAATGAATCGCCCCGTTGATGTATTGTACTCTTCCATCAGCCAAGTGCACCGTGTAGGTGTGATCACTTACGGTGGGTTGGATTCCCCATATCTGAACCAAACGATCATTCACAAAATTGTGTGAGCTTCCCGAATCAAATAAAAATTGTACGGGAGATCCATTGATATACCCGTTTGCACGTAGTAAATCATTGGGACCCAATACATAGTGAGGGAAAGAACATTGACAATTACTTAAATGATGTGTATAGACCTGAAGGACATTAGGAATCTAACCTTTATGGTCTGCAGCTTTAGCTTTGTTGTCGTGCTCTTTCCGTTGGAGCTTTCGACATTGATCTTTTGTATGACCCTTCTTTTTGCAGAATACACAAAAAGGATGTTGTCGCTTACAATCGCGATCCAGGAATTCGTTGGGTGTCTTGCGTTTCCCAACAAATTGCGACTGCTTAGTCCCGGGCGCTTCATTGGGTTTGTTATGGTCCTTCTTCGAATTGCGTTGATAGCGAAGAACTATTTCAACGGTCTCTTCGAAGGATTTTGGATCCTTATCGTGCACTATCCAGTGATAGTCCGAATTGGGGATGCCATTGACAAAACAAGCTATCAACCAATTGTCCCTTCTAGACCCGATTTTTGGATTTGGGTTCTAGCATGGTGAACATAGTCTTCTAGCGAGGAAAATTTCCTGCTAGAGAGGTTCATTAAAGCTTGTGTTGCCTCGGTTCGAGAGGGAGGTTGCAGAAATTGGCCCTTAAAGACCGTGACAAAATCTGTCCAGGTATCGAGCAATTTCCCCATAGTACGAAGGCCACGCCACCAGGCGGCGGCCTTACCCCCGAGTTCTCGGCCGACATATGCAATCTTCGTACTATCTGGCGTGGGATAGAGCTCAAAATGAGACTCCCATCGTCCCAGCCATGTGCAGATTGCTTCTTCGGTTCTTTCCTTTTTGTCTCCGGTAAATGGCTTAACGACAAATGATGGTTCACCTTGTCGCTCATCAGGTCTATTAGTCTCACATTGTAGACTAATGACACGTGCCTCAAGAGCACTCTGAGATTGCCAAAGTTCGGTCATCTGTTGAGCGGTGAAACTAAGGTATTGGGTTATTTGTGCCAAATACATCTCAGTGGACATTTGTCCAGGAGGATTCCCTTGAGTTCCTTCCACTTGAGCGGATGACATCGGGTCGTTAATTTGAGCCATTAAAGATTATTTCTGGAAAAGAAATAGGATAAGGTCAGAGATATAGTCATAACATCATGTCGTGATGTAAACATATCATGGGCGAGCATTAATCGATATCATTATCTCACGTCAATACCCCTCTAGACGTATCAGATGAGGTTCAAGATCAGGTTACTATGGTAACACAAAGGTGTTTTAAAAACCATGGGGGTGACAAATAAATGTCTTTCCCTGATCTCTATATCGATTTTTTTATGGTGGCTCCCCGAGGCTCAACCATGTATGTTCGCGTCATTAATTGTTTATACACGGAAAAAATGTTAATAATAAACTATGTTTCGGTGCCCACATATGTGGTTTCGGCTCTTTAAGTCCTATTACGAGGACCCCGAGGTGCACTTAGACCTTAAGTCTAAACATGTGTTATAGTCATATGTATCAAGGATGTTGTATGGTCTTGGTCATATTTGAACTCGAGACCTCGAGAACAAATACATTAAACACTTGAGCCAACCAAGTAAGTTGCTCTTCTCGAATGCTTAATGTTTGATGCATATAAGAGATATGCGAGATCATATATGTTTTTTTTCAAAGAACATATATGTCAAGGGTCCTTATTTCGCCCTCATTTACCAAAACTATGTTGGTACGTTACCTATCCTCAAGTCTCGTAATTACGATGGCATACGCCAAAGTGCAACCTAATGGTGAAGCCAAATGAGCCCTTGTTTCGTAGTAGGCTCACGTGGGCCATCACATGGTCACGTCATTACGAATGCCTCTCGTAAGAACGAGCTCATGGTGGCATCGTATCCATGTAACGAGGGAGGGATGTTGGATACGTGCGTCATTGGAGCGACCTCACTTGAAGTGGGTCAAGCCCTACGTACTCAACATCATTATGGCTATTGGCGTTTCTTTACGTAACGAAATCGAGGTCATCAACAGGGTTATCAACAATAAAAAATTGTTGAAAAAGGGATGGTGACAACGCCATTCTCACAAAAATGTGAGGACGGCCACCAACATCCTTTTCCCGACCATGACAACTTTCGACATAATCACGTAATAACGAATATACACATATGTTTACTTTTCACATATATACGATCAAATACGTATATATGTGACCACATATGCCTATATTAAACATATTGTTATATTAAATAGCCATAAATGATGTGATCGAGATACGTAATCGAGGTATATACCTCTACGCACACGAAACATCCACAAATAAGAGATCATCGTAATACGCAATTGAGGTATTGACCTCTTACGCATAAGAGACCAACCGCATATCGTTTACAGCAAATCAAGGTATTAAACTCATACGCAAACGTAACATATGTTCGTGAAAGTAATACGTAATTGAGGTATTAACCTCGTACGCATACGACACTCGTCACATATTATTAATATGTCAAACGAGGTATTGACCTCGTGCACATATGTAAACGTTTTAGATAATCAATTAAAGACCACTACAACATCATTGGCTTAATGAAAAAAATTACATATAAACTAAACACATGATTAGATGGGAGAAGAGAGAATAGAAAGAAAAATTATGGAAAGAGTTACCGAAGTTCTTTGTTGATCGTTGTCTGGATCAAGGCCAACCGCACAACGATCGATCAGCATCAATCAAAAGACAAATGAAAAACAAAGAAACATTAGTACAAAAATCTGATACCAAATATTATAGATCTCGGTACTAAAGTAAGCTTAAGATAAGGATAAAGAAATGAAAGATAGAAAGGAGAAAGAGAAAGAAGGGTGCCAATCCACCCGACCACCCCCGAGCGAAGGGATCGAGACGGACTCGAGCCTCGATCGGCGTCCCATACCACCGTCGTGGCGTCGAGTCGTACCTGGTGCTGGAGCGCTCGCTACAAGAGTTGACCCACCACACGAGCAGAGTCTCGATGTAGTCAAAAGATGATCAAATGAGGGTAGCTAGGCCTCTTATTTATAGCGATACCCAAGGCCCCCAGGCAAGTTCACACTTGACCTAATGGGTTGTCTCAATCCCGAGGATTAAAAGTAATCCTCCCCTTCTTTACACTCTCGTTTAACCCTCACACTTATCCACGTGTATAGAATACTACGGTAAATTCTTACCACGGGATATTATATGGTCATGCCCGTAACAGTAACCCCTTCCGAATCCGATTCCAGGGCTGAAAAAGCTTCAGATTCGCCGTCTTTTCCGGCCAAGGCCTGGAGAAGGGATTCCGCTTCCGGAGACTTCTTAAGCTACTTCCTTCGTCCGGGTAGGCGTTTTGTTGCAAACGGAGTGACTCCTCCGCAACTTTCCGGATCACTTTGGAAAATGATCGATCCGTTCGGATTTCTTCCGCTGCTTGCTGGAAAGCCTCTCGCCGCCTTCCCCGTTCAGCAAGTCTTCGTGCTCTCTCAGTAACCAGGTCGTCTGTTGGCCTAGTCATCCATTCCCGCCGCTATTCACTGCGATTGTGCAGGAATCGTGGTCACCAAAAACTGTGTTAATCCTAGGGCCAGACAACAGCCTAACATAGGGTGTCCACTTAAGACACTTCACCAAAGGGTGTTACGGCAGAATGACTTACGGCACAATGCTTAATTAGACCTTAATCGATTACTTAGCAACACATCATTAACACACGCAAGATACAACAATAAGTAGAGAACGGTAATCAACACTGAAAGATTAAGGCAATAAATTCTATTAATTATCCGCTCTCGATTACATTGTAATCAGGCCTTTATATAGGTCTCCGATGCGAAATACAAAACGGTGCCAACCGGCACCTTTTCAGGATCGGTCCGGATCCGAATCGGCATACCGATTCCGGTTCGTCCGTCCACATTTTCTTATATATTAATATATATATTAAGACTACTAATTACAACAGTTCCCGAATAAACTATTCCTTTTCACACTCTGGTTTGGACCTCCTTAAGCCTTCTTGCCCGCCGGTAATAGGGAACTCCCACGAGTCGAAGGATTTCGTTTGGAGTCGGCTTTTAGACAAACCTCACGTCGATGCTCTACCAGGGGATCTGGAGGTGTCGCAATATTGTTTCGGAGGGAGCTACATAATAGGACAGAAATACTGAGCACAGACCCAAAAGCTCGTTTTATGTGGGTGAAAGTCTCCACAAGCAAGGACAAGGCAGTATTTTTCGCCATTTGTTACTTTCCCCCGAAAGGCTCTCGTTATAATCTGGCTGGCGAGGCGAGATTAGTTGATGACGGAGTGCCACATGGGCCTTCCCCATATGAACCTCTATCGGATGACATAATCCGATATTCTTCCCAAGGAGAAGTATTCCTTGTAGGAGACTTTAATGTGAGAACCCAATCCCGACAATGCACAATATTTCAAATGAATTGAAACCTAGAAATGGTAAATGTCGATCCTTTAGACATAGACACCACACGTAGATCAAAGGATCAAGGTGCAGACGCCACAAGCTTTGGCCATCATTTACTCGAACTCAGCAGTCGGCACCAGATGGTCATATATAATGGTTTAGCCAAGTGGCCAGGTTCGGAAGAGCTCACATGTTTCCCACATGGAGGAGGGGAAAGCACAGTCGATTATCTAATAGGACGCCTTGAAGCTACCCACATGATTAACTCCTTCCAAGTGGCCCCATGTCCTATTAGCGCGGACCATAGTTTCTTATACTTCGAGCTAAAATGCGATATCTCTAACGTCACCAACTCTAGTCAACTACGCCATGACATCACAATACATTTCCCACATGAGCTCTCTGACATATATGCTCGACATGTTCAAGCCCATCTCTCCTCCCTTGATCCCTCCCTACCTTTAGAGAGCCTTAGTACGAAACTCATACACATCCTTCACTCTGCAACAATTAGCAGTTTCCCATACACGAAACACTCCAATCAAGGTAAAGTAGGATCTATGCCACAAAATAGATGGTATGATGAGGATTGTAGGTGCTTACATAAACAACTTACAATATCGCAACTCAGTGGTAGTATTACCTCAGTACAAGCTCGTAAAGAAATGTGCAAGATGACACGTCGTAAGAGACAAGCATGGGAGGCATCCCAATATTGGGAACTCTACCATATGCTCATGAGTAACGAGATATTGTGCCACTGCATGGAAGAGATTACGGGAACCAAGACCACAAACACCCATCGAAGATCCCGAAACTTGGCACACTTATACAGAGAGACTTTACCAAATCCCAAACCAACCACCCATTCCAATGCCTTCTACACCCCGACCTACTATGGGGACACTCTTCACGACCTCTAGGGTCACGAAGGTCAAAAAGAAATTACAACATAGGAAGTCCATGGACCACATAGGATTGCGAGCAGAACACATCATATATGCGAGAGAGTGCCTAGCTCCCTTGCTAACTCTAATCTTCAATCGTGCCCTCGCAGAGGGTTTTCCACCACAATGGACCATGAACACAGTGGGCCCCATACATAAAGGGGGAGACCCCATGGACCCAAATACTTATAGGACCATTATGATAGGTCATACCCTTGCTAAATTATATGGTGCAGTAATGGAGGCAGAGCTTAGCGAGTATATGGAGACCTTAAATCTTCGTGCACCTGAACAGGCTGGCTTTAGACGAGCCTTCTCCACTATTGATCATATCTTCACACTTAGATGCTTAATTGACCAGACTAAGGCTCATAAGAAGAAACTATATTGTTGTTTTGTGGACTTCCGCAAAGCCTTTGACACGGTCCCTAGAGAGCAGTTGTTTGATAGGCTTAAGAGCTTGAGGATACCAAACGACATGGTTTGGGCCATCTACGCACTATATGAACAAGTGTCCGGGTGTGTTCGATGCCCAGGTGGCATATCCGATAGTTTCACTAGCACTATTGGTGTAAAACAAGGTTTCCCCTTATCTCCGACTCTTTTTGGGATCTACATTGATGAGATCACAAATTTTAGTGCTCGTAAGGGAGGCAATGGAGTAGTCCTTGGGGATACGCAGGTGCGTATCTTGCTCTATGCAGACGACATAGTTTTGCTCTCTGAATCCGAACATGACCTACAAAGGCACCTTAATGCCTTAGATGACTTTTGCACACAACGAGGATTGGTAGTGAATCTAGGGAAAACTAAAGTCCTTATCTTCCACACGTCGGCCCAAGTTAGAGCTAAGTGTCACCTAACTATCTCCCATAGCCCAGTTGAGGTGGTTGGATCATATGTCTATCTCAGAGTCACTTTCAGTGCCCGCTCAGGTAAATTTTCGATGACACAAGCAGCGAAGGATAGACTTACAAGAGGACATGCATCCCTCTCACTCCTCGAGAGACAATGCCACCAAGCATACTTCCAAGAGCCACGAACTAAATGGTGGCTCTTTCACTCATTAGTGACTCCCTCTCTCATGTATGCATCAGCAGTTTGGGCTTCAGAACTACCATCTTTCATGTGGACGCAATTAGAGAGACCATTGGTGATGATGTTATCACGCCAACTCCGAAGCAAATCGTCGGTCCCACATGACATTATTAGGGCTGAGTTCACTCTACCCCCTGTGTTAGTAGAAGCACTTTTTCAACCTGTAGTCTTTATCCACAGGATACATAACCAACCACTTGATAGAATATCCCACCAAGCCTTTAAGGCTTCTCGAGCACTGTATGAGTCCGGCTATACTAGCTCATGGTATGGCATGATGGTGAGTTGGCTTCTTGCCAACGGTCTAGACATTAATAACCTCCCCCCCCTTAAGTACGACCACACGACTGATAACACTTTAATCTCTCATGAGGACCGTAATAAAATAATACGCCAAGAAATATGGCAAATTTATACTCGGTATAAATGGATCACCCCACTAGAGCCACTCCCACCTAAAATGTTGTACTATAAGGAACACTTTATGCACTTCTCTGAGTTAGGTTTTATCACGCGCCCAAAATATCTAGATGTATTCTTACCACATGCACTAAGGGTTGTCATTGGTCAACTTAGAATATCATCTCACCAACTTGAGATTGAGAATGGACGTACTAATGGAGTCCCTAGGGAGGAAAGGATATGTAGGTTATGCCACATAGAGATAGAGGATGAGTACCATTTTACATGCAAATGCCCCACCTATGCCGAGATAAGGGCAAAATACCAAGACATACTTGGTTCCTCTCCCACCCTCCCTAAACTATTAGATACACTAGATATAAAGAAATTAGGTAGATACATCTTAGAATTGAAACAACACAGAGAGAATAAGTTACAAAATGTTGATAATAATGTTGCTAATGTTTACCAACATGTAACAAATGAAGTTTTTCAGGAACAAGGGGAGACAATGAATGTTGACACACCTACACCACTCGGGTTTTTCCTTGATGAAGCAGAAAATCAAAGAAGAACCAAACGCCCTTGGATGTTGGGTTTCAAAGCAACTCGACGAGATGGAGAAGCAATAAAGAAAATAAGGGAACGTGAACTACACCGCCTAGAAGCCATGGCTAGGGCACTCTAGGCATCGGGACCATGGGTCACACCCACACCAAAAACTTTTGACCTCCCACTTCTTTTTGAGAGACTTGGGTGGAAATGAGATTAGGCTTAGTGCAAAGTTTTGTACACTACTAGAACTTTCTTAGCTTAAGCTATTTTCTTTTATTTTAGTTTTGATGATTGGATAAACACTCATTTTTGTTGTAACCCAATTGTCTCATGGGCCAAATTTGGCCTTAGGAGACGTTAATATATCTTTCTCTCTCTCTCTCTCTCTCTCTCTCTCTCTCTCTCTCTCTCTCTCTCTCTCTCTCTCTCTATTTCTCTATGCTGCTAGATAGCAACTACCCATATACACCTAATCTAGATCAACATGGCTCTAATACCATGTTAGAAATATTGAGAATCGATTAGATAGGTATATAGAGTTACAATTATAGAGATGGATTGTTACGGGCATGACCATATAATATCCCGTGGTGAGAATTTACCGTAGTATTCTATACACATGGATATCGACACCGATTGAGGCTCGAGTCCGTCTCTGGTGTTGGCACGCTCGCGACAAGAGTTGACCCACCACAAGACAGAGTCTCGATGTAGTCAACAAGATTCTCAAATGAGGGTAGTTATGCCTCTATTTATAGGATCCCCAAGGCCCCCAGCCATGTTCACACTTGGCCTAATGGGTTGTTTCAATCCCGAGGATTCCTCCCCTTCTTTACACTCTCATTTAACCCTCACACTTATCCACGTGTATAGAATACTACGGTAAATTCTCACCACGGGATATTATATGGTCATGCCCGTAACATGGATATATGAAAACAAAACTTCTATTACATATGAGAGTAGCTCACAATGGTAGTTTACCCATGCGCTCACACCTTAGAGCTTAGATAGGATATGGACTGATGATCAATCCAACCACTGTGTAAGAAAGTGGATTATATTCTATGTTTGGTCTGAGTATAACATTAAATGTGCAAGTCAGTTGATAGTAGTGAAGATATTCCTTTTTTGTGAACTGACTTGTCATTTAATATGATCCAATTCCCTAGATATAGGTTAGTGCTAGATAGTACTTATCTTGAAGTCAATGGCACATATTTCAAGACTAAGTACATCGTAACTTACCCACAAAATATTCTAGTTGACTTGATTAGCCAATCCTATTACCTATTTCGCTCTTTCCTAAATACATTGTGTCCTACACATCTACGGTTTCCTAGATTAACACCTTATCAACCCATATGGTCGAGTTGCACACTAGTCACTCCTCATTTGGGGCGCTATCCCAAAATGTGCACTCTAAGAGCACATATGGGGATAGATTTACAACTTCAGGCTGATCATTGATTATATCTAACAGAACTCAAATCATCTGATTTTATTTACTGTGCCTTAAAAGTTTCATTCATGGGTAGAGCAGAATAACAAGATTGAGGTGACAATTAGATTTTGGAAATTGTTGGTTTTTCATGGCTGTAAAAATTATCAGAGACCTCGGATAAAACTGAACTCTAAAACATTACTTCATCTATTTGTTACTAATTTTCTTAAAGGCAAAATCATGCATATGAGGTAAACCGTGATCACATATATTGGCAGCTTCAAGTTATAATATAGTGAAACATTCGATAAACATTCACCTACTCTTTCCATATTCATAATTTTGACGGGTAGAATTCTGATATCTAGCAAGAGTGCTTGATAGGATGTTTGTTTAATCTTGAAGATGTTAATAACAAACTATTTTTGTATGCCCTTGAGGGAGTTGGTGATGAACTATTTTGAGGATGGTTGCATTTGTTCTTGAAATAGCTGATTGCTCAAACATTTATAGATGATTCATTATGTTCTTAAAAATCCACAAGCGACCATGTAACCAACCAATTTGGCTTGGCATCATGATTGCAAATTAATGTGCATGATCAGGATGGAGGCTATGTGATGAAAATTAAAAGACAATAAGCTGATCTTGAATGTCATGATTGAATATTGGCACAAGTTAATGTTTGGGTCACTTAGGTTACATGTTCAATGTTGATGTCTTACCCTTTTAAAGTTTGAGATGGATCTTAGTTACAATCTTGGATATTGAAAGTCTTTGATTGTTTAGGAGTTTATTCAAAAGAAAATGATCAACAATGATTTCTCATATTACCAATGCTAACTTTCACATAAAGCATACTCTTATGGAAGGCATCAAGACCAAGCATGGCTTGAGTTTCATGGAGTCATATATGTAACCCAAAGTTGTTAGGGAATGCAATCTTATTAAATTTGGATGCTCTTATGGTAGAGTGAAAATTTAGCGTGTCAAATGGTATTTGTCTAATCACTCAAGCTTCGGCGGAGACTAATGTTTTGTGGAAAAGATTGATCTACTACAATAAAGCAATGATTGAAGTCACATGGTTGTATTTGTATGTTGTCAATATTATTTAAATGTTAAGAATTTGTTATGGTTCACAGTTAAGTGCTCTCTTGGTCAATTGGCAACTGTTGATGAGCAAGGAACATAATAAATCTTATGTCTTTCAAAAAATTTGGTTTGTCGTAAATTCAATTGTGTTCCAAAGCATTGGTTGGTTTGTATATTCGTAGACTGCTATTTAACTGCCATGTACGAAGATTAATCAACTTTAGCTTAAATTATGCATATCCACAATTTTATTCAACTTCAAGTAAATTAAACAATATGCAACTCTTGGAGATATTCAAGATCTTAAGAGAATTCATCCTTTACAAACAAAACACACTTTAGTTATGTGTAAATATGTGAAGGATGTTATTCTTACCATTCATGGAGACCCTAAATCTCTTACTAAGGTGATTAATCTAGTTATAGAATGTGATAATCATTTATTGGAGTAGTGTATTATGCATCATCAATAGTCATGCCCTAGATCAAAGTAGACATGCCTTGACGGTGACAACACCATGTTCAATCTTCGCATTTGCATCGAAATCTAGTTTGATGTATGACCATACTCCAAGGGAGATCATATCAATATGCCATGAAGGATCTTTGCCGACAATTAACTGATGTTGTTGATCAAACTATTAATGTTTGCAATGTCCTAATCTAGGCCACATAATGGTAAATTCTCCATCCAAACCAAAACATCAAGTAAAAACCATGTGCACATGATAATCTTGTTTGTAGTTCATCAATTAGTTCTAATAATCCCAGTAAGCTTATTAGCTTGATCCACGATGATAATTTGAAAGTTCTTGAGTTATTTACAAAATGTGTTAAATAAGTAATTTCCACTAGAACAGGAACCCTTTCATTACAAAATCCAAGATATGTAGAACAAGTTCCTAGTTCCATTTCATTGAATAGAGTTAGCAAAGTTTTTGTGCTAAATTAAAAACCAAATCCTTGGTATTAGATTCCTTGTGAATTGATTTTTCAATAGATATACTCCCATATGAAGTAGATTGCAAAGATGTTTAATGGAAGTTGGGAAATGTTCAAAATCAATGATTACAACTCACCTTTTTCGCTGACAAAGGTGAATGAGACAAGAAAAATATGAGAGAGCGTCCAAGTATTAGACGCTAGTCTAGAGTTTAGAGTCTAATACTTTTACACCAACGAAGGAGAAACGGACAAGAATATTTGAAAGAGAATCCACGTATTAGACTCTAGTATTGTGTATCTATTCTGCAAAGATATGACTTGAGCTATTTGATAGGACCATTGATAAAGTTTATAGTTGACATTGCAAAGAGACTTTGGTAAGACAATATGCATATTCAAATGAATTTGAAGGGTAAGATTGGGTTTTCTATAAAGTTTTGTCCAGGAACTAAGATGGTCAAACTTTGTGATTTGAAATATTTACAAGATGATATTGCATCGTACAAAGGCTTAGGGGATTAATATATAGCCCCAACATAAGATACAACGTAAGGAAATATCATTATGAAGAGCATAAAAAGTACTTGTTAAAGATTGATTCTCTTTTCAAATGAGAATATATATGTTTGGATTAACTCAACTTTCTTCCAATCAGTTTGTATGTTCTCACATTACCAAAAGGTTTTCACCTTCTCCTGCCTCTATTGTTTTTCTCAATATAAAATATTTATTCCACATTCTACTTGCCCTCATGCCTGTCCACATCTTCTCATTTCTAAAATGCCAACACCAAGCTTTACTATTTCTAAAATGTCACTATACCAAGCTTCTCTCCCTAGTACTCATAGCCATTAAGCCCCTCTTTACCCACACATTTGATGCGCGAACACAGATTATACCATATGTGCAAAGAATATATATGACATTTGTTGGTATTCATGCAAACTCTGATGAGAACCTTGATGGCCAAACCAACATATACAATGTTGCTTGCTGTCTTTATGACCATTCTTTACGTAATTGCTCTTGTGCATGCCCTTGTCTACATGAACATATAACATAAAGAGGAGGCCTTAGATAGGTAGTCTGCACATTAGACATTGGAAAACAAGCAGATTTGTCACAAATCCAAACGGAAAGCTGCCTCCATATGCAAATATATGCTAACATACAGCTCCCGAACTCCCTTAACGAAAAGTCTGTAATGCCCATGAATATTATATTAGACAGACATGGCCGATTTCCAGAGATAGAAATGGCCAAGAAGTTTAGGAATTTCTGTCAGATATAGGTCAACAATTTCACTTTACAATTATCTGTTTTCAGCTAATCTCAATTATTATTGGTTTACTCAATGGGGATCCTTGTTTCAGCTGTGCAAACTACTATGGCAATAAGCTGTTTCCTGCCTATATCTACAGAAACCAGAAGCTGAAAGATAAGCTCAAGTCACAGGATCTCACATAATGCCACCTACATTCCACAATTTAAAATTAGTTGTGCCCTCTCAAGTATATGTTAAGCAATAGTCGGAATAAGAGAACAGAACATACCATTTCATAGGAATATAAATCATTTCGCCTGCTGTAAGTTTGCACTCAAAGTATGGTGCATTCTGTAAATCAGGCCATTTTCTCAAGGCATCCGGGGCATCAATATCCACCTGCGACAAATATACAAGATTCTCATTAAAACTCTCTCAAGTTCATTTTTACAGTCTGCAAAAATAAAAATCTACCTCTGATGTGTTGCGCAAATATAAATTGGTCTTAAAGGGATAGAGCTTTGTGCTCTCTGATGGCGAGTATAGACGTATGTACTTTGATCCCCACACCTGCATTCACAGGGGATGCCAAAACTCTCTTAATCTCCCTCTCCTGTATTAAGATCAATATCATGATCTTTATGCATTCTACATCTTTTATTTTTGATTCGGTGTGGGTAACCTAAAGCCAACCATATTCTAAGGATGATTTGACTCATACACCAATTTTAGCCTCTGGTAAATGATAATATAGCTTTCTTCCTGTCTCTAAAAAGGGGGCAGATCATAATTAACTGTCTAAAATATAACTACCAAGAATTAATAATTTCAAACTACCTATTAAGAGTTATTAGTATATGAAACACCATGTTACTATGTGTAAAAACATTTATATGCAGATAGTAAGCAATAGTAGTATAAAATTGTAGTGCCATCATCCATAGTTACAAGCACACGTAGAACTTATCTACACTATCTGCTGCAAATTTTATATTACAGTCAAAAGTAAGTTTTCTTTACATGAAAAAGACAAACAGTCAGGTAGGAAATGGCCACATTGCATAAAACGTTTTCCATGGGTAAGAACCAGATTGATGGTTATGTGTATTATTATGATCTGGTGTTCAGCTCAAACCTCAAAAGACTTGCAGCCTAGTGGTGACCTCTCCAACAATTATCCTCTACCTTCTCAAATTCACAGAGATGGATATTCAGAGTCAATATATCAGGCTGCAAAACTCAAAACCTCGAAAATCCTGTTCTGGTAAGGAAAAACTACTGACTAATACTTCTGTGTTTCTGAATAAAAAACAATTTCTTGTTTATTTAAATATGCTTGGTCTATGGGGACTTCCAAAATTCCTGAAAAATGAGATAGGAGACGTGACTGGTCCTCTTTTTGGATAATTCAATGGCTTTTTCAAATTGATAATGAACAGTCTGAAAACTCAGAAAATGGTGATGCTAGTTTTATTTGAACTATGCATTTCAAATCCAAGTTCAATCACCATGCTTACACTCATATTTGCTAGAGTGGCTAAACCTGTTAACATGCGAGAAACATAGATTCTCATGCTTAAAGTCAAACTTTGCCAAGGATTTTGAGAAAGTCAAGAATGCCCTTTCTCATGGCGGCAAAAATTTAGGGGATTTACTTACTCTATGGAGACCTTGACATTTTGTTCTTTTGGCGGATACCACCTTTCCTCATTATAGGAGATATACTTATGAACTGTAGGAAGATAATTGAAGCTAGAAATATATAGTAAATTTTTAATGCCATATGGAGCTCCAGAATAATCTATAATTATCTCCGACCAACATTTCTTGAAGATCTTGCAACCCATTAAACTCTGTACAGTCTCCTACACTTCAGCAAAGAGAGTCAATGGTTATAGAACTAATGAATTCGTCATCACTTTCATTAGCTGGGATGAACAATCTATATAAAACATATTTGGTTGTTTTCTAAACTTGGATGTAATCTTAGACAAATACTCAAAAATTTGAAGTACGCGAGAACATTAATATGGTCATTATATGTTTCATTTCTAAGAACTAATTTCTAAACAACATTAATAGGTTTGTGCCAGAACATTTTCATTACTTTGGGGACCAGTGATTATCTTAATGTATGCATACTGGTAACAAACTATAGAGACAGTTGTCCATATGCACATGATGAAATCCTTCAGTAATGTCGCAAAGAATAGAGCTTGAGGAAATTGATACGTCTCCTTTTGGGATGCCCTTAGAAATTGTCATGAGATATGTTTCTTCAGTATATGCTTCATATTGAGTTAGAAGAAAACTTGAAAAACAGAAAACTTGATTAAAAGATTATTCAGTTTGTGGCCACCTAAACCATATATTTTATCACATGAATGTGACAGCACAACTTTTGATTAAAGCTTATGAAAGCATCTCAACCTATCTGAAGCATTGATTAAGTAGGTAGTGTTTAATGCAACAATTTGAGATAATGCAATGCTCTTAGTTTATATGAAATTGATTATCTTGTGGATTGATATGACTCATATGATCTCGACAAAAAGCTTGTGTCGAGCTCCCACATAAATCTTGAGATGAATAATGCTTTTGTGGAGATTTTGACTAAGAGCCTCTGAAATAGCATGCATGCTATGAAGATACATTATTGAATTGTTGTTTGTTGTTTGTTGTTTATGTAAATTCTACATAACACCTTACAGAGCATTGATTGCTTGCAGCAAATTCCAGCAAGTTCTCATGGTTGTTCTTTCTGCATGAATCAATTTGCTATCTCATTTTGTCAAATTTTGCAATTTATACACAATAAATGCTATGAAGATACATTTTTTAATTGTTGTTTGTTGTTTTACATTCTCCATAACAGCTTATAGGGCATTGATTGCTTGCACCAAATTCCAGCAAGTTCTCATGGTTGTTCTTTTTGCATGAATCAATTCACAGCAAAATTAGCAATGATTTACCTGCTCTAAATGGATGCTTAATATTTTCATGGCTCTTTCAAGTAAACAAAATTACCTGAGCTAATATG
Organism: Azolla caroliniana; assembly: GCF_043228905.1. Classification (NCBI taxonomy): domain Eukaryota; kingdom Viridiplantae; phylum Streptophyta; class Polypodiopsida; order Salviniales; family Salviniaceae; genus Azolla; species Azolla caroliniana. Next base: position 11,456,184 of record NW_028230452.1, read on the forward strand.
TTGTGATATGGGTCTCGATGCAAAGGTGTGATAGTTCCATGAGGACCAAGCCAAATATTCCTTTGATAGATTCCACCACTTAATTTAGCATATTCAGGGTCCCTGTAAAATCTCTCTCTCTCTCTCTCTCTCTCTCTCTCTCTCTCTCTCTCTCTCTCTCTCTCTCTCTCTCTCTCTCATTTGACCTCCAAAGATGATAATATAATCTATCTATCTATCTATCTATCTATCTATCTCTCAAATTATATCACCATCACCTAGGCCCCATCTCATAGATCGCAAATTATATCTTGTGGACATTAAGAAAGATATATATATCATGAAGTTATGACGTCTACAAGTGGATTCTTGACCAAGTCACTCAAAAGGGATTACAATGGGGTAGGTAATAGCATGTTTCATGAAAGTAGGCCATGACCATTTGGACCACAGCATCACTACCCATGTCATCGACAAAGAAAGGATATTATCACCCAGCATTGAAGGTGCTAGGAGTAGCTCACGTTTCAGATTTTTCAAAGACGAACCTGTCAGTCTATCTAGGTTTGGAGCTTTAAGTTCTTCGATATTTAGATTCTTTAGTATCATATGCTTAGTTGGTATTTATTTGGTTTGTCTAAAAGACACAAAAAACATTGTAAGATATAATCTCTTGTTTGGTTTATATGCCATTGTAACCTCTTAAAAGACATTAAAATGGCTTTCTTTCTCTTTCTCTCTCTTTTGTAGATTTTAGCTTTTGCCACGGTTTTAGAATTTCATTCATGCTATGTCTTAAGGTTTTATGTGCTGCATGTTTAGGTTTTCATTCCTGCCACGTTCTTAGAGTTTCATGTCTTTTGATTTTACGATTTCAAACCCATTTCATGTTTAGGGTTTCTTGTTTGTTCCGTTTTTAGACTTCCCTTGTCCTATGTTCCTTTGGGAGGGAGAAGAGGATTTTTGCTACTTTGCTTTACAATGCTCTTCATCTCTAATGCACAAGTTGTTGGGAATAAAGGGCCATCGTGCCTTTTATTAGTGCACGAGTGTGAACGCACTCGTAGCACATTTTTTACTTGTATATACATTATCTTTGTACCCAAGACAACGTGCATCTCTCTCTTTCTCTCTCCCTTTATCTCTCACTCAAACTCTCTCCTTCTCTGGTTGACCTAAACCCTAATCCTCGTGCTGCCCTTCAAACTGGTATCAAAGCAAGGTTTAGGGTTTTTTGCAGAGCAGATCACGTTTTTCTGCATAACAGGTCCTTTTTTCTACAGAGCAGGTTTGGTCCTCCATTTGGGCTAAGAAATCATGACTAGCAACAATGACAATAGCCACCTTATGCACATCAAGAAGCTTGAGGGTGCACATAACTTTGCGGTATGGAAAAAGCAGTGCTACAATATCCTGTTGCAGAAGAAGCATGCAAAGCCTATTAAAGTCAAAGGGGTAGACCAAGATGATTGGCAAGAGTTGAACGAGTTTGCACGCTCGACTATTGAGTTGTCAATTTCTGATGTCTTGTTATTTAATATTGAAGGTTTGGACTCTGCCTACAGATATAGACTAAGATGATTGGCAAGAGTTGAATGAGCTTGCATGCTCGACTATTGAGTTGTCAATTTTTTATGCCTTGCTATTTAATATTGAAGGTTTGGACTCTGCCTATTCTATATGGACTAGACTAGAGGAACTGTATGCCCAGAAAACGGCAGCTAGCAAAGTTTATTGGCTTGAGAAACTTATGGATTTGCACATGACAGAGGGCACACCCATGTCCACTCACCTGAGTGAGTTCAATTCCATTTTCAGCCAGCTGGTTGCCTTGAAATTCATCATTGATGATGAGTTTAAGGCCACGTTTTTACTTTGCAGCTTGCCAGAAAGTTGGGATACTTTCAGGACTGCTATGAGCAATTCAAATGCGATGCTTCTTTATGCCAATGTAGAGAGTTCTCTACTCATGGAAGAGATGAGTCGGCAAAACAATGCATCCAATAAGTCCTCTAGTGCGCTGCATACGAGGGGTAGGTCACAACAAAGAGGCAAATCTGATAGTTATGGCCGTAGTAAATCACGTAATAAAGCTGTAGAATGCCATCACTGTGGCAAAAAGGGTCACTTTAAACGTGATTGCTTCAAATGGAAGAAAGAGAAAGGAAAGAGCAAGAAGCTAGATGATTGCATAGAAGAAAAGAGAGACATTCAACCGAGGAAAGGCAATACTAAAATTGAAGAGGTGAATGTCGTCACTCATGACAGTGATAGTGGAAATGATGTACTCTTTGTCTCTTCATGCCATAGAGAACATGCTTTACTTGCAGATACGGATGGTGACATGCACAGTTGGATACTCGATTCCGGTGCTTCTTTTCACGTCACCCCTCATCGTGAGTGGTTTCCAGATTACACAGGGGGTCGACATGGTGTTATCCATCTTGGGGACAACTATGCATGTGAAATTGCAGGTATTGGCACTGTGCAATTACAGTTTTAGCATGGTTCTGCTTTCACACTTCAGCATGTACGACATGCACCTCAGCTCGAGAAGAGCTTGATTAGCACAAGACAGCTAGATGACGATGGATTTCACACCACCTTTGGTGATGGGAAATGGAAAATTTGCAAGGGATCTAGACTTATTGCCAAGGGTAGTAAAAGTGATACTTTGTATCCTCTCCATGTATCTAGTGTGAGTGACCATGTTGTTGCCATAATCGAGCAACCAAGTGTTTCTTTGTGGCATGGCCGGTTGGGACACATGAGTGAAACTGGTATGAAAGTACTTTCTCATTTGGGTTACTTGCCATGTCTTCATTATGCTGATTTTGAACATTGTGATCATCGCATTTATGGTAAACATGTACAAACATCTCATAAAAAGTCTCTTTCGCTGAAGTCTTCCCCGCTTGAGTTAGTACATTCAGATGTATGTCAGATGCCAGGGCTATCATTAGGGGGAAAGAAATACTTAAGTCACTTTTGTCGATGATGCTACACGAAAGGTATGGGTTTACCCTATTCTATTCATAGCAAGGATGAAGTGCTCGACAAGTCTCAAACATTCTTGGCATTAGTTGAGAATCAAATTGATAAGACACTTAAGTGTCTTTGTTCTGACAATGGTGGGGAATATGGGTCCAAGGCTTTTCAAGCATTTTGTGACAGCAAAGGGATAAAGAGGGAATTCACTGCCCCTTATAATCCACCCCAAAATGAAGTTGCAGAGCGTATGAATCAGACTATTCAAGATAAGATCCGTACTATGCTATCTCGTGTTGTGTTACCCCATGGTTTTTGGACAGAGGCTGTTATGACAGCTGTTCACTTGATTAATCGGTCACCTACCAGGTCTTTGGGAGGGGAATACCCCAAGAAGCATGGTCGGGCAAGCCACCTTCATATGCTCACTTGAGAGTGTTTGGCTGTGAGGCTTTTGTGCACATTCGTAAAGAAGAACACAACAAACTTGAGCCAAAATCCTGCAAATGTATTTTCCTAGGATACGGTGACGAGGGTGAAATGGAGTATAGATTGTGGGATCCCGAGAAAAGAAAAATAGTATGCAGCAATGATGTTATCTACCGGGAAAATCGCATGCATAAACAACCCGAAAAGACTGAGGAAGTACGTAGGGTTGTATTCCGAGGAGAAATACTTTTTAGACAGAAAAATGTGCCCGCTGTACAGCAGGTGTTTACCTGCAAATGCAGAAAATGAGGTTGGAAACGATCAGCCAGCCTTTGCCAATAATGATGAGCCACCAAATGTGCAGGAATGGCTAGAACAGCAAGCTGTTAATGCTGATTTGCAGGCTGAAATGCCTGGACAGCAAGTTGAAAATGATGATTTGCAGGCTCACCAGCTACCAAACAATGAGCATAGGGTTAGGAGATCGTCTAGAGTTACTAGACAGCCTGACAGATTTGTTTCTGATGCAAACAGGGTGGCTGATTATGTCATGGTGACTGATTGTGGCGAATCGTCTTGCTTCAAGGAAGCAATGGACAGACAGGACAATAAGAAATTGTATAAAGCCATGTTGTCAGAGATGGAATCTCTTGAGAAAAATGACACTTGGGATTTGATGCAGTTGCCTAAAGGGCAGAAAACACTTCCATGCAAATGGGTTTATAAAATGAAGGTCATTTCTGATTCCTCGCCAAAGTACAAAGCAAGATTGGTTGCAAAAGGATACAAACAGGAATATGGAGTTGATTTTGATGAGAACTTCTCTCCTGTAGTTAAGATGACTACATTAAGAACCATTTTGGGCCTAGTTGAAGTTGAAGATATGGAGCTCATACAGACGGATGTGAAGACTGCCTTTTCACATAGCGATCTGCATGAAGACATATATATGCAGCAGCCTGAAGGTTTTGTGGCTAAAGGCAAAGAGAAGATGGTTTGTAAGCTCAAAAAGAGTTTGTATGGGTTGAAACAAGCACCAAGAGAATGGTATCATAAATTTGATACATTTATGCAGTCTCAAGGTTTTCACAGAAGTCAAGTGGACCACTGCTTGTGCACCAAGAAGGCAGGAGATGGCAGCCTGATTATCTTGGTTTTGTATGTTGATGATATGTTGATTGCTGGTAAGGATGTTCATGCCTTGAATTCATTGAAGCAAAGCCTTCATGGCAGCTTTGATATGAAGGATCTTGGTGATGCAAATCACATCCTTGGCATGCGAATACTCCGAAACCGGTCGAAAGGGGTACTCTTTCTATCTCACCAGGAGTATATCTCTAAGGTTTTGCGGCGTTTCAATATAGCGGGGGAGAAAACAATTGGGGTTCCATTGCCTCCATACTCGAAACTCAGTGCAGAAGACAGCCCTACATCTGATGATGAGAAGGCTGAAATGGCTAAGGTTCCATATGCTTCAGCCGTTGGCAGTTTGATATATGCAATGGTTGCTACACGCCCTGATATTGCTTTTGCAGTGGGAGTGGTTAGTAGGTACATGGCAAATCCCGCCAAAAAGCATTGGGAAGCGGTGAAAGGCATTATGAGATACCTCATTGGAAAGCAAAAGGCATCTGTCGTCTCGTTGGTTTTACGGATGCGGACAATGCTGGTCACGCGGACTGCAGAAAGTCTACTTCTGGGTATGTGTTTACTTTCACAGGAGGAGCGGTCTCTTGGATCTCCAAACTACAGAAGTGTGTTGCATTGTCTACTACAGAGGCAGAGTATGTTGCTGCCACTGAGGCATGCAAGGAGGCTTTATGGCTTTCATATCTAGTGAGAGTCTTGGCATTACAGAGTTACCTATTCTTCATTGTGACAGTCAGAGTGCTATCAAGCTAGCTCGGAATCCAGACGAAGCACATACATGTGAAGTATCACTTCATCAGAGATGTACTTGACAGCAAGAACATTGAGCTTGTCAAAGTACATACAAATAATAATCCTGCAGATCTTCTCACAAAGGATCTTCCAGCTGAGGGATTTGCTCATTGCCGACAGATGATGGGAGTTGGATGGATGTATGTAGTTCAGCTTTGTACATACTTGGACTTAGCTGACTTTTTTCTTTCTTTTTTCCTCACGGCACATTGCCTTTAGGTGGGAGGTTGTTGGGAATAATGGGCCATCGTGCCTTTTATTAGTGCACAAGTGTGAACGAACTCGTAGCACATTTTTGACTTGTATATACATAATATCTAAAAACCAAAAAAGTGGTACACTCTTTGTACCCAAGACAATGTGCATCTCTCTCTCTCTCTCTCTCTCTCTCTCTCTCTCCCCCCCTTTGTCTCTCACTCATATTCTCTCCCTCTCTGGTTAACCTAAACCCTAATCCTCGTGATGCCCTTCACAAGTCCCCTATCAAAATCATGACAAGCCTCAAGGGGGGATAGATGTTTTAAAAACACTGAGGAAACACTTACTGATTTGATTAAGCGGAGCTCTAATACAGTGACTAATGCAAAAACATCAAATCCCTGTCCTCAAAAAAGACAACAATTAAATTCAAGCTCAGATTGAACCAATGAAGGCAAAGATAGTGGACAACAAAAAGGAAGAACTTAACCCAACCTAACGAACACCAAAGAGGAGTTGAAATAAAGGTGGAAGTGAGCCACTACAGAGGAGGTAAAGCGAGACGTCACCCTAGCAAGAAAAAAGTGTAGTCAAGATCTTAGGAAACATCAAAGAGAACTAAAGACAGGTATAGCCACAATAGTCAAAGGAGAGGTAAAAAAGAAATTGAAGCCAAAGAGTCCGTTCGGTGGATGTAGCTAAGAAACAAGTACAATGACAAGGAATCCCAACTCATACATAATATATTTGAAGAGCAGATGAGGTGTTCAAGACTGCTCAACATACAAGTCACAGGTGTCTCCATGCAACCCTGGAGAAAGAAGGAATGACATCGGAACACGGTAGTTGCCTCCCTCCACAAGCAAGTCATACTACAGGATTTGGATGGCCCCCTATCTTCCTGGACGAATATGCAAATAGACCACAAAAAATAATGTATGCCAAGGATCCTCCAAACATCACAGTTTGGAATGGCAACAGTATTACTTTGGAAAGAATTGCCGCCTCAAATAATTATACATAGGCATTTGAAGCATGCAAGGAAATGAAGCAATAGAACAGGGAGAAGGATCGTGGTACATGAGTGATGAAATGGTTCCAGAACAATGGATTCAACATCAAGAGATTGCCACTCTTCCGATTCCCTACACCTCTCCTGATTTGATGTGGCATGGTGAGCATAGCCATAAACTGATCCTGTTAAGTTAGGTTCATAAGTTCTGCTACTAGGTTCTGGATAGGCGTATGCAGAAGTTTCCTCTGCTGACAGATTCTCTTCTGTATGAGGTAGTCCATGAAAGCAGTTGAAGTACATTCTCCCCTGTTGTCCAATATGAGGGTTTTCAACTTGTCACCAGACTGATGCGCTACCTTGACCAGTCAGTTTTGGAAGACTGAGAAGGCCTGATCCTTTGATCGGATTAAGCAGGCACGTTCTTTCAGGTTTGCATCGTTGATGACAGATATGAAGAACAGTGGTCCCCGTAGAGACCGATGTGACATAGGGTCACAAATGTCTAAGTGAACTAGCCCAATCTGCACTCTATCATAGTGGAGGTTATGCAGATTTCAGGTTTGTTTACCATACTGGCAGTTGTCACAGAATTTAAAATTATTGGAATAAGTCTCGGCATATAACCAAGTCTCAGCGTATAGTGCTTCATTCCAGACTGTAGCATATGGGCAAGCAAGGCCATGCCCCAATGAAAGCATTGGCAGCTTGGCTATTGATTACCGATGTATGAATACAAGCTTCAGCTAGAGGATAAAGTTTGAGTCTGTGGTCCTCTCCCTATGAATAGACTCCCCTTAGAAATGTCTTTGGCATAATCCAAAAAGGTTACCTTATACCTATCGCAGGTTAGCATACTGACTGGGGTCAGACTCCAGGTTACATCAAGTACATGTCACACCCGCAGGGTGATGGTGATGGTGATGGTGCTGCCATGGATCAGACTAACATTTGGCTGCTCCGGGTTCTCTGGCACTCCTGTATCGCCTAATCGGGCGCATGCAGTTGTAGAGTAGCTTCTGAAAAGTTCCTTCTACAGTGTCACATAGAATGTGGCCCCCGAACCGAGTAGCCACAAGTGCAAGTCTTCAGTACTGAAGAATACTTCCTTTGATATCTTGTTTTCCAACTAAAGCACATCAGAAAGACTTGTGCTTTGCAGTATGTGTAGTAGGTTTCTTGTTTTCTAGGTGGAGTCAGATTGGCCAGTGTTTCCAGTTCTTTTTGTTGCTTCTATTCTTCTGGTTAGCCCTCAGACAGTCAATTAACCTGTGTCCTGATGCTTTGCAGTGGGTAGAGTAGGATTCCGGATCTGGTTCTAGAGAGTGCTCTCACTGCTTGGACCTATTCCAAGATTGTAACCTGCCCCTATGCCCATACCCTTATTCAGGTTATCTGATTCCACATCGTGTGCTTTAGCCAGATTTGGGTTTCTGGATTGCATTGCCTGATGCCTCACATCTTTGGTGATGATGGCACTGGTTGTCGTTTCTAATGTTTTGGTGTCAGTGTTCGCTTGTGTTGTGCAAGAGATCTCCCAAGGTGATGGCAAAATGGATAAAAGTGTCAGGGAGTCCACATCTTCATGAAAGCTGATATCTTGACTTGAGAGCTCAGTATTGTGCTTGTGCTGTGAGGGTTGAGAGAGAGAATACAAGAAGATGAATAAATCCACAGGATGTATTCTTGCATTAGCCTCAAAAGGATGTGAATAAGCCTTTAAATACGTAAATGGACATGGTTATTAGGGTTTACACAGTAGTGTGTTTAAGGACATATAGTATGGAGTTTACCACATTCAAGCTTCCTTCACTTGAAAGCACCAAAACACCAAAATATACTTATCTAAGGACATATTTCAAAAATTGAAAGTTGTAAATAAAACTAAAACTACCACAGTAGCCATTTCAGTGCAAAAATGCAATACATATTTATTATAATAGTTTTTTAAATATTAGAAACTTCGATTCCAATGCTGATATATCTAAAAACTACAAAACCATTGGACCTTATGGAATGTTTGCAAAGAAAACTATGTAAAGTGATAAGACTGATAAACTCTAGTTCCGCTTATTTTATAAAACATGCATAATTCACCCTAAACTGAGAAACATCATGAAGATAGCACATAAGAAAGGACTCTCACTCTTACAGAATCCCATCAGCCAAAGCTGGAAAGTCACTTAAAAGTTGTTGCTGTGCCAAGTATGCCTTAAGGGGAGAGCTCCTATCTTCAAAATCCCTCAAAAAGATGTTTACAAAGTCTTCAAGTAATACTACGAAACAATAATATAACCTTATGAAGTTTCAGACAGGGGAATAAAGCAGCATGAAAAATTGAATGCAAAACATACTAGGATGTTGAGGCATGAAAAGCTCTTCTTTTGGAATGGGTTCCCTACTTTTGTAGAGATCACGAAAATCAGCCCATCTTCTTTCCTTCTGATTCCATCGTGAAAGTTCCACATGAACCGTGCTTTGGCCAAATTTTTCTACTAGAGTATCCAATGTCCAATTTCTTGCACTCCAATTTTCCATAGAGTCCTCAATCACGACTGGCATTTGTGGCTGTGACAAATTTTAATATTCAAAATATCATTACAAAAGTCATTGATGAGAATATCAATTATTAGAGATTCTACATTCATGCACTATAACCTCTTGCAAAATCGTATGAAATAATGAATCCACATTTTAATGCAAAATCGTTACTCCTTAAATACTATTCCCAAGTGTATAAATGGCAAACTACTAAGGTTAATATTTCTCTATTAATTACTAGGGTACCACAAAGTCAAGGAGACAGACCGAGCATTAATAGTCTAGAAGGGTGAAGTTTTTCAAATTTAGAAATTCTTTTGCCAAGGTTTGAACCAAGCCCTCACATTATGAATGTAATCCCATGTTATGAACTATCTCTAGGGAGCACGATCAAGAGCTCACAAGCTTGGGTCTTACCAAAAGAGTTGGTCAGCCTAGATATTTCAAAGTAAAGGATCATGATGTGATCTAGTGTGACAATTAACAGCTAAGTGGAACCGTCTGGAAGAAAGGGAAGGAGTAGTGCTATTCGTGGAACTTTCTTATGATGGAGAAGAGGAGGTTTGCGGACGTGGAGGAACACTTTCAGTGTTTACAAATTGCATTGGTGTAGACATCTAAAGAGCACAAGCATTCATTTCGTTTACATAGAAGGTTACAAGAACGTTACCAACCTTCAAAAGAGATGGAAGCTTCAGCAGATAACTTCTAGCAAGTGACCCAGTTACTTGAATTTATTGCAATCATTGTGAAGATTGCAAAATAAAGTTGTAATGGGAAAAGGGTTCAAAATCAAAATCAACATAAACAAAAACTAGGAGGTCATCCAACATATTCCTGATCATATCTACTCAAACATCCTGAGTAGAAAACTCAGCATCCGAGCTTCTATACATGAACTTTTTCTAGTAAATAAGTTAAAACATTGAGATGCAGTAATTGTTATATCAAAATTTTCAAACAAAGGGAACAAGGCATGACATACATGAACCCCCTGAATCCAATCAAACATAGTAACAAGATTTCCTATGAAAGTAAAAAACACAAATAAATTCAAAAATGATGGCATCTACCAGCATCTTCGTGACAGCCTATAGTATGCAGGAGAAAACATATTTCTTGATGGAGTAGGTTCCAAGGGGGATACATGAGAAAATACGATATCGAGAGATATTATGCAATTGAAAATGTAACACTTGTGTGGGAAATTAATTTGTATTTCCTGTTAGCGTCGTTAGGCATGTAGATTGAACTACGAAATGAACAATTGACTGTAAATCTATAACTGAGAAAGTATCTGCAGAAAGGAAACTCCACGAATATTCAAATATATCAATATTAGCTAATATATTCGGTTTTCTTGGCTTCGAGTCCTAGAGCTTACATCAAACCAGTCGCGCTTGAAATCGTGCAGAGAGGGACAGCGGACGCGAGGAATCGAGGAAGCCACAGGACTAGCGGTTGTTGACGGAGATACTGGCGGGGGCGGAGACGGAGACGGAGACGGAGACGGAGATACAGGCCATATGCGACGGAGGAAGCTTCCTCTCCTGCCGTTGAGTACAAAACGCACCATATCCTCCCTCCCTCCTTCGCTCGCTCGTTCCTTCGGAGGATACACAGACAGAGAAGAAGAAGACTTCGGAAGAAGAAGGGGGGGGGGGGGGGGGGGGGGCGACAGCGACGGAAATTTTGGAGAGAGACAAAGCAAAGCGTTGGATAGCCGTCAAGGGGTCAGAGCTTCGTAACAAATGACAATATATTATTCATTTGAACACAATTGTGTCACTGAATTGTATCGTGTTGACAAGATATATGTATGTCACTCAGCCCACAAAGGGTTTTATGATGTAGTATTTCGTTCTCTTGAACATCGAAGTATAGTGTTGGATAAAGTTCCCGTGTTCTTTGATAAATGATTAGTGCATGTGTGAAGCAATGGACCCTTGTAGTTGTCAAAAAACTGAGCTCGGCCACTACCGAGGAATAGGATCAACTCACAGAAAACAGGAAATACAAAATGCACGAAGACAATGGAGAGCAGAGTACACAGGATGTTTTACGTGGAAAACCCTAAATGGGAAAAAACCACGGGAGTCCTCCAACTCCAACTATCACTATAAGCAGAGATGTACAATGGTGAAGCTACAAGGCAACAACCTTGAGCTCACTGTCTTCGCCACAAGCGGCGGTAATACACAGAGGCAACGACCTCTTCGTCTCTCTCTCTCTCTCTCTCTCTCTCTCTCTCTCTCTCTCTCTCTCTCTCTCTCTCTCTCTGCTGCTCACTTAGCTCCCTCTAAGTGGAAAACCAGAAAAATGAGTAACAACAACATAAAATTGTTTGCCCTAAGTCATATTTATACACATATGACTTTCGGGCTATTTACAAATATAGCCTCAAGGGCCCTTGGCAAACATATTCACAAATATGTCCCCGCATCCGGATCTCTCTCCGGGTACATTCGTCATCCGGCTCCGTAGCCGGGGTACTCTTCATTCGGCTTCATGCCGGGTACTCTTCATCCTCCGGTTCCGTAACCGCAACCGGGCTTGCCGTCATTCATCTCCGGACATCCCATCCGGAGGGACCGAAACCCCAACAAACTCCCCCTTCACTTCGGCATGGGATGTCTCTCCAATCCGATCCTCTTCCGGCATGCTTCCAGCTTGTCGGGTGTGAGCACCTTGGTCAGCATATCCGACCCGTTCTCGTCCGTGTGGATCTTCGTCAGCACGAACTCCTTGTCTTCTATCCTTTCCCGGATCCAGTGGTATCTACGCTGGATGTGTTTCGTCCGGGAATGGTAGGCCGCGTTCTTCGCAAGGTGAATGGTACTCTGACTATCGCAGTAGAGCCGGTACTCCTCCTGCCGGATACCGAGCTCTCTAATGAAGTCCTTCATCCATATTATTTCCTTGCCGGCTTCAACAGCCGCCATGTACTCCGCCTCCGTGGTTGACAACGCAACCGTCTTCTGCAACCTCGACTGCCACGAAACGGCTCCCCTTGCATATGTCATTACATACCCAGATGTAGACCGGCTGGTATCCGCATCAGCCGACATGTCCGAATCGGTAAATCCATCGAGTTCGGGCTTACCGGAGCCGAATTGGAGGCACATGTTCGAAGTGCCCTTTAAGTATCGGAGTATCCATTTGACCGCGTTCCAGTGCTCCTTGCCGGGATTACTCATATACCGGCTCACCACTCCGACTACGTATCCAATGTCCGGTCTTGTACACACCATTGCGTACATCAAGCTTCCGACGGCAGAGGCATATGGTACTTTCATCATGTCCTCCTTCTCAGCCTTTGTCTTGGGACTTTGCTTGCTGGACAACTTGCAGTTTGCCGGGAGGGTTGACCCGACCGGTCTTGCTTCCGACATGTTGAACCGGTGAAGCACCTTTGTCACGTACTTCTCCTGTGACAGCCACAACTGCTTCTTCTTCCGGTCCCGGATGATGTGCATCCCTAGTATTTGCCTCGCCGGACCCAGGTCCTTCATTGAGAAGGTTCGGTGAAGCGCTTTCTTCAGCATCCATATCTTGACCTGGTCCCGTCCGACGATCAACATGTCGTCCACGTACAGGAGGAGTATTAGAAAGTCTCCTCCTTCGAACTTCTTCACAAACACGCAGTGATCGGACTGCGTTTTGTGGTACCCTTCGTCGGTCATGAAAGAATCGAACTTCCGGTACCATTGCCGGGGAGCCTGCTTCAGTCCGTAAAGGCTCTTCTTCAACCGGCATGCCAGGTGCTCCTTCCCTTTCTTCTCGAATCCTTCCGGTTGCTGCATGTAGATCTCTTCTTCGAGGTCACCGTGAAGGAATGCCGTCTTCACGTCCATCTGTTCTACCTCGAGGTCCATGCTTGCCGCTATGCTCAGCACCATCCCGATGGAGGTCATCTTCACTACCGGGGCAAATATCTCGTCGAAGTCGACGCCCTTCTTCTGCTGGAACCCCTTCACCACGATCCTGGCTTTGTATCTCGGGGGGTTTTCGGCATCTCCCGGTTTCAGCTTGAACACCCACTTGTTTCGAAGTGCCCGCTTTCCTTTCGGCAACTCCACAAGTTCATATGTGTGGTTCTCATGCAAGGAATCCATCTCCTCCTGCATGGCACTTAACCACCTGCGGCTATGGGTGTCAAGCTTTGCTTCTTCAAAACTCTCCGGCTCCCCCTCGTCGGTTAGCAGCACGTGCTCTGGTTCCGGAAATCTCCGGGGGGCCCTTCTCTCTCTTAGAGGATATCTCCGTTCCGAAGCTTCGGTAACCGGCTCCTCCGTTTCCTCTTCATCCGAATCCATTTCGGGATCGGGGCCGGTTCCGGTATCAGTTTCATCTTCTTCGGCCGGATCCTCGAGTGCTAACCGGTCCCTTGCCGGTCGGGACTGCTCTTCGTAGAGTTGATCCTCACCGGTCGACTTGGAGCTCTTCATCTTCTTCTCCGACTCCCAGTCGGCGAGTGTCTTGTCCTCCATGAAGATGATATCACGACTCCGGAATATCTTTTTGTCGACCGGGTCCCATACTCGGTAGCCGAACTCGTCATCGCCGTAACCGAGGAATATGCATGGCCGGGTCTTTGGATCTAGCTTTCCTCTCCGGTCCTTTGCCACATGCACATATGCGAGACACCCGAACACCTTCAGATGCCGGTAGGATACTTCCCTACCGGTCCACACTCTCTGCGGCGTGTCTCCGTCCAAAGGTACTGAGGGTGATCTGTTTATCACGTATGTCGCCGTCGACATTGCCTTAGCCCAAAACCCCTTGGGTAATTTCGCATGCGCCAGCATACTCCGGACCCTCTCCATTATGGTCCGGTTCATCCTCTCGGCCAGCCCGTTCAGTTCCGGCGTCTTCGGCACAGTAAACTCGAGCCGGATTCCCATCGAACGGCAATACTCCTCGAATTGCCCTCGGTATTCTCCTCCGTTATCCGCTCGTATCGCTTTCAGCTTCTTGCTGGATTCCCTTTCCACTCTTGCGTGGAGTTCTTTGAAGACGCACAACACTTGGTCCTTTGTCTTCAACGGTGCCGTCCACAGCTTCCGGCTGTGGTCATCAATGAATGTCACGAAGTACTGGGCTCCGCCATGTGACTTCGTTTCTACCTGACACACATCAGTGTGTACCAACTCCAATGGTACACTACGTCTCGTCGGTGGCCTTGAGTGGAAGGAGGTTCGGTTCTGCTTACCGGCCAGGCAATCGGTGCACTTCTCCAGGTGCACATGCTTCACTGGAATAAGGTTGTCTTCTGCAAGCCTCTTCATCCCCTTCTCACTCATGTGGCACAGTCTCTTGTGCCACAGCTCACCAGCAGTGTCGGCTGCCACGTTCAACTCCTCCGGACACAACCAGGCATTCATAAGGTACAGTGTGTTGGCTTTCCGGGCCCGAGCCACTATCAGGCTCCCTTTGCTGAACTTCATGACACCGTTCCGGATGCTACCCGTGTAGCCTTCATCGTCTAGCCTCCCGGCCGAAATCAGGTTCAATCGAACCTCCGGAACGTGTCGGACATCCTTCAGCAGCATCTTGCATCCGGTTGATGTCATCAGCCACACGTCTCCTATGCCGGCAATCCGGCATGTACCTTCATTTCCCATCCGGACACAGCCGTGCTCACCGGCTGTGTAGGATGAGAAGTATTTCTTCTCCGGGGTCAGGTGGAACGACGCTCCGGAATCGACCACCCAGGTCATCTCTTCACCGGCAAGGTTCAGCTCCCTCTCTTCGGTAATGAGCATTATCTCTTCTTCACTTGCCGCGAGTGCCGTCGTTCCTTTCCGGTCCTGCCCTCGCCGATCCGGACCTCTCCGGTCCGTGGCTCCCCGGTATGCACCGTTTCGCTCCGGTGACTTCTTCGAATCGGTACCGTCGGTTCCGTTGTCTTTCCGGAAATGCCGACAGTTCTTCTGGAAGTGCCCCGGCTTCCCACAGTAGAAGCATGTAGGTCTTCCCCTCGACTGTGACCGTGTCCCTGACTTCTCCCGTCTTTGCGGACTCCGGTTCCGTTGTCTTCCCCTTTCCGATTCGGTAAGCAGCGCCTTCGAGTCGGAGGCCGGTTCTTTATCTCTCCGACGCGCTTCTTCATTTAGAATACTTGTCTTTACCGTTAGTAAAGACAAGTTCTCTTCCTTACAGGAGGTGCTGAGAGTAACTACCAAGTTCTCCCAGCTCTCCGGAAGGGTACACATCAGCATGATGGCTTGCATTGCGTCATCCAACGGGAACTTGATCGCCGCAAGCTGGTTCACGAATCCCATGAATGTGCTGATGTGTTCGACCATGCTCTCGCCGTCCCGGTACTTAAGATTCACTATCTTCCTCATCAGGGAGGTCCGGGTCAGAGCATTCTTCCTCTCATACAGTCCGGACAGCTTCTGCCACATCTCATAGGCGTTCGTATCGTTCGCCACATGTTGCAGGACACTTACATCGACATATTGTCGGATCGTCGCTACGGCCTTCCGGTTCAGGAGCTTCCACTCCGACTCTATTACCCCCTTGGGTATCTCGGCATTGTCGATCGGTTCGTACAGGTCTCGGACGATGAGAAGGTCTTCCATCTTTATCTTCCAGTCGGCGTAGTTCTGTGAGTTCAACACCATCATGCCCGGAGGCCCACTACCGCCGCCTTCCATTTTCTGTGTTACCGTCGCTCTGATACCAAATTGTCAAAAAACTGAGCTCGGCCACTACCGAGGAATAGGATCAACTCACAGAAAACAGGAAATACAAAATGCACGAAGACAATGGAGAGCAGAGTACACAGGATGTTTTACGTGGAAAACCCTAAATGGGAAAAAACCACGGGAGTCCTCCAACTCCAACTATCACTATAAGCAGAGATGTACAAAGGTGAAGCTACAAGGCAACAACCTTGAGCTCACTGTCTTCGCCACAGGCGGCGGTAATACACAGAGGCAACGACCTCTTCGTCTCTCTCTCTCTCTCTCTCTCTCTCTCTCTCTCTCTGCTGCTCACTTAGCTCCCTCTAAGTGGAAAACCAGAAAAATGAGTAACAACAACATAAAACTGTTTGCCCTAAGTCATATTTATACACATATGACTTTCGGGCTATTTACAAATATAGCCTCAAGGGCCCTTGGCAAACATATTCACAAATATGTCCCCGCATCCGGATCTCTCTCCGGGTACATTCGTCATCCGGCTCCGTAGCCGGGGTCTTCATCATCCGGCTCCGTAGCCGGGGTACTCTTCATCCGGCTTCATGCCGGGTACTCTTCATCCTCCGGTTCTGTAACCGCAACCGGGCTTGCCGTCATTCATCTCCGGACATCCCATCCGGAGGGACCGAAACCCCAACAGTAGTGAACTATCATGTTTTGTGGAGACAAATATGTTATGTTTCAGTAACAATGGGTTTACATGTAAGCATGTGTTTTTATGGCCATGTTTACTAGAGTTTGATGAGTCAAATAAGTAAAGTGTCGGTATCTCCACATACAAATGCTACCAAATAAGTGTAGATTTTGTGTGTTAAATGGGATACAAATCGTAAGAATGTCAAAACCGGTGTGCATGAACGCACCTAGTATGAAATGACTTTGTTTTCAAATGAAGTGGGAGACATTTGCGGGTCCTCGAAAAAGCTCATTGGCAAAAACAATTTAGGGATGTGGAATTACCTCTCCAATTTCAATTTGATTCTTTAGGACGGGTTGTAAAGCCATTGAACCCTCGAGGTTTTCGTCAAGCGGGAGGATCTAAACAAAAGGTTCTCGTAGATGGCCCTAAGGAGGTGGTGCATGAAAATCCATATGCTACATTAGACCATCCTTCAGCTACTTCCATGGCATCGGTTGTTCTGAAGGAGCAAGTGCACCGATAAGGTTGATTGAATGAAAGTAGTAACATGGAATGTTAGATGGGCATGTTCTCCTATTAAGCAATTGGAACGCATCATGCCTTGGTCGTGAAGAAGAGCGCATCAACAAGGATGCCAAGTAATTAAAAGGACACATGAAAGGGAGGTAGTAATAACCAATAGGGGAAAGGAAAGTCAATGGGTAGCCAAGTGTGAAATGACCACACCCATGATGTAAAACCTCTATATAAACCACATTGTAATGTCTTTGCAAGGGTTCCTCCATTTGAAAGATCTCTTAAGTGATTAGAGCTCTAACCGTCCTCTCCTCTTTCTTGTAATCATAGGTTTAAGAGAGATTAGCGTAGATTTAGTGATAGTGTTTAGTAGATAAACACTAATCTCTCTTCCTTGTTGGTGCTAGACCCCTTAGCAAGAGGGTTAATTAAACAAATTTGTTGAGCGTGCAAGCGCAACATGATCCAGATCGGCTGAATAAGCCAAGAGCCGGATCAGTGTTCGGAACCAAGGGCCGCATTGGTGTCCAGATCTGAGTGTAACCGGTAGGCCGTTAGAGGCCTACCTTCCTAGCCTAGTACATAGGCATATTTTTGGGAGTTAGTGATTGTCGCTCAATACGAGCATTGAAGTACTTGTCAATACTTTTGTCAGTCATTTTAAGGACTTGTATAAAATGTGTTATAATGCACATTTGTATGTACACAGAGCTTTTGGGAATAGAGATTCATTGTCTTGCTCTCTTGTTGTCTCTCTCTCACACACACCTAATATGTGTATTCCATTCTCTATGTTTTCTATTGCTATCCGCTTGAGCCGGTTGTGGTTTGTTAGCTTCCGCATATTTATTTTTTCATGGTATCAGAGCACGAGGGTTAGAACATCCTCTGTTGTTGACAAGAGCCTTCAACACAAACCAAGACCTAACATCCGATAAGAACAGACAAGAAGAGAAATGGACAGAAATATGGGAAGCTCGACAGGAGCAACTACGCATCTTGGTCATACAAGATTCACCAATACCTATTAGGGCATGGGTATTGGAGTTATGTCGAAGGAGCAAATGATGTAGCAGCATATTCGACACATGGGGATTTTCTGACTTGGAAACAATCAGGAAGCAGAGTTCTCTACTGCTTTGCATCTAGTGTTGAGACACCAAGACGCCAAAGGAGGCTTGGGGAAATCTGAAGAAGATATTCGCCGCGAGCACCACAACCAGAAAGCTTCAACTCAAACAAGAGCTAAGCAATGTCAGGCAAAGAGACATGTCAGTGGCTAATTACACCTCCTAGATCAAGGACATCTACGACTCTCTCGCCTCTATCAACATGACCGTCGAGGAGGACGAAATGGTGCAGGTCTATCTCGATGGGTTGACATCTAAGTTCAGATTATTCCGAACGGTGGTCTTCACAAGAGAGAGTACATCGTCATTCTTCGAGTTGCAATCGATACTTCTCATTGAAGAGAACCACACAAGTGCATCAACGAGCATTAACACCGACAACAAAATGTTGTACACGGAGGCGGATCACCCCCCTAGTCATGGTGGACAAGGCAGGTCGACACGCAATGAAGGTGGCCGACAGGTGCAAAACCGAAGGCATAAGCATCATGCCGACAGCAATTCTAGATCCTCCGGGAGAAGGGGGAGCCAAGACGCTGCCAAAAACCAGCAAGCAAAGGCCAAAACGGAATGTTGGTATTGAGAGAGCGAGTGTTGGAAGAAGAGCTCTGATTCAGAAAAATCAGGATCCGACAAGGCCAGACAAGGAGTTGGCAAAGCTCGCACTACGCCGAAGGATCTGAAGGATCTGAAACCAGAAATGGATCGGACCCAAATTCGTGATGAAGCACAAGGCCAATTCGATGGGGATGAATACCTCGAAACTGAATGAGGTATGGTATGTCGATTCTAGAGCGTCACACCAAATGACAAGCCATGAGGAGTGGTTCATGTACTTGGAGAAGCCGGAACAACTGGGGGTCATCGAAACCAGTGACAATGCCCCACATACAATCGAACATGTCAGTGAAATCCCCCTAAACCATGTCCGATAAAAGGGGAAGCTAATGAACGCCCTGCACATCCCGATAATCACAAAGAATCTGGTGTCGGTTGGACAGATTGTCGACCAAGGGATGCAGGTCCGATTCACACACCTCGAGTGCTTCATTGAAGAAGAAAGTAAAGTCATTACACAAGGGCGCCGAGAAGGGAGGATGTTTATCCTCGAAACAAATGAAGTCGGAACCACTATGTTTGCAAAAGGGCAAAAAGTCAAGTCGGATATCGACCTATGATACAAGTGGTTCGGCCATATCAACTTCCCGTAGTTTCGGGAGATGCAGACAAAGAACATTGTCTTCGGATTACCAAAATTCAATGGTTGGAATGACCAAGTCTGTGAAGCCTGTCAGTTAGGGAAGCAACACCGACTTCCATTCCCCAACGAGCGAAATCAGAGACGGAACCAACTTGATTTGATCCATTCGGATGTGTGGGGACCGACACAGAACGTGAGCATTGGAGGAAGCCATTATTTTGTAACCTTCATCGATGACTACACTCGGCACACCGGGGCGTGATTGATCGCGAAGAAGAACGAAGTCTTTGCCTATTTCCGGAAGGCGAAGAGCCTTGTTGAATGGGAAATCGACAGGAAGATCATGTGCCTAAATATTCGATGGCAGAAAAGAGTACTTTTCCAACCAGTTCTCGAGTTATCTTCAAAAGGAAGAAATTCGACGAGAATTCTCTTGCAAATACACACCGAAGCAGAATAGTGTGGCTGAGCGGAAGAACCGGACAATAGAGGAGGCAGCACGGGCGATGCTTGAAGATAAGCATTTGTCATGAATACATCAAATCATAGCTTCACTTGGGCTTGAACCCAAGACCTTGTAATACGTAATCAAGAACATGACCATTAAGATAGCATATGATCATATGAAATGATAAAAGCTATTTCTTAAATAGACTGAGTATTGTAATATTTTGGAACATTCTAGAATATCCTAGAACATCTTAGAATATTCTAGGTCTAGAACATTCTAGAATATCATAAAGAAGACCAATCTTACAATGTATCACATGATGACTATGATCAAAATAATGACATATGTCATAATGACCAAAATTCTGATGAGGATAATGAAGATTCTTTCATTGCCTTCATGGCCCTCACTTCATTTAACAACTCTCCCACTTCAATGTGGATTCTTGATATAGGTGCCACATGTTACCTCACCTCAAGAGTTGAATGGCTCAAAGACTATAAGGTCTTAGAACATCCTTTCCCAATGAGATTTAGGAACAATGGGGTTGAATATGCCCTTGGACATGGGATTGCCCATCTTGAACTTTCTGATGGGAACTTCATTGAAATCAATGAAGTTTATTGTATACCTAACATAGCAAAAAACTTGATATCTGTCAATAAACTCATAAATAATAATACATCCGTCGAGTTTTATCACAAATATTGTATCATTTGTCATAAGACAGCCTTCAGACGAGGCTATGTCGTTAATTGTCAAGGATGTCTTTACCTTTTAGGCCGCTCTGTGGTACATGTTGAAGAAGCACACCACATAGATGATTCAAACATATCAAACTATGTGACCTTACTATGGCAATATCGATTAGGTCACTTAAAGCATCAAACAATGATTCACATGGCCCGACAACATATAGCAATTGGTTTTACTCTTCCTAGTAAATCGAAACTATCCCTTTGGGAAGAGTGTGTATTTGGAAAATTCTCTAACTCGCCATTTCCATCCCATCCTACAACGACCACTAAACCCCTCCAACTAGTACATACGGATATATGTGGTCCTTTGTCTACCCCATCCCTATATGGAAATGTATATTTCCTAACGTTTATTGATGACTTTACTCGTTTCACGATGGTCACGTTTCTGAAGACAAAATGTAGTGATCAAGTCCATGAGAAATTTAAAGCCTATCATAAACTTGTAACAAATCAACAAGATTTACCCCTTAAAGTACTCCAATCAGATAATGGTGGAGAATTCAAGTCCCAAAACTTCCAAACTTATTGCCAAAACCATGGGATTCAACAACGGTTTACCATCCCATATACACCCCAACACAATTCAAGGGTTGAATGACGAAACCGGTTGTATATGGATGCCACTTGTTGCATGCTCGCCGTTGCAAACCTTCCCCGAACATATTTGGAAGAGGTTGTTTCAACCGCGTGTTATATATTCAATAGAACATATAGTTGATCAATTAGGACAACTCCATTTTCCTTCTGGTTTGGAAAAAATCCAAATTATGAAAATCTAATAATCTTTGGATGTCCATCATATGCACTCGTACCTTTAGAAACTCAATCAAAATTAGATAATCATGTAGTTCGCACAATATTTGTTGGGTATGGCGAACCTCATGGATGTAAGGGTTGTCGATTATACAACCCAAAATCCAAAAGATTTATTTTTAGTCGACGAGTGATATTTGATGAAGATAAACTAATATCTAATCCTCACCCACATCATGGCTATGAAAAGTTACAAGACACGACTACCATGTCTAACACTAAATCCAATAAAGAAGTAATATCATCACCTACTAATTCTTGGCGGGATCCACATATGTCCTCGGAAATTCAACAAGTCACACGACCATATGCCAATTAACCCTCCTCCACTAATGCCCTCATCTCTAGAGGTCCGCCCACAAGTCCCAGGTTCAACCAATGACTCCAACTTATTGCCTCTAATAACCAAACAATCACAACAAACAAATGTACATACTCCAATTTTAAACACTAACCCTACCCAAACTAAAAAGAGCCTTAATAATCACCTTAGCACTCATAAGGAAAAACCTTTCGATGGAACACAACTAACACACATTGATTATTCATGTTCCCATCCTATTAAAAATCTCCTTATCTCACTACGACGATCTTCACACCTTAATGGCAAGGGGAAAACCATTGGTCACAACAATGCAAAAGTAATTAAAATAGGATGTAGAAATACTTCATATTCCACCAATAATCAACACGTAGAAATACAAATAGTTTTGACATTGCCAAATCACCTAATTCACTTAGCCCTACATCCACTCCAAAGAAAGTTTGTACTATTCAAGATCTTTATGATCACACAAAAAAAATAGATGCCCTTGTTGCGGACCATCAATTTGAACTTGAGTTTGCATTTTCGGCTCTTGGTTCCCCCTCAACCACATCAGACATTTCTGATGATCCCTTAACTATCAATGATGCATTGCAAAGTCCAGATCATGTTGAATGGCAAGCTACCATGGCAAAAGAACTTGAATCTCTTGAGGCCAACAAAACATGGACTCTAGTACCACTCCCAATGTGACGCTCACCTATTTCATGCAAATGGGTGTTGACAAAAACACTAGACCTTGATAATATTGTTGCATGTTACAAAGCTCAACTTGTAGCTCGTGGTTTTTCTCAAGTTGAAGGACTTGATTATTCTGAGACATTCTCATCCGTTCTAGATCATTTGGATGTACAAACGACATTTCTACATGGTGATTTACCCGAAGAAATCTACATGTCACAACCTCCTGGGTTTGAGTCACACTCTCAACCAAACTATGTGTGTCGGTTACGTCGATCACTTTATGAACTCAAACAATCTCCTAGGTTATGGTTTCAAAGATTGCCTTAGGTATCAGGGGATGTGGTACAATTAGAGAATATGAGAAATGGGTTATTGATTCATGCACTTTCGTGGAGTACCACAACAAAATGAAAGTTGATTTTATAATTTTTGCTAACTATCTATGCTATGTTTGTTGTATCATGTATGGCGATGGAGAGGTGGATTTTTATGTCATGCTATGTTTGTAGTATTACAGCCAGCAACTCCAACTATATGTATGTATATGAAGAGGGTTTTTACCATATCCATGGCTGGCTGGCTGGCTGGCTCGCTACTAGTATGTATGTATGTACATATGTAGTAGTAGTAGTAGTGGTAGTAGACTGTAGTAGTGATTGTCATCTTTCTTCTATCTCACACAATCAAACATAGATTTACGTAAAAAATAAACAGAGAACAATCCAATCCAATATGTATGTATGTGCATGCATACTACTACTACCCTAACCCCCCCCCCCCCCCCCCCCCCCCCCCAATTCCGTGAATGTATGTATGGGCCTGTTTATATGGAGGGGCGGAGGCTTTGCATAGCTCCCATTTCAGCCTGCAAGGATCTGGGATTCCTGTGGAAGGAATTCTTCAAAGATTCCTCCCTCTGGTTGGACATCAGGCATGTCAAGGTAAGCCTCCCTGATTATTCAGACAACCTCTCTATTTTTATTCTTTAGATGAGTACACAAAGATAGATATAGACTTTTAAAGCTATCATTGTTGTGACTGAAGAGAGCGTTGTTTTGAATTCATAGAAACACTCAGTTTACCCAGATTTTCAATGCAAACTTCACAAGATCTCACTATGGATATGCAATGGAGACAATCCGTTTTGGGTTCAGGAAGAGCTATGCAGAAGATCTCTGTTACCTCCATGTAGGAAATCGAAGGAATCAAAACGTGAGGAGGAAATGAGATTATGTGACAGAGATGAGTACAAGTGTCAAGAATATGGTACTCATTATTATATGGCATTATTGAAGGCTTGTGGCAATCAAAAGAATGCGGAGAGAGCTAGCAGAATACATGATGATATTCTGAGAAGAGGTTTGCTGGAGAAGGACATCTCTCTCGGCAACACCTTGGTGAGTGTTTATGCTAAGTGCAATGCACTTGCTAAAGCACGTCAAGCGTTTGACCAGATTTCTGTCCGGGATGTAGTCTCTTGGAATGCACTTATCTCAGGATATGCCCAAGGTGGGCATAGTGCAGAAGCCTTGAATTGTTTTGAACAAATGAGACGGGAGGGCCTCTATCCAAGCAGTGTAACATATATCTGTGTCTTAAAAGCATGTGCAAGCATTAGAGAAATTGAGAGAGGTGAAATAATACATGCCGAGATTGTAAGAGAGGGCTTCCTCCAAAAACATGTTTCCGTCGGTAATGCGCTGGTGGATATGTATGCCAAATGTGGTGCAATTTTGAAAGCACAGGAAGTGTTTGATGAACTAGAATTGCGGAATATAGTGTCATGGAATGCACTCATCACAGGATATGCTAACCATGAGTATGGTGAGGAAGCACTGAAATGTTTCCAAAGGATGCAACGTGATGGGTTTTCTGCAAACAAAGTTACATATCTTTGCTTACTGAAAGCTTGTGGAAGCATAGGAATAGCTGAAAAGGGAAAGGAAGTACATGATGAGATAGTCAGGGAGAGGCTGCTGGAAAAAGATCCATTGGTTGGCACTGCCTTGGTAGATATGTATGCAAAATGCAGTGCACTTTTACAAGCGTGGGAAGTGTTTGATAACCTTCCCGTGTGGGATTTAGTCTCATGGAATGCCATTATCTCGGGTTATGCCCAACATGGGAAAGATGAAGAAGCATTGAACTGCTTTGAATATATGCAGCTTGGGGGTTTTTCTCCAGATGTGGTCACCTTCGTTTGCATCTTGAAATCTTGCGGTAACATAGGAGCACTTGATAGAGGAAAAGAAATACATGTTGAGGTTGTTAAACAGAGATTACAGAACAATGTGTTGATTGGCACTGCTTTGATTGATATGTATGCCAAATGTGATGCACTTGTGCAAGCACAGACAGTGTTTGATCAGCTCCAATCACGTACAGCAGTATGTTGGAACTCATTAATCACAGGGTATGCACATCGGGGCCACGGTCAAGAAGCACTAAACTGCTTCGACCAGATGCAAAGGGATGGCTTCTCTGCCGACATGGTCACATTTCTTAGTGTCCTGAAAGCATGTGGCAGCATAGGAGCACTTGAAAGAGGCAAAGAAGTGCATGCAAAGATTATCGAACAGGGAATATTAGGAGAGGAAACTACTCTAATTGCCAATGCCATAGTGGATATGTATGCCAAATGTGGGGCTGTTGCAAAAGCACAAGAAGTGTTTGATGAACTTGATGTCTGGACGATAGTGTCATGGAATGCCTTAATTGCAGGATATGCTAACCATGGGTATAGTGAGGAAGCAATGAAATGTTATGAACAGATGCTAAACAAAGGATTTTCTCCTAACGCGTTCACCTTTGCTTCTATTTTAAAAGCATGTGGGTGTATTGGAGCAATTGACAAGGGGACAGAAATCCATGCCGATGTCATGAAAGAGCAGTTGCAGAAAGATGTGTTGGTTGGTGGTGCATTGGTAGATATGTATGCAAAATGTGGTGCACCAACAAAAGCCCAACAAGTGTTTGATGAGCTTCCAATGAGGGATGTTGTTTCTTGGACTGTACTAATTGCAGGGTATGCCCAGGTTGGACATGATGATATTGTAATCAATTTATTCAACAAAATGATTGGCGAAAGTATTAACCCAGACCTCATTACATGCGCTATTGTGCTTAATGCTTGCAGCCGCTCGGGTCAATTGGATGAAGGTGAAACGTACTTTGAAGCCATGTACTCAAGTTATGGCATTGCCTCAACCTTAGATCTTTGCACTTGCATGGTTGATATGTTTGGCCGCGCTGGTCAGTTCAGTAAGATTGTGTTAGTGATCGAGAAATTGCCAACCTTAGATTATCTTCCTACATGGACCACCCTTTTGGGTGCTTGCCATAAATGGGGCAATGTGGAGCTTGGAAGATTGGCTTTTGAACATATAGTACAATTAGATGAGAAACATTGCTCGGCATATGTCCTGATGAGTAACATATATGTAAGTGCGGACATGCAAGAGGAGGCAAAGATGATTGAAACTTTGAGAGTGAAAAACAAAGCATGGGAAAATCCAGAATGTTGGACTGATTTGGGTGGAGAAGGATGCTTGCACTCCACTCCCTCTACAAATGAGAGAGGCTCAAAAAAGAGTGGCATCCATCTGAAATTTGAAGATGCCATCTACATGACCTTATGCTAACAAATGCACGGAATATAATGTATACAGAACTTCTATAACATACTGATATGATGGAGCTATTTTTACACTACTCTTGGTTTGAAGAGAAGAATCTTACCTCTTTTCTTTCAAACAAAGAGTTATATTTATTTGAAAAAATGGAGATCTATAATTTTGGGATCTCAATGAGATCTTGAAGATTTTAAGAAGCCTTGTAACAAAACGGCCAACACCTATGTGATACAAATTGTTTGAGTCTTAGTAATTAATTAAGCAAAACAAAAGGAATGAGGGGTGTGGAACCAGCAAACCTCCTTTTAGCAATAGCATAAGGCAGACCCGAACCTCCTCAGTGTCCTATAACATCGAGAGTTAATGCGAGTCGTACCTTCGGGTTTGTGAAGAGTGCATGTGGTTAGCTAACAAGAGAGTTAATGCGAGTTGTACCTTCGGGTTTGTGAAGAGTGCATGTGGTTAGCTAACAAGAGTCATAGTCACATTGTCATAGTCTCAACATAAGTCAAGCCCTCCCTAATAAGAAGGCAAGTAACTCTCTTATATAGTCAAAAACCTTAGGCTTTAGTGTGTTCACACTTGACTACTTTATGTGACGTGATCAAGTACTAATACACTTAATAGTTATCCCACACCATAGAATTACGTATTAAGATTTATATCCTCATTCCTTTCAGAATTAATTCCGGAAAACCTATTGTGAAATCAATTTTTGTTCCAACGAACAAATAGTTATATTTATGTTGGATGCATGGGAGGGAACTCAAGGATAAAGATCAATATCAAGGAATCAAGCATCACAACAACCAAAGGAAGAAGCTAAAATGGATCAAGATAAACATGTTTTGTAAAAAATAAATCAAAAAGTAGAAAAAACGTATGTGTGGATAAGAAGATTAAGATAGAAAAAAGCACTCTTAACTTCTTCATCTAATATTTAAATTTAGAAAGAAAAGATTGCTTGGTTAAAAATGCGAGCTTTCCAACGAGATCTTGCATTCTAAAATTGTATCTACATAGAAAAAATAGTGATAAAAACGAAAACGTAGGTAAGTGTCAAAAGAGGATAAATAGGTCTATATTTAGGATATGTTCTAAAAACTATTGAATGCCTCATGTAGACTCAACTATATTCATTAGAAAGCAATGATAGTGTATCACGCACACAACCAAAAACGTATAAAAAGGAGGAAATTTTAGATATTAGATAAGGGAAAGAAAAAAAAGGAGGAAGCATTAAATTTAGAAGAAGTGAGATAGGAAGAGTTTTAATAGGAGGAAGGAAAAGAAAGAGTGAATATTATGATTAGTGTGATATTAGTTATTTGGTGTGTAGTTGAGTTTATGGTGTAAGGAGTCGATGTTCTCATCATATTAGTAAGTTTTTGTGTCCTCTTCTCTTCTCTTTTCTCTATCACACTTCATCATTTTGGCGCTCCACGGAGGGCTGAGTCTTTCTTATCATTACAGGACTTGTTGCAAATGTTCGTGTACGTCCAGTAAATTGGACGTACGCGAATATTAGGAACTATGATTGCAACCTAATCAAAAAGTAAATTACCAACTATTGGTGCACCAATTTTAAGCAAAGTATATTTGATGTTGCAATACAACGGAAGTGCGGGAAGAACTCTTTCACTTATGAATGTTCTCCACAACAGAGTATACCGATTTTGAGAGTGAGTTTATTGACCCTTGGACTATGTGGAATCGATTACGGGATTAAGGCCACATTTGCATTGGAGGCTAATGTAAAGAATCCTACAACTTTCCAAGAGCTTGTTCAAACTTGTCAAGCCTATAATGGAGAAATCAAAGATTTACAAGCAAGTTAACAATTGTAGCATTTAGACGGTAATCTAATTGCATCACCTATTCTTCAAAAATCATCAATTGTGCATGGAGATAAAGTGTTCCACAATGTTCTTATGACCATTCCAACCACATATCAACATATTATTCCGATGATGCAAGAAGCTACTCAACCTAAGGTGGAAGGAGGTTTCTTGGAGAAAATAAATCAGTGTCTTAATGAAATTACTCAACAAATCGAACACATGCAGGAAAATTTTAAAGTAAGTTGTTGAGTGACAAGCTCAACATTGGGTGCGTAATACGACGCGTAAGATAGTACACACAACTTGGCCGTATCAGTGCGTAAACCGAAAGGCCGTTAGAGTGTTATTCCTCGTAAAGGAATAATTTTGGGAGTTTGTGTAGTTGGCTCATTTATGAGCATTCAAGTATTGTCAGTACTTGTGTCAGCCCGAATGTCAGGGCTTGTATATAAGGTGCTCATTGAGCACGAAGTATGTACAGAATAGAGAATTATTTTGAATTCGATCTATAATGTCTTTCTCTCTCTGTCTCTCCCTCTCCCTCTCCATTTTTGTGTTTTCTGTGTTTTACCGAACTATCTTATTCCTCCGAATTGTGTACTCTGTGTTTATGCACACGCTTCCGCACAACGCTATTCTTTTACATGGTATTAGAGCGCGAGGGTTGAAGTCCTCTGCAGCCGACAAGGAAAGTTTGTGACAAAACAGAGTTGAAGTTGTTCGTTTTCGGAGAAGAAAAAAAGAAGAAGACAATACTATGGACAAAGGAATGGGAAGCTCACTTCCGACTGAAAATCTTGACAGAAGCAACTATGCATCTTGGTCTTACAAGATGCACCGGTACCTGCTCGGCCATGTATATTGGAGTTATGTCGAAGGAGCAAATGATGTGGCACTCGACTTGACACACGGGGACTATCCGGCTTGGGAACAAGCAGCAAGTAGAGTGTTGTACTACTTCACATCCTGTGTGAGCGATCAACTTTGGAGCTATATTCGGGATGCCAAGACGTCGAAAGACGCGTGGGCGAATCTCAAAAGGATTTTCGCCGCCAACACAACGACTAGAAAGTTGCAGCTCAGATAGGAGCTCAGCAATGTGCGACAAAGAGATATGTCGGTGGCTGATTACACCACCAAGATCAAAGAAATCTACGACTCTCTCGCCTCCGTCAACGTGAATGTCAAGGAAGATGAAATGGTGCAGGTTTGTCTTGATGGCTTGGCGTCAATGTTCAAACCTTTCCGAACGGTAGTCTACACAAGGGAGATTACGCCTTCGTTTTTCGAGCTTCAATCAATGTTGCTCGTAGAAGAAAACCACGCGGGTGCGTCAACGAGTGCACACGCTAATGGCAAGATGCTTTACACGGAGGATGATAGGCCCCGTGGTCGTGGTGGACGAGGCGGATCGGCGCGCAATGGAGGCGGCTGGAAAGAGCAGAATATATGGCATAATCGAGATGCCGGAAGCAATTCCAAACCCTTCGCAAGCAGGGGGAGTCATGGCGCCGCCCGAAGACGGCAAGAGAAGACCGCACCGGATTTCTGGTACTGTGGCAAGAAAGGCCACAGGGAGAGCGAGTGTTGGAAGAAACAAGCCGAATCGGACAAAGCTAGACCGATCGGAAGTGACCCACGAAGGTGTCAAAGATCGCACTACGCTGAGGGCTCCGAACGAGCCGGAAATAGACTGGGCCTTGCCTTCGTAATGAAGCATAAAGCCAATTCAATGGCCGTGAACACCTCGAAATCGAGCGAGGTGTGGTATGTGGATTCCGGAGCGTCAAATCATATGACGAGCCATGAGGAATGGTTCTCGTACTTGGAGAAGCCAGAATCACGAGGAGTGGTCGAAACCAGCGACGACACTCCGCATACCATCGAACATCTCGGCGAAGTTCCCCTCAGCCACATCGGGCAGAAAGGGAAGCTAATGAATGTGTTGCATGTCCCGACAATAACAAAGAACCTTGTGTCGGTCGGACAGATCATCGACCAAGGTATGCAAGTTCGATTCACGCATCTCGGCTGCTTCATCGAAGAGGAAGGCAAAGTGATCACGCGAGGGTGCCGTGAAGGGAGGATGTTTATCCTCGAAACCAATAATGTGGGTACCTCTATGTTCGCGAAAGGACAGAAGGTTGAGTCGGATATTGACCTGTGGCACAAGCGGTTCGGCCACGTAAACTTCCCATGGCTTTGTGAAATGCAGACGAAGAACATCGTTTTCGGTTTGCCGAAATTTCAGGTCCGTAATGCCCAAGTCTGCGAAGCCTGCCGGATGGGAAAACAACACCGACTTCCATTCCCCAACGAGCGTAATCGGAGTCGTAATCCGCTCGATTTGATCCATTCGGATGTGTGGGGACTGGCATAGAACGTGAGTCTCAGTGGAAGCCTTTACATCGTAACCTTCATCGATGATTTCACTCGGCACACGTGGGCATGCATGATCGCGAAGAAGAGCGAAGTCTTCACATGTTTCTTCGAGGTGAAGAGCCTCGTGGAAAGGGAAACTGGGCGCAAGATCAAATGCCTACGGTTCGATGGCGGGAAGGAATACTTCTCCGACCAATTCACTTGTTATCTACAGAAGGAGGGAATTCGATGCGAATTCTCATGTAGATATACGTCGGAGCAGAATGGCGTAGCCGAGCTGAAGAATCAGACGATTGAAGAAGCAACCAGGGCAATGCTTGAAGAGAAGCATATGCCGAAATTTTATTAGGCCGAAGCCGTGAGGACGGCTGTGTACTTGTAGAATCAGACTTCTGCTAATGGAGGAGTGTCGCCACATGAACTATATTTCGGGAAGAAGCTGAACTTGGCACACTTGAGGATTTTCGACAGCATTGCGTATGTGCACGTGCCAAAGGAGAAACGGAGGAAGCTGGACGCGAAAGCCGAGAAGTGTATCTTGGTCGGCTATTCGGATGAGCAGAAGGGTTATAAGTGTTATAACCCACACACCAAACAAGCGCGCGTGAGCCGTGACGTTGTGTTTGATGAGTCCGCTTCGTGGTACTTGCCTTCACCTCCAGTACCTCAAGATTCCATTCTGAATTCTGAGGAAGAAGTCAGCGAGGCTGAGATGCCTCTGCATGATGAGGACATTAGAGCTCTGAGAGAGAGTCCGATCTCATTTCGGCTAAGTGGGCTGAATGAGGGGTTGGGCCGAGATGGCCAACCAGATGATGAGACGGCGAGTAGTGGAGACTCGGCCGTGATGTCCTCGCGTAAAGAACCGAGGAGACGATTTACGCGCAAGGAAAAAGGGAAGAAGGTGTCGGATTACGACTTAGATAAGAACGAGTCGAATCGACGCGAGTCCGACTCCGAGGGAAGTGATGATGGGTCTTTGAGAGCAAAGTCCGCGTCGGCTAAGATAGCCTCAACATCGGTTAATGAGCAATTGCGCCGATCTACCCGCCAGAAGAACCCGGTTGTGCGGTTCGGATACAATGAGTACATGGCGCATCCCTATGCGTACATGACCCGTGTAGCGGAAGTGCGTGAGCCGGAGAGCTACGCAGAAGCGGCGAAGGACGCAAATTGGCGTGCCGCAATGGAGGAAGAGATGTGCGCATTAGAGGAGAATGAAACCTAGGACCTGGTTGACGCACGGAAAGGTGTGAAGCTGATCGGATGTAGGTGGGTGTACAAGGTCAAGTACAACACTGACGGCGCTCGGTCAACCGATACAAGGCCCGGTTAGTAGCGAAAGGCTACGCGCAAAAACACGACATCGACTACGATGAGACGTTTGCGCCGGTCGCGAAGATGATGACCGTCCGTGTTTTGCTCGCGGTAGCTGCGACAAAGGGGTGGCACTTACATTAGATGGATGTAAAGAATGCGTTCTTGCAAGGTGAGCTTGAGGAACATGTGTACATGGTACAACACCCCGAATTTCACTCCGGAACGAACACTTCGGTGGTGTGCCGATTGAAGAAGTCCCTTTATGGACTAAAGCAAGCCCCGCATGCCTGGAACGCGAAGATCACGCAATGATTGCGACGGTTGGGCTTTGCGACGTCAAAATCGAACTCCTCACTATTCATCCGAAAAGGTCGACTTGGGCCGGTTAGCGTTTTACTTTATGTTGATGACTTGGTCATCACCGATGCCGACCTAGGTGAGATTGACCGCGTAAAGCTCCAGCTTGCGGCATCATTCGACATGAAGGATTTGGGGGACCTTATTACTTCCTTGGGATCGAAGTGATCCGCACCCCCGAAGGCATATTGATCAGCCAACGACATTACGTGTTGAGTATGCTCTTCAAATTCGGGATGACCGACTGTAAGTCTGTCTCGACTCCTCTGGATAGAACCGTCAAGCTTCTCCCCGATTCCGGAAAGGTATGCGACCCGACGAGGTTTCGACAGATAGTTGGAAGCCTTATATACTTGACCATCACCCGACCAGATCTCAGCTACCCGGTCGAGGTGATTAGTCAATTCATGGCGCGACCGACTGAGGAGCACCTTCAGTGCGCACAACGCGTACTCCGGTATGTCAGTGGCACTAAGGACCGGGGGCTATTGTATTAGACTGATACTGCGGTGCAGTTGGTCGGTTACACCGATGATGATTGGGCCGGAAACGCCGACGATCGCCGATCCACGTCCGGTTTTGCGTTCTCTCTTGGGAGTGCCGTGATCGCGTGGAGTAGCAAGAAGCAGCCGACAGTTGCGCTGTCGAGCACTGAAGCCGAGTATAGAGGAGCGGCTGTCGCGACATGCGAAGCCATATGGTTGAAGTGGCTACTTAAGGATTTGCAGGTGGAGGTATCCGATCCAACGATAATCCACTGCGACAACCTTAACAACATCCAGCTAGCTAAGAACCCCGTCTTCCACGCCTGGACTAAGCACATTGAGCTGCACTACCATTTCGTCCGTGAGCGTGTCCTCTCCGGTGAAGTCGAACTTCAGTATGTTCCGACGGATCGGCAGAACGCCGACATCTTCACCAAGCCTCTTGGTCTAGACAAGTTGCGGCAATTCTCGGGTGCGCTTGGGTTGCGTCACCTCGACGTGCCGAACTTGAGGGGGAGAGATGTCCATGATGACCACGGAAGGGAGCAGGAAAAGAGGGGAAAAGTCCGTGATGCTGAGTCGGATGACGAATTCGATTTCGGATCGGCTGAAGAAGCCGAGGGCAAATCTACGGAAGAGTCCGAAAGTGGACATAAGGGGAGTAGTCGAAAGAAAGAGCCGAAGCCAACCAAGCGTGGGGGAGACGAAGCCAGCAAGGGCGAGAAGACCGAAGATGAGTTGGAGACAACCAACTCAGACGAGAGTGAAAACCTATCGGAGGAAGCCGAGTTGGTTCAGATGTTTGATTTGGATACGCTGAATCAACCAAGGGCCAAGCGGAAGAGAAGGCAACAGAAGAGGCGCCTACACCACAACAACAAGGAAGCTGAGAAGGGCCATGTGAGCAGACAAGCCGACCGAAAGGGTCGAGGCGCACAGAACCAAATGGGTCGAGGAGCGCGAGCGAGGCGTGGAGCCAAGAGAAGCTGAAGCGTAGATCCGGCGGAGCGGGTGTAACCTCAAGTTGAGCTTGAGGGGGAGTGTTGAGTGACAAGCTCAACATTGGGTGCGGAATACAGCGCGTAAGATAGTACGCACAACTTGGCCGTATCGGTGCGTAAAACGAAAGGCCGTTAGAGGGTTATTCCTTGTAAAGGAATAATTTTGGGAGTTTGTGTAGTCGACTCATTTATGAGCATTCAAGTACTGTCAGTACTTGTGTCAGCCCGATTGTTAGGGCTTGTATATAAGGTGCTCATTGAGCACGAAGTATGTATAGAATAGAGAATTATTTTGAATTCGATCTATAGTGTCTTTCTCTCTCTGTCTCTCCCTCTCCCTCTCCATCTTTGTGTTTTTTGTGTTTTACTGAACTGTCTTATTCCTCTGAACTGTGTACTTTGTGTTTACGCACACACTTCCACACAACGCTATTCTTTTACATAAGTCAAACTCAAGATGCTCCAAGGGAACAAAGAGTGATTGTGTGTTGTTATATATGTGGTGTTGAGGTACACTTATCAACACAATATCCTCAGGAAGTCAAGGTGGTTGGGTCTCTCTCTAGAACATTGGGGAATGTGGAAACTCATTAGTTATGGGGAATATGGAGCTCATTAGTTATGTGGCATAGAATATGATTCTATGACACATAGTTAATGTGTAGAAAGTAGTGGTGACCTCTGATCTTTGAGTGATCATAGATTCTCAAAAGGTGTGTTCATACACTAGACTAGGTTGAGGAAACTGAACCAACTGAAGAAGAAGGGGAAGCAGAAACCGGAACTGGCCAAGACCCCAAATTGGATTCGGATGAAGAAAAAATGGAGGAGCCAGTTTTCGAAGCTCAAGGACGCAGATATCCCCTCAGAGAGAGAAGAGCCCCCTGGAGATTTCCGGATCCAGAGCATGTATTGCTAATCGATGAGGGGGAGCCGGAAAGCTTCGAAGAAGCTAAGAGAGACACCCACAACTACAAGTGTTTAAGTGCCATGCAGGATGAGATGCATTCCCTGCATGAGAACCACACGTATGAGTTGGTGGAGTTGCTGAAAGGAAAGAGGGCAATCCAAAATAAGTGGGTGTACAAGTTGAAATCGGGAGATGCCGGCAACCCCCCAAGGTACAAAGCCAGGATTGTGGTGAAGGGGTTCCAACAGAAGAAGGGAGTGGACTTCGACGAGATATTTGCCCCGGTAGTAAGATGACTTCCATCTGAACGGTGTTGAGCATAGTGGCAAGCATGGACCTCGAGGTAGAACAGCTAGACGTGAAGACGACGTTCCTCCACGACGACCTCGAAGAAGAGATCTATATGCAGCAACCAGAAGGATTCGTGAAGAAAGGGAAGGAGCACTTGGTCTGCCGGTTGAAGAAGAGCCTATACGGATTGAAGCAGGCTCCCCGGCAATGGTACCAGAAGTTTGACTCCTTCATGACCGATCAAGGGTACTACAAGACACAGGCCGATCACTGCATTTTTGTGAAGAAATTGAATGGAGGAGACTTCCTGATACTCCTCCTGTACGTAGATGACATGTTGATTGTCGGGCGAGACCAAGTGAAGATTCGGATGCTGAAGAAGGCCCTTAACCGGACCTTCTCAATGAAAGACTTGGGTCCGGCAAGACAGATATTGGGGATGCATATCATCCAGGACCAGTCGAAGAAGCAATTGTGGATGTCACAGGAAAAGTACGTGACAAAGGTGCTTCAACGGTTCAACATGTCAGAAGCAAAACTGGTCGGATCGACACTCCAGGCAAACTGCAGATTATCCGGTAAGCAAAGTCCGAAGACAAAAGCAAAGAAGGCGAATATGATGAAGATCCCATTTTCCTTTGTTGTCGAGAGCTTGATGTACGCAATGGTATGTACCCGATTGGATATCGGATACGCAGTCAGAGTGGTGAGCCGATTCATGAGCAATCCCCGCAAGGAGCACTGGAATGCGGTAAAATGGATACTCCGGTATCTGAAGGGCACTTCGAGTATCTCCGATTCGGCTCAGGTAAAACCCCAACTTGACGAATTCACGGATTCAGACATGTCGGCTGATGCAGATATCAGCTGGTCCACATCCGGTTATGTCATGACATATGTTGGGGGAGCTATTTCATGGCAGTCGAGGCTGCAGAAGACGGTTGCGTTGTCAACCACGAAAGCGGAGTACATGGCAACGGTGGAAGCCGACAAGGAAATACTATGGATGAAGGACTTCATCGAGGAGCTAGGGATCCAGCAAGAGGAATACCGGCTCTATTGCGATAGTCAAAGTTCCATCC
This sequence comes from Azolla caroliniana, assembly GCF_043228905.1. Lineage (NCBI taxonomy): Eukaryota > Viridiplantae > Streptophyta > Polypodiopsida > Salviniales > Salviniaceae > Azolla > Azolla caroliniana. Next base: position 11,491,804 of record NW_028230452.1, read on the forward strand.
ACCTTGTGAAGAACGCAGCATATCATTCTAGGATGAAGCACATCCAACGTAGGCACCACTGGATCTGGGAGCGAGTTGAAGATCGAGAGTTCGTGTTGACGAAGATCCACATGGAGGAGAACGGGTCGGATATGTTGACCAAAGTGCTGACACTCGACAAGTTGGACGCATGCCGGAAGTGGATTGGATTGACGAGGCATCCCATGCCGGAGTGAAGGGGGAGTTTGTTAGGATTTTGGTCCCTCCGGATGGGATATGATGAGTACTCGACAAGGAAGACCCGGTGAGAACCGGATGATGCAGGCCCGGTGAGAACCTCTCACCGGATGAAGGGACATATATGTAAATATGTTTTAGAGAGCCCATTGGGACTATATTTGTAAATAGTCCTAAAGTCATATTAGTATAAATATGACCTAGGGCAAACACTTTTTAAAAGGGGTTGTTGCCATTGTTATCGTTGTAGTTGTCAAGATAGTTGTTGTTATTATCGTTGTAACTACTGTACACAGAGAGAGAGAGAGAGAGAGAGAGAGAGAGAGAGAGAGAAAGATACAGAGTATTCTCTGTTGTAGCCACCGCCAGGTGAAGATTGCGAGCACGAGGTCGTTTGCCTCTGTGTTCCATTATTGTATTCTCCTTGTATAGTGATAGTTTGGAGTCTGTGGGTTGCCATGGTTTTTCCCGTTTAGGGTTTTCCACGTAAACATCCTGTGCACTCTCTCATTGTCTGTGTATACATGTATTTATCTTCATTTCCCATTTCTCGGTGTTTGATTCAAAACGACACGATCTGAGACTCGGTTGTGGCCGAGTAATATTCCACATAATTTTCATCACATTGGCTATCACTTAGCATCTCAGATTCGATGCTTGGGCATATACAGGATGCTATGCTTCCGAAAGAAGCTTGGGACAGTTTGGTAAAACTGTTTGCAGTGAATACAAAGGCAAGAAAGCTTCAGTTGAAGACTGAGCTAAATACCTTGGAAAAAGGTAAGATGTCAGTAAATGAGTATGCTCTGAAAATAAAGAGCATATGTGAATCACTTGCTTCTATTAATGTAAAGATAGAAGATGATGATAAGGTGGAAATATGCTTAAGAGGCTTAGGACCTCAATACAAAAGTTTTAAAACATCTATTCTCACAAGGGATAATATCCCAAGTTTTACAGGTCTGGTTTCAATGCTTGTAGTGGAAGAAAGAAATCAGATGGATGATGTAAATAAAGGAAACCTTGAGAATGAGGGGCAAGCCCTCTATAATAGTGCTGGAAGAGCCCAAGGAAGAGGCCATGGAAGATTTGGTTCAACTAGAACCAACAACAACAATCATCAAGGAAGAGGACAACAAGCTATTAGGGGAAGAAACAACATCAGAGGCAGGGGGAGCAATCGAGATAGAGGTAAGCAAACCTATTTGAATGATGATGGCTATTGGTATTGTGGAAAACCAGGCCATACATAGGCTAAATGCTATAAAAAGAAAAATGATGAGAAAAGAGAGAAGAGACAGCAGAATAACTATGCCTCAACTAGTGAAGATTGTGATAAAGATGGTGCATTTGTGATGCAATATGAAACAACAGCAATGACTGAATGCTCGCAGAAATGTAATGAAGATTTTATGTGGTATGTAGATTCGGGGGCATCTAATCATATGACTGGACATGCAAACTTGTTTGAAAGTTTAAGAGAACCATAGATTCCTGGTTATGTACAGATAGGTGATAATACTACTCACCAAATCGAGCATGTAGGAGATATCCCATTGTGGGAAGAAAAATGAAAAACAAAGTATATACGTTGAATGTAATGCATGTTCTAAACCTTGCTAAAAATCTGATTTCTGTTGGACAGATAGTACAGCAAGGAATGCAAGTCAAATTTAAGCAAAGTGGATGCTTTATAGAAAAAAATGGAAAGCTCATTGCTAAGGGAAAACGACAAGGAAGAATGTTTATCTTGGATGTAGATATATGCCTAGGAATATTACAACCATGTTTGTAGAAGGAACTAGTGTAATCTCAGATGTGGAAATGTGGCATAAAAGAATTGGCCACATAAGTATGCAAACCCTGAAAAATATGTTGAGAAAAGATGCAGTGGCTGGACTGCCAAAATTGAAAGACTGTGAGATGGGAAAAATATGTGAAGCATGCCAATATGGAAAGTAAAATAGGTTGCCTTTCCCTCATGAAAGACATGTAAGTAAAAATCTGTTAGAGTTGGTACATACGGATGTATGGGGACCAACAAAAAATGCATCTATTGGTGGCTGTAGATTTTATGTAACATTTATTGATGATTGCTCAAGGAAAACATGGGTGTACTTCATGAAAGAGAAAAGTGAATTGTTTGATTGTTTCCGTAAGTTTAAATGCATGGTAGAAAAGCAAGCTGGAACAAGAATAAAATGTCTAAGATTTGATGGAGGAGGAGAATATTTCTCCAATGAATTTTCTGATTTTCTATGCAATCAGGGAATAAGAAGATGTTATACGTTTTAGGGTTAGGGTTAAGGACGATGACGATGATGAATGATAACTATGATGATTGGTAATGAAGATAGACATGGTGATGGAGAGTATGATGGTGAGAGAGATCATGTAGAGAAGCATTGCGGGGTGGGGGGTGGTGCCTAGAATGGCTCCACCCCCCTCCCAAGGATGTTCAACGTTAAGGGGGAGAGAGAGAGAGAGAGAGAGAGAGAGAGAGAGAGAGAGAGAGAGATGAAAAGAGAGATAGATAGAGAGAAAATGATTATTCCTTCATTCATTCCCCATAAGGGGTTAAATAGTACAAGAGGGGGTAGATACAAAGGGGTGTAAGCCCCCTAGAGCATTCATACTGGACACTCACTCACACCTCCTCGTATCCATCCACATGCACACATATGTGCATGTGTTCACATACGTATCGACTCACAATTACATTTATGCCCCCTACACACACACAACAATCATCATGATAACATTTGACCCTCGCTCATCACATTGACTCTCCGTACATCTCGTACGGGGTAACACAATATGGCACGCCCGTGGGAAAGTGCCTTGCACGTCGATCCCACATGCCTTGATGATGATATTTCTTTGACTGGAACTTCCATCGGTCCTTTCAACGATCGACTCCCTCGATCGGAATGCTTGACTCGAACATCTTTGTCGGTCAGCAAATCGTCCACGACACAAACATTCTCGTTCTGTCGGCTTACGAACTTCGTCATGGGTCCAAAATCATGTCATATGTATGTGTGTTCTTCCTTTGTTTTGAGTGTGTGTGAGTAGTCTTGGGGATTTTCAAAATTCTAGTGGTGCCCTCTTGTTTTTAAAATTTTATATTGTACCCTTATGTTTATGAAATCTGCTTGATAGCCCTCAAATGTTTTAAAATTTCGCCGCATGCCCCTCTCTTCTCTTTTTCCCTCTCATTTGAGTTTCGTTTTTAGGTCGTTTTTTTTGTGTTTGTCTTCTTCTCTTTTGCGTTTCTCTGTTTTCTATTTCTTCCACTTCCTCCTCTTCTTCTTCTTCTTCATCTTCTTCATCTTTTCCTCTGTTTTTGCTTCTCGCATGCTTTCTTCTTCCTCATTCTTTTTCCTTCATTCTCCTGCTTCTTCTCTTCTGTTGTCGCCACTGCTATTGCTTCATCTCCTTCTGTTGCCACCCACGTTTCCATTGTCCAGTGCCATTTGTCATCCGTCTCTTCGTTCATCCTGTCTCGTTGTTGCCGGCCATCGTCGTCACTATCTTTGTCTCCATCGTCGTTCTTCTTGGCCTTGTCCAGTCGTTTGTTTGGTCGACGTCTGGCGTCTCCATCACTTTCCTCTGTCTCTGTCGTCGTTTCTCTCCAAGTCCATCCGGCCTGTCCATAGGTTGTTGTCTCTGTCTCCAGCACTGTCTGTTGTCCATGTCTGGCTGTCTCCGACTGTTCATTGGCTGGCCGTTGTTCAACCCATCTGGCCCTAGGTTCCACTTGTTGTCTATCGCCTTTTGGTTGTCGTTGCTCCGGCTTTTCTGGATGCTCTCCATCCATTTCGGCCGCTGTCGTGTTTGTCCATCTATGCCGTACGACCGTCTCTATTGCCTTTTAGGATGGGAGTCGTCATTGTCATGTGTCTGTTCGGCCGTCTCTGTCTCTATCGCTTTGTCCATTGTTGTGTGTGTTTGTTTGGGCTCACTTTTTAGCGTCATCTCCGATATGGCCGTAGATTGTTCAGCCACTACCGTCGCTCCGGCCGGTATTCAGCCATTGTTTTGCCCTTTCGGCCCTTCTGGTCATTCGGTTGCTGTTTGACCGCTTCCGGCCATCTCCATCGGTGTCTCTTTGTTCGTTTGGCCTTGTCCAACGGTCTCTTTCCACTGTTCGAACTTCGGTTTGGCCGTCGCTTTCCGGCCTCTCCGGCCTTTTCCGCGTATGTCCCAGCCGTTGTTAGGCCACCACTCTGTTGCGAACTCCATAACCGCCTCTGTTGGTTTCCGGCTCTGTTGTGGTTTCCTAGCTTCTGTCAGTGGCTTTCTGCAGCACGTCGTCTCGTTCGACTTCACTGTTTCCGGCTATGTCGTGTTGGTGTCTTTGTCTCTATTGACCGCCCGTTTTGTCTGGCCGTTTGTTTGATCCGGTCTGGTCCTTCATCTTTCCGGCTATGTCTGGCTGGCTGGTCGTGTCCTTCTGGGACTTTGTCTCCATCCCTATCCATCACTGTCGTGGTTTCCATCTCCGTCGGGTTTTTTTTTTTTTTTTTTGTCCCTCTCCATCACCGTCTCCGTTCAGCCGTTGGCAGTCTGGCCACCGCTTCCCGACCATTTCTTTTTGTCTTCGTCTTCTTCTCCAGCATTGTTCTGTCGTCCTCGTTCTTTGTGACTGTTATGCCGCCGTTCGACATCGTCACCATATTCCGGCCATGCGTTTGGTCTGTCATTCGTCCCAATTGTCGTTTGGTGTCTTTGTGCATACCGGAAATCGATCCAGCCACTATCCAGCGGCTGCCGCTCTGCCGCTGCCGCTGTACGAACACCGCTCCATCCGATCACTATCTCTATCCGACGCGGTGGCTGCTGGTCGGCCACCACTCTAGCCATTGGTATGTGGCCACTACCGTCCGATCGTCGTCCTGGCTCCATCACCGTTCCGACTGTTCGGCCCATTGCGGTCGTTGTTTGGCGGTTCTTTGTCGAGCCCATCTGGCCACTTCTGTTCCGGTGACGATCAGCCACTACGACCACTCTTTGGTCGCTCTCCGGCCTCTCCTATGTGATGTCGCTGGTCTAGCCATCGAGCTTTCTTAGTACGGCTCGTTCCAGTCGGTTTCGGTAGTCGATTCGGCTGTTGTCCAACTGCTCCCATCTTTGTTCATTTCCTGCACACACACATTGCTAGTTCTCGTACACTCGCACATCTGTATCGTCGTGTCTCATTTTGTGATTTACGCTAGCACATTGTGATCACCATTTGCCGCACATCGTCGATCCGATTTCTTGTACATTCCTTCACTGCATCCCTTCATTGACTTCTTTGCGGACATCGTCATCGCATACCATGCTTCAACTTTGTCTTGCACTTTGCCACCATCATTTGTCGCTAACCACACACTCGCACATCGTCATCGTTTCTAATCGCTTAGTCACTATGTCTTGCATCGACGTGTATCATCCTTTGAGTCCGTCTCCAAAGGGGGGTCGCCTTAGTGGTCGCCAAAAGGTGTTATATGTTTTAGGGTTAGGGTTAAGGACGATGATGATGATGAATGATAACTATGATGATTGGTAATGAAGATAGACATAGTGATGGAGAGTATGATGGTGAGAGAGATCATGTAGAGAAGCATTGCGGGGTGGGGGGTGGTGCCTAGAATGGATCCACCCCCCTCCCAAGGATGTTCAACGTTAAGGGGGAGAGAGAGAGAGAGAGAGAGAGAGAGAGAGAGATGAAAAGAGAGATAGATAGAGAGAAAATGATTATTCCTTCATTCATTCCCCATAAGGGGTTAAATAGTACAAGAGGGGGTAGATACAAAGGGGTGTAAGCCCCCTAGAGCATTCATACTGGACACTCACTCACACCTCCTCGTATCCATCCACATGCACACATATGTGCATGTGTTCACATACGTATCGACTCACAATTACATTTATGCCCCCTACACACACACAACAATCATCATGATAACATTTGACCCTCGCTCATCACATTGACTCTCCGTACATCTCGTATGGGGTAACAGAAGACAGTTCACATGTAGATACACTCCACAGCAAAATGGAGTTGCTGAGAGGAAAAACAGAACCTTGGTGAACATAGCAAGAGCTTTGATGATGGAGAAAAACATGCCATTGTATTACTGGGTAGAAGCTGTAAATACAACAAATTACATTTTAAATAGATGTATAACATCGGGAGTACATGAAGTAACTCCTGAGGAGTGTTTCTATGGCAGGAAGCCTAGTTTAGAACACTTAAAAGTGTTTGGATGCCTTGTATATGTACATGTACATGATGAAGTGAGAAGTAAGCTTGATCCGAAAGTTGAAAAATGTATTTTTGTTGGATATTCAGAAGAGCAAAAAGGGTATAGATGCTATAACCCGTTGACAAAAAAGATTGTGGTAAGTCGGGATGTAATATTTGATGAGTTGGCTAGCTTGTATAGCCCAAAACAGAATCTAGAAATTGATGAAGACAATGAGATTGAAGACAAGGATAAATCTGAAAATGTAAGTGATAGCCACAGAGATGGAAACAATGTTGGACAACAAAGTTCGACATCAACAGAATGCTCTGGATCATCAAAAAACTCAGTTGGTAAATCTGATTCAAATGCATGGAGTGGAAAACATGTAGGACATAAAAAATGTGATGATAAAAAGGGAAAACAGAAAATGCTAGAATATGAAATGTTGGATGATGGATCTAAAAACATGGAAGATGTAGATTCAGATAAATCATTGGATGATGAGCTTGGTATAGGAGCCGTAAAATCTCTGGTATGGAAAAAGCAATGAAGGATGCAAATAAGAAACTGAGAAGATCAGCTAGAGAGAAAAAGACTGTTGAAAGATTTGGCTATCAAACATATATGGCTATGCATTATGCATAAATGTCTAAAGTGGTACAAATCCCTAATCCAAATAGTTTTGATGAAGCAAAATTTGATAAGAAATGGGTGAATGCAATGCAAGAAGAAATAGATGCATTGGCTGAAAACAGAACATGCGATTTGGTGAAGTTATTGAAAGGAAAAAATGTTGTAGGTTGCAAATGGGTCTACAAGACAAAGCATGATTCCAATGGAAATGTTAGTAGACATAAAGCAAGACTTGTGGCAAAGGGATATGCCCAGATGCATGTAATTGATTATGATGAAACATTTGCACCAGTTGCAAAGACGGCAACTTTGAGGACACTACTTGTTGTAGGTGCAGCCAGAAGATTGTTTTTGCATCATATGGATGTAAAAAATGCTTTTTTACATGGTAACTTAGAAGAAGAAGTATATATGTGCCAACCACCAGGTTTTGAAGATAAGAAGCATCCAGAATATGTGTGTAAGTTGAAAAAGGCTCTTTATGGACTGAAACAAGCACCAAGAGCATGGCACAGGGAACTTTCAGATTCTCTGAAAAAATTTGATTTCAAAATGTCAAAAGCTGATTCATCACTGTATGTAAAGAAGATGAATGATTGCATTGTTGTGATCCTGATATATGTTGATGATCTCATCATTGGAGGTGATTCCATGGATGAAATAAGTAAGCTAAAAAGAAATTTGGAAATGAAATTTCATATGAAAGATTTGGGAGATCTGAGATATTTTTTGGGTATTGAGATGATTAGATTTGAAAGTGGTATATATATGTTGCAAAAATAGTATGCAACAACAATGTTGAAGAAGTATGATATGCTTGGATGCAAACCTATTGGAGTACCACTAGTAAGAACTGCAAATTGAGGGCTGATTTGGGAGCCAAAATAGATGATGTAAACATGTACAGGTCTATGGTGGGCAACCTCATATATTTGACTATAACAAGACCTGATTTGAGTTATGCAGTTGGATTAGTCAGCCAGTTTATGCAACAGCCAACAAAGCCGCATTTGGACTGCATTAGAAGAATTCTGAGGTATGTAAAAGCTACTCAGAACTATGGACGGTTTTACAGGGCTGATTTGGACATAAAGCTGGAAGGATATACAGACGCTGATTGGGCTGGAAGCCAAACTGACAGAAGATCCACAAGTGGATATATGTTTACATTAGGAAGTGCAGGAATTTCATGGAGTAGCAAGAAACAAGCTACCGTTGCATTGTCAAGTACTGAAGTTGAGTATAGAGGAGCTGCATAGCTACTTGTGAAGAGGTGTGGATCAGAAGATTGCTTGCTGATTTGGGAGTATATATAGATGGTGTTGTCACAATCTGGTCTGACAATATGAGCAACATTCAACTTGCAAAAAACCTAGTGTTCCATGCAAGGACAAAGCACATTGAAGTACATGTATGTGATAACAAATCAACAGGTTGCTGATATCCTTACGAAGGGATTGAGCATAGAAAAACATACACAGTTTCGGAACATGATGGGAGTTGTAGACATTGATATGATGGCTGGAAAGCATGATGGAAAAGAAGATTGAAGATAAACTCAAGAAAGGATAAGTTGAGCTTGAGGGGGAGTGTTGAGAAGCAAGCTCAACAAAGGTATGTGATGCTTATTGAGAAATAAGCTATAGTAGCTATTTAGCTACTAGTGAACATGAAGGTGAAACAACTATTTAGCTATGTAAAGATAATTAGCTACTGATGACTATTTAGCTAGTGACATCTATTTAGCTACTGGCAGCTAATTAGCTGCATATTTAAGTAACTTATAACTTAGGTAAAAAGTAAGAGAGAGTAAGAAGAGAGAAGAGTGAAGAGAATAGAGAAGAAGAAAATAGAGAGAGCTCTGTGTAATGAAATAGAAGAAAACTTTTTGGCTACTACAGAGGTAAGTCCCCTTCCCCCTTCTTGTCTATGTTCGAGCACACTAATGATCCAACACACCACGATCCACTGTGCACATAGAAGAGCCAGAGCGCCTTCTTAACGTTTACTTAACAGGAAGCCCCATGTCTTCTGACTATAGTCGTCAATGAACGTCACAAAGTACTGTCCACTTCGATGCGATGGAGCATCAACATAACACACATCCATGTGTACTAGTTCCAATGGCACATCTCTTCTTCTTGGTGGTCTTGTGTGGAATGCCACTTTGTTTTGCTTTCCGACTAAACAGTTGACGCACTTCTCCAGGTGCACTCCCTTTACTTCTGGTAGACGTTTCTGGTCGGCTAGCATGTGCATCCCTTTCTCATTGATGTGGCCTAGCCTCTTATGCCATACCTCACCTGTACAGTCGGCTGCCACATTCACTTCCGATTTGCATAGTCGGGCATGCATCATATACAATGTGCCTTCTTTCTGTGATCGGGCCACTATAAGATTTCCTCGGCAAAACTTCCAGTTGACATTCCGAAATCTACCACTATAGCCTATGTCATCTAAACTTCTAAACGATATTAGATTCAATATGATATCGGGGACATGTCGAACATCCTTCAGAGCCAATGGACACCCGATCGACATTGTCAAGCAGACACTTCTGACTCCAACTATCTTGCACTCTCCAATGTCACCCATCTTTACATAACCATTATCCCAAGGTCGGAACTTGTTCTTGTGTTGCGGTGGGTGTCGGCTGTTGTGGTCCCAAGGTTGATTATTGTGTTTCTGAGGTTGGTGTCGGGTTATGCGTGAAGAGAATCAGATCATTATACCGCAAGGACGAGTATGTTGAAATACACAATATAGACACACAAGAACACACTGCACATAGATTTAATGTGGAAACCCTAAAACGGGAGAAAAACCACGGGTGAACAGAGCTTCACTATACAATGGATGTACAATAAAAGAGATTACAACACTCCTATCGAGTGTATTAGCCACATAGGGCTCTTGGTGTCTGTTGTTACACACGCTCACAGCTATGGCACAACTCTCTTTCTAGTGCTGTTGTTGTCACCGTCTATTGCCGTCGCCGTCACCATCGTCTACAGCCGTTGTTTGCTGTCGTCGTCGTCTGCTGCTGCTGTCGCCGTTGTATGATGACTGTTGCCGTCTGTTTTCGTCTGTTGCCACCGTCATTGTCGTCCTCATCTATAGATGTTGGTTCTTGGCCGTTGCCGTCGTGGTCGCCGTCACTATCATGGCATGTTTCTTCTCTTTCTTTTCTTGACGTTGTTGAGTGCCGTTTTTCTTGGCACGTCCGTGGGTGGGTTCTTTTGGCGTGCTCATCGCGTGCTACATCATCGTGTGCTACAAAATGCTGATGTGACTGTGACATACACACAAACTCGGCTAAGTCTCGAACCCATTTATTTTATCTTTTTTTTCTTATTGACACCACAATGACGTCTAAACGAACTAAGGAACATAAGGATATACAAGACGAGGGTATAAGTAAGGAGGACTTTTTAGATATGTTTAATCATTTAACAAAAATAGAGATAGAGATGAAAAAATGGGTGAAAGATGGCGAAACCCACAAGAAAAAAGATAGAGAGGAAAAAGACGCCCTCAAGGCCGAAATAGAAAAACTTAAAGTGGAAAACACCAACCTTAAAAAAAAACTTAATGACATTGAGGTATCTTGAGAGGATGGTGAAATATCCTCCATAGAGGATATAAAAGGACAAGATTAAAAAAGTTAAAGAGGAAGTTAAAAATAACATAGAGTTAGCTAAAACGGGTTGGGTAGACGTGGTTAAAAGAAACATTAAAAAAGAAATAAAAGATGAAAATATTGTTAATACCACCCTTCAAAGAAGAGAAAATACGTCAGGTCCGATGATTAAATGTACGTGGCACTGGGCTCAAGGAAGGTGCATCCCCAGATGAGGATGCACAAACACTTGGGAAAATGTTAGGGTACATAGAGGCCCTACCTATCACCAAGGCATGGAGGGCCGAACGTGACACAACTAGGAAGAGAGCCTTAGTCCTTCAATTTAAAGACTTAGACTCTAGAATCAATTTCTTTAAGAAGAGACCAATTCTTCGAGGATTGGATGGGGACCCTATCTATCTCGATGAAGACCTCACTAAGATGCAAATTGAGCATCGCAAGAGTTGTATGCCATGAGTTATGCAAGCTCGTAAAGAAGGGAATCGTGACTTTTATCGAGATGGGCGAGTAATCATAAATGATCGCACTACTAATTGACGACGTGTGGCCCATGTGACAGAAAATGCACTTAGGATGACCTTATGGAATTGTAATGGCGCACTCTGGACACACCCCGATCACCTAGAGGAGATATTAAAGGTATCAGATATACTTTTCTTGGTAGAAACACACCAAAGCCCAAATAGAGGACTCCCATAGGTCGAAGGATTCCGTTGGGAGTCCGCTTTTAGACAAACCTCACGTCGACACACTACCAGGGGATCTGGAGGTGTCGCGATATTGTTTCGTAGAGATCTACAAAATAGGATAGAAATACTGAGGACAGACCCAGAAGCTCGTTTTATGTGGGTGAAAGTCTCCACAAGCAAGGACCAGGCAATATTTTTCGCCATTTGTTACTTTCCCCCAAAAGGATCCCGTTATAATATTGCTGGCTTGGCGTGATTAGTCGATGAAGGAATGCCACATGGGCCTTCCCCATACGAACCTCTATCGGATGACATAATCTAATATTCTTCCCAAGGAGAAGTATTCCTTGTAGGAGACTTCAATGCGAGAACCCAATCCCGACAATGCACAATATTTCAAATGAATAGAAACCTAGAAATGGTAAATGTCGATCCTTTAGGCATAGGCACCACACGTTGTCGTGAAGATTTTCGGCAATGGTGTGAAAATCGCATAAAACATACGAAATCGAGTATGAATAATATAAAACAATAATAGTGAAGATACTATTTTAGATTAGCTTAAAATCTTGGTATGGGAAGATGGAGGTCTTTAAGAGCTTTCGAATGCTTTTTATATATAAGAAAGAGACATCTAAGTGTCAAGTTATGTGGGTATATAGTTTTGCAAAAGAAAAAGAGAAAAATAAAACTGTGAAATATCCCACATAGATAGGAAAAATAGGCTCCAGCTATATAAGAAGATTGAGATCCATCATATTTTGTGTTAAGAGCACATAAGAAATAGTTGGACTTGGGCCACTTTTTGTCTAGATGGACATATGTGGCTAAGTCGCCGGATGTGGCTAAGCGCCTGAACCAACCGGTGAAGAAACTCAAATTGGCCGATAACAAGACCGGAAACCGGATAGAGCCGGTAATTGGTGACCGGATGGATCCGACAACTGGTGACCGGACGGAACCGGCGATGATGACGACATTCGGCGACCGGAGAACGACATCCGGCGACGGAACTGTCGACCGGTGAACGGCATCCGGCGGCATCTGGCAACAGAGCCGGTGAGCCGGCGACATTCGGCATCGGAGCGATGAACCGGTGTTGAACCGGCGATGGAGCTGGTGAGCCAGTTCGGAGCCGGATGAGCCAGTGGCATTCGGCGACAGAGTTGGTGAGCTGTTTTGAATTGGCGACGGAGCTGGTGAGCCAGTTCGGAGCCGGCGACGGCAAACAGCGATCGACCGGTTATCGGCAAGTGACTCGGGATGCAGACCAAACCGGATCGGGATGCAGACTGAACCGGACCAAATGGATGCAAATCGGACGGATTGATTGATCGCGGTGCATGGTGTCTTTAAGATATTTGGTCCAAAAGCCTAATAGTATTTTGTGCATAAAAATAAAAGATGTAAGCAAGACTCGAACTTAACACCTCTATGATAGGAAGCAATAGGCTTACCATTAAGCCAAACCATTTCTTTAGGAATTATATTTTTTATCATTGTAACTTTACATGTAAATTCTCATACATGAGAGCTAAAATGAGTGACATGGTTATCATGCACCACATGTAATACATGAGCGCCAAATGGCAAACATGCACTTTATGCATGTCTTGTACCCCCAAATGCATGAGGGCATCTATAAAAGAGGAGAGGAAAAAGATGAAAAGGGGATTTTATCAAAGCGAGCTTTGTACTTTATATCAAAATTAATATTAAGAAGAAAATTCGTTATCCAATTGATGTATTAATCTTGTTCTTCAAATCTAAAATCAAGAGTTCAATCTTAATCTCTCTCTCAATCTAAAGTCAAGCGTTTTATCTTATCTCAATCTCTCTCTCTTTCAATCTATCTTAATTCCTTTCTCGCTAAAGCTTGTGCAAACTTCGAGTCCTTCCGGTCCAGAACCTCGGCGGTTCTGCCTCACAATCTGCACTTAGTGACAGATCTTCACGACAACGCAGATCAAAGGATCAAGGTGCGGACGCCACAAGCTTTGGCCATCATCTACTCGAACTTGGCAGTCGGCACCGGATGGTCATATATAATGGTTTAGCCAAGTGGCCGGGCTCGAAAGAGCTCACATGTTTCCCACATGGAGGAGGGGAAAGCACAATTGATTATCTAATAGGACGCCCTGAAGTTACCCACATGATTAACTCCTTCCGGGTGGCCCCATGCCCTATTGGCGCAAACCATAGTTTCTTATACTTCGAGCTAAAATGTGATATCTCTAAGGTCACCAACTCTAGTCAACCACACCATCACACCACAATACATTTCACACATGAGCTCTTTGACATATACTCTCAACATGTTCAGGCCCATCTCTCCTCCCTTCATTCCTCCCTAACTTTAGAAAGCCTTAGTACGAAACTCACACACATCCTTCACTCCGCAACAGCTAGCAGTTTCCCATATACAAAACACTCAAATCAAGGTAGATCAGGATCTATGCCACAAAATAAATGGTATGATGAGGATTGTAGGGACTTACATAGACAACTTACAGTATCGCAACTCAATGGTAGTATTACCTCAATACAAGCTCGCAAAGAAATGCGCAAGATGACACATCGTAAGAGATGAGCGTGGGAGGCATCCCAATATTGGGAACTCTACCATATGCTCATGAGTAGCGATTGTGCCACGGCATGGAAGAGACTACGGGAGCCAAGACCACAAACACCCATCGAAGATCCCAAAACTTGGCACACATATACAGAGAGACTTTACCAAATCCCAAACCAACCACCCATTCCAATGCCTTCCACACCCCGACCTACCACGAGGACACTTTTCACGACCTCTAGGGTCGTGAAGGTCATAAAGAAATTACAACATAGGAAGTCCATGGACCACACAGGATTGCAAGCAGAACACATTATATATGCGAGAGAGTGCCTAGCTCCCTTGCTAACTCTAATCTTCAATCGTGCCCTTGCGGAGGGTTTTCCACCACAGTGGACAATGAACACAGTGGCCCCCATACATAAAGGGGGGGACCCCATGGACCCAAATACATATAGGACCATTATGATAGGTCATACCCTTGCTAAATTATATAGTGCAGTAGTGGAAGTAGAGCTTAGCAATTATATGGAGACCCTAAATCTTCGTGCACCTGAACAAGTTGGCTTTAGACGAGCCTTCTCCACCATTGATCATATCTTCACACTTAGATGCTTAGTTGACCAAAATAAGGCTCGCAAGAAGAAATTATATTGTTGTTTTGTGAACTTCCGCAAGGCCTTTGACACAGTCCCTAGAGAGTGGTTGTTTGACAGGCTTAAAAGCTTGAGGATACCAGATGACATGGTCTGGGCCATCTACACAGTATATGAACAAGTGTCCAAGAGTGTTTGATGCCCAGGTGGCCTATCCAATTGTTTCACTAGCACTATTGGTGTAAAACAAGGTTGCCCCCTATCACCGACACTTTTTGGGATCTACATTGATGAGATCACAGATTTTATTGCTCGTAAGGGAGGCAACAGAGTAGTCCTTGGGGATACGCAGGTTCGTATCTTGCTCTATGCGGATGAAATAGTTTTGCTCTCTAAATCCGAACACGACCTACAAAGGCACCTTAATGCCTTAGATGACTTTTGTGCAGAACGAGGATTGGTAGTGAATCTAGGGAAAACTAAAGTCCTTATCTTCCACACATCGACCCAAGTTAGAGCTAAGTGTCACCTAACTATCTCCCACAACCCAATTGAGGTGGTTGGATCATACATCTATCTCGGAGTCACTTTCACTGCTTGCTAAGGTAAATTTTCGATGACACAAGAAACGAAGGATAGACTTACGAGAGGACATGCATCCCTCTCACTCCTAGAGATACAATGCCACCAAGCATGCTTTCAAGAGACACAGACTAAAGGGTGGCTCTTTCACTCATTAGTGACCCCCTCCATCATGTATGCATCAACGGTTTGGGCTCCATGATTACCATCTTTCATGTGGACACAATTAGAGAGACCATTGGTGATGATGTTATCATGCCAACTCCGAAGCAAATCGACAGTACCACATGACATTATTAGGGCTGAGTTCACGTTACCCCCAATGTTAGTAGAGGCACTTTTCCAACTTGTAGTCATTATTCATAGGATACATAGCCAACCACATGATAGAATATCTCATCAAGCCTTTAAGGCCACTCGATCATTGTATGAGTCCCGCTATACTAGCTCATGGTATGGCATGATGGTGAGTTAGCTTCTTGCGAATGGTCTAGACATTAATAACCTACCTCCCCTTAGGTATAACCACACGATTGATAACACTTTAATCTCTCATGAGTACCGCAATAAAGTAATACGCCAAGAAATATGGAAAATTTACACTCGGTATAAATGGATCACCCCACAAGAGCCACTCCCATCTAAAATTTTGTACTATAAGGAACACTTCATGCAGTTCTCTGAGTTAGGTTTTATCACGCGGCCAAAATATCTAGATTGTTGAGCGGAAAGCTCAATTGGATCCAGATCGGCTGAATAAGCCTGAGCCGGATCGGCATCCGGAAGGATGAGCTAGATCAGTGACCTAGTGAGCAAGTGAGCTGGTGAGCTGGGGAGCCGGTTAGCCGGATCCATTAGTAACCGGAAGCCTAGTAGCAGCTAGACTACTAGGGAGTTAATAGTCTCGTAGTCAGTGCTAGACGCTCGAGTGAGCATTGAAGTACGCGGTAGTTCTGTCAGTCCTCTCAGGACTTGTATAAATAGTGTTGTTGAGCACGTTTCATGTACAGAGAACTATTATTGTTTTGTAAGAGACTTTGAACGTTCTGCTCTCTTTGTCTCTCTCTGTCTCTCCTGAGTACTCTCTGTATTCTGTGTACTATTCTCTCTCTCTCTCTCTCTCTCTGCTGCTACGCAACCAAAACTGTTGTCTTACGCTTCTGCACATACGCTTTCACATGGTATCAGAGCGTGAGGGTTGAAGACTTCTGCAGCTGACGTTTGCTTTCGCAAGACAAACCCTACAGGTTGTGAGAACAGAACAGTAGACAGAAAGAAAAAATATGGACAAAGGTATGGCGAGTTCACTTCCTACAGAGAAGCTCCCCCGGAGCAACTACACGTCCTGGTCATACAAAATGCACCAGTACCAACTGTGGCATGGGTATTGTGTTGATGCAAAGTCGTCAGTGCGGAAGATCAAGAAGCATTCGATCTCTTTTGAGTACCTGCGTATGACAGAATGTAGGTCGTTGCACAGAGAGAGAGAGAGAGAGAGAGAGAGAGAGAGAGACACAAAAGACTCTTTCTTTCACAAAACAACAATACAACAGCCAACCTTACAAAAAGGTTACAAGGTCACTATATATAGTGACTGACTTAGGGCAATTACCCTTTATGCTAATTACATAAATGGCCAAAACGGGATAGTGTGAATACGTCCATTATACACATGTATTCGACACTCCCCCGTAATGGGCGTATACATGGGTTATCTAAGATTACAGGTATAGACTTGGGTTCTCGGACATATCAGCTTTGTTCGAGTCGGCAGGATCCGAAAGCAGAAGACCGAACTGGTCGGGTCGGAACAGTTGAAGCCGATCATTAAGGAACTGATGTCGGTTGTCGGGAACCATCCTGCTCTGTGTCCGGCTCTAAACGGACTGGTTTGTCGTTACGCCCATCTGATGCCGAAGAGACCGAAAACGGTCTGCCGAAAGACACTTGGTCATTCCATCTGCGACATTGTCGGTTGTGGATATTTTCTCTAGACCGATTTTCCCTGAAATGACGCAGTCCCGAACGAAGTGATATCGAACGTCGATATGTTTGGAGGCGTTGTGGTGAACCGGATTTTTCGACAAGGCAACAGCACCTTGACTGTCGCTGTAGACAACTGGAGCTGAGTCATGGTCGACTTGTCGAAACGTGTGCGCCAGCCGACCGAGCCACAAAGCTTCTTTTGCTGCGTCGGACGCAGCTACATATTCTGCTTCGGTTGTTGAGGTCGCTGTGCACTCCTGAAGTTTCGACTTCCACGAGATTGCTCCATTGCCGAATTTGAAGCAGTATCCGGTTGTTGATTTTCGACTGTCTATACAGCCGGCGAAATCCGAGTCGGTGTAACCGACTACGCCTGAGGTTCGGTTCGGACCGAAAAGAATGCCATGGTCTTTTGTGCCAGCCAGATATCTGAACACATGCTTGACTGCGTTCCAATGCGATCGGCCAGGATTGTGCATAAATCTGCTAACGACTCCTACGGCATGAGAGATATCAGGCCGTGTCGCGACCATCAGGTACATAAGGGAGCCGACTGCCGGTGCATACGGTACCGACTTCATATCTTCCCCCTCCGGACCGGATGTCGGGCAGTCTCGCTGAGAGAGCCGAAGATTCATGGGGAGCGGGGTTGAAGCAGATTTGGCTGATTGCATGTTGAAGCGTTCCAAGACACGTCCGATGTAGTCGGTCTGAGACAAAAAAAGATGTCGTTTATCGCGATGCCGACTAATCTTCATGCCGAGTATGTGTCGTGCCGGACCGAGGTCCTTCATGGCAAACTTCAACCGCAGTTGCCGAACGAGATCGGCAAGTTCGCCCGCGTGGCGTCCAGAAATTAGCATGTCGTCCACGTAAATGATGAGGAAGATGGGTGATCCATCTTGAGCTGTGTTGGTGAAGAGACAATGGTCCTCATCGCTTTTGGAGAAGCCGATCGATTGGATGAAGTCGTCGAACTTCTTGTACCATTGTCGTGGTGCCTGTTTGAGGCCGTATAGACTCTTCCTGAGTCGGCAGACTAGATGTTCTTGGCCAGTTGCCACGAAGCCTTTTGGCTGCTCCATATAAATTTCCTCCTCGAGATCACCATGGAGGAAGGCTATTTTAACATCTAGCTGAATCAGCTCCAAGTTATCGGCTGCCACGACGCCGAGCAGAAAACGAAGGGTTGTCATTTTCACCACTGGTGAAAAAATCTCGTCGAAGTCGACGCCATATTCTTGTCGGAAGCCCTTCGCAACTAATCTGGCCTTGTACTTTGGGGTGGTCGAATCAGACGTCTCTTTTAGTCGATAAACCCACTTGCAAGGAAGAGCACGTCGGTTCCTAGGTAATTCGACCAGATCCCAAGTCTTGTTTGCCCGAATGGAGTGCATTTCCGACTCCATCGCCAGATGCCAGGTGGCGGAATCGACAGATGTCGATGCTTCTTCGTAAGACGTCGGTTCGCCGGCGTCGGTGAAGAAAATTCCAGGAGAGTACCTCTCCGGAGGTTGCGACAGTCTCTCGGATCGTCGAGGTATGATTGGACTGGTCGCATCGGGTATCGTGGTCAGATGGTCCGAAAGCGAGTTGTTCTGCTGTGCCGAGTCGGAGTTGTCCGAGTCGGTAGAGTAAGGTTCAGCTACCCGTGAAGCTGACCGTGTGTTGAGAGCGGGGCCTTCTTGAAGGGTCGGCACATCGGAAAATGTTACCCTTCGGACTTCGATTGGTTTTTCGACGGATGGGTTCATAGCCGACTCGTTGAACACAACGTCCGAACTTCGAACGATTTGCCTGCGTTCGGGGTCCCAGAGTCGGTATCCCATTTCGCCGTCGGATCCATATCCAAGGAAAATGCATTTCCTGGACCGAGGTGCAAGTTTTCGGCGATCATCTTTCGGAATGAGGGCGTACGCCTCGCATCCGAAGATCCTCAGCTTGTCGTAATTCGGCTTACTGCCGATCCATAGTTCCTGAGGAATTTGAAGTCCTAGAGGTCTACTTGGCGACATATTGATTATGTGTACTGCCGTGAGTAGAGCCTCTGCCCAGAAGCCATCCGACAGTCCGGAGTGTTGGAGCATGGAAACTGTCCGTTCTTGGATTGTCCGATTCATTCGTTCTGCAATCCCGTTTTGCTCCGGACTGTGTGGTGCCGTAAGTTCACGTCGGATGCCGCGTTGTCGGCAGAATTTGACGAATTCTTCGGATTTGAACTCTCCCCCATTGTCTGTCCGAAGGCATTTCAGCTTTCGGTCGGTTTGATTTTCTACCATAGCGAGCCAATCGGTGAAGATCGAGAAGACCCGATCTTTGGTGCGAATTGGATAAGCCCACACCTTTCGAGTCGAATCGTCAATAAAACTGACGAAGTAAGAGGCACCGCCTAGAGACTGATGCGGCATTGGGCCACAGACGTCCGAATGGACCAAATCAAGAGGTCTCGTTTCTCTTGGTGCTGATGTCGGGTGTGATGCGGCTACTTGTTTGCCATACTGGCAATGCTCGCAGAATTGATGGTCCGAGAAGGAGAGTTTGGGGATGTATCCGGCTCTAGATAGGTGCGTGATGCCGGCCTTGCTGAGGTGTCCTAATCTTCGGTGCCATAGTGATGACACAGGAATATCCACCAAAAACAGGTTACCCTCTCTGAGCGTAACATGTAACGGATACAGGGAGTGTATCTTGGGTCCTCTAGCAAGCAGGAGGTTCCCCCTGTGGAGTGTCCACCCTCCCGAAGAAAAACCGGCACGAATGCCGTCTTCATCTAGTTGTCCGACTGAGATCAATGGTCTTGAGAGCTCGGGTACATGTCGGACATTGTGGAGTACAAGTGTAGAGCCACCTGCAAGGTTGAGCTCTACTGTGCCGATTCCAATGATGTCACAGTGTTGCGAGTTGCCGACCCGAACTGAGTCGGAGTGACGGATCGTATATTGCCGAAATTGGGATCGATGAGGAGTCACGTGAAATGACGCACCCGAATCTAAGAGCCATGTGCTCGATTCTTCAGTCGTGAGCAGAACTTCTGATCCGACTGGATTTTCGATTGATAGTATATTCGGGTCGTCCGGTAGTACATCAGCTGAGAAGCTGACATAATTGATCTCCTCATGCCGGCCACTCTTCTTGTTGTTCTTGTTCTTGAGTGCGCGGCAGTCGGCTTTGATGTGTCCGGGTTTCTTGCAATAATTGCAGATTCGGTTATCCCGTGACTGGCTCCGTCTTCGCTGATTGTTCGGCGGCCGTGAGGAATCTCTTCCTCGTATGTTCGATCGGTCTGTCGAACCTTGTACTACGTAAGCGTCGTCTGTTGAGTCTTTGGCGAAGGACTTTCTCCGAGCTGCTTCGGTCAGGATTGCGCTCGTGACTTCGGAGTATTTAACAGCCGTGGTTGACGCGTTGCACACGGTTGTGACGAAAGTTTCCCATGATGAGGGAAGGCTGCTCATGAGTATCATTGCTCTGAGTTCATCCTCGATTGCCGTCCCCTGTGACGAGATTTGGGAGCTTATGCTTTCGTACTCATTGAGGTGTGCTTGAACCGAATCGGATTCTTTCATCCGCAAGTTGTAGAGGCGCCGGATCAGAAACATCTTCGTTGCGGCGACCTTCTTTTCGTAAGTGTCCGACAGTGTTTTCCACAGTTCGAATGCTGTCGTACACGATTGCACCGTAAAGTATACCGATTCCGATAGGTGCATCCGAATCGTGGCGCGGACAATTCTGTCCAGCTTCTGCCACTCGATTGGTTTGTATCCTTCTGGAGGTTCTTCATTTTCGATGGGATCGATTTGCCCCTTGACTATGAGATAGTCCTGCATTTGTTCCTTCCAGAAGTTGAAGTTCGATCCATCGAACTTTCGGAGACTCATTTCTGACGAGCCGGATGTTGATGCCATCAAATTCGGTTTCGGTTGACGAAGCTCGGTTCGGAGTTGACTACGAACCTTGTTGGGGTGCAGCCGGTTGGCTCACCCGATATCGTTCTAGTCGGATTTGAACCCGAGTCGGTTCGGCTTTGGATATATGTATTGTTGAACTTGCTCGAATTGACTCCGGTGGCTTGAGGGACAGAACCGACTGGTCTTCCCGAATGTTGCCGAGTCGGAGTGAGCCCGGTTCGCTTCGGATATATATACCGAATACCGATTATTGAAACCGATTATCTGGACCGATTCTGCTTCGGTTGACTGCAGCAACGAGAGAGACGGATCCAACTGATCCTCCCGAACGTCGATCAGCCAGATGAAGCACGAATTGGGGTTGTTGTCTTGAGACCGATCTGCACCGAGTGGTTACAACGAGCAGCGAGCAGCGTTTAAAGACCTTTTCGGATGCCGTTTAACCGAATGGAGCACGATCGTGTCAATGTTGCACAAGGGGATTTCACCTCGAGCGGTTACGATCACAAGGAACGGAGTACAACCTGCTGGCTTACTCCAAGCAAGATAATCTAACGCGATGAGATGCAAACCTGGTTTTTCTTCTTCTTCTCTCTTCTTCGAATGACGCAGGAAACCGAATGCAGAGACGACGGCCGACAGCGGATTGAAGGACCGACTACCAACCTCGCTCTGATACCAGATGTTGATGCAAAGTCGTCAGTGCGGAAGATCAAGAAGCATTCGATCTCTTTTGAGTACCTGCGTATGACAGAATGTAGGTCGTTGCACAGAGAGAGAGAGAGAGAGAGAGAGAGACACAAAAGACTCTTTCTTTCACAAAACAACAATACAACAGCCAACCTTACAAAAAGGTTACAAGGTCACTATATATAGTGACTGACTTAGGGCAATTACCCTTTATGCTAATTACATAAATGGCCAAAACGGGATAGTGTGAATACGTCCATTATACACATGTATTCGACATATTGGAGTTTCGTGGAAGAAATGAATGAGGTAGCACCAAAGCCTGGACACAAGGACTTCCTGGTGTAGGAGCAAGGAGCGAGCTGAGTATTATACTGCCTCGCGTCCTGTGTGCATGATCAGATGTTCGGCTACATCAGGGATGCAAAGACGCCGAAGGAAGCCTGGGATAACCTGTGTAAGATTTTCGCCGCAAGTACCACAACCCGTAAGTTGTAGCTCCGGTAAGAGCTGAACAACATCTGACAAAAAGATATGTCGGTTACGGACTACACCACCAAAATAAAGGAGATTTGTGATGCTCTTGGGTCCATCAACATGACGGTGGATGAAGACGAAATGGTACAAATCTGCCTTGGTGGTCTAGCGCAAAGGTACGGGCCAATCCGGACAGCGATCTGCACCCGGGAGAAACCACCGAACTTCTTCGACTTGCAATCGATGCTGATGGTCGAAGAAAACCATGCGAGTGGGTCCAAGACCATTCAATCGGACAACCGGATGTTGTACACGGAGGCGGATAGGCCCCGTGGGCGTAGGGGATGACGTGGGTCGGCATGCACTGGAGGTGGTCGGCAAGAGCAAGGAAGAAGGCATAGAGAACGGGCCGACAACAGTTCTGGGACTTCCACAAGCAGGGGGAGTCAAGGCGGCGCCGGAGGCCGGCAAGACAAATTCGCCATGGAATGTTGGTACTGTGGCAAAAAGGGCCACAAAGAAAGCGAGTGCTAGAAGAAGCGCGCCGATTTGGACAGATCTGGATCCGGTAAAACAGGTCGGGAGAACCGGCAAAGCTCGCACTACACACAAGGATCGAAAGGATCTGGAACCGGGAAGACCGGTAAGGTGCCAACCTTGGTGATGAAGCACGAGGCAAATTCGATGAAGAAGACCACTTCCAAATCGGAGGAAGTATGGTATGTTGATTCCGGTGCGTCGAATCACATGACGAGCCACAAAGAGTGGAACCGGAACAACTGGAACAACCGGGAGTTGTCGAAACCGGAGACGACACTCCTCACCCAATCGTGCATATTGGAGAAGTCCCTTTGAGCCACGTCGGACAGAGGGGGAAGCTGATGAACGTATTACACGTTCCGACTATCACGAAGAACCTAGTGTCGTTGCCTCTTAGGAACACGGTCCGTGGTCAGTCCTTCGACCTAGACCCCAAGGTGGGTGTGGAACAACGAACAGAGCTTAATCGCACTACGTAAGGAGAGAACCTCTGTGATTCCTCTGTGTGTAAGGGGAGACGGCTACAATTGACTCCTTATCACAGGTTGCGCTTACGTACTACTACGATTACGTATCCGAGACACAGACACTGAATTAGTCGTAGCTATACACAGAAACTCAGAGAAGATAGTATTCTATTATTAGGCGTTCTTTTACATTTCCCAAAATTTACACGCACCTCCTTAAGAGGTTTTTTTTCCCTTTATATATGCAGGGTCTAATTAGCCATTCACGCTTCCCCGCGTGAACCGTTACATATGTTACGCTTTATATAGTTTCTTATTCCTACGCTTTTGGCCGTCGGTTACTATTCCGGCAGACAACACCTGGCAGGCCTGTGGGACAGTGCCTTTGCATGTCGGACCCATCCCGTTAATCTTCTTCCAAAATGCCCCGGATGTTCGGCTTTGTTGTGGTGTCCTCGGCCGGAGTTGATGTAGGGCCCGTAGGTGCATTGTGGTGTGACTCCTCTGCTTGGTCGGCCTGGTTTCTCCCGGAGTCGCCTTCGCCGTGTGCGGGTGGTCCGGGTACGGTGGGCTCTTCTTGAGTTCGTGGGCTGGGCTCCGCCGGTAGCGTGATTGCAATCGGCTGCTGCTCCGCCTCTATTGTTACGTCCTCCGCGGTGTTGGCCGTTTTTGTGTGTCCCTGGGAGTGGGGCGGGGATTCCGCCGGGTCCGCACTATTTTCCGCGTTTTCTGAAGATGGTGTGGGCTGGAACTTTTATTGGTTAATGGTTTCGCTGTTTGGTCTTGTGGGGAACTCCGCTCGTTTGTCCCCGCTATTCTCCCCCGTTGTCCTCACTGGTGATCGGACCTGAGGTTCCTCTTCTTCGGCTGTGACCGGAATTGGTGTCTCGCTGGGTTCCTCGTTTGTGTGCGTGTTGCCGGTTTGTGTGATATGGTGAAATAGCTCCTCCTGACTTTCACCAAAATCATCTAGGAGTCGTGCGAGTTCTTCGGAGTGTTGGTCTGCTAACGTGCGATAGTCTTGCGCTAGGTCCTCCCGTAAAACTGTTTCTTTTTCATCCTGACGGACTCCACGTCGCCAAATGCCGTCACTTCCTTTGTGATATAAATACCCTTCGACCAGGCAGAAGTGACGGCTTCGGACAGCTAGTTGTTTCTTCTCGTCTATTCGTAATTGTGGTGGAGGTAGTCCTGTAGTAAAAAAGTACGTCATTTCCATAAGCCATCGATCCGGAAAGGTGGATTCCGTTTTTTCTGCAAATGTCGCTACTCGCCAGATGTGGGCGTTCGGAAAATCGTCGTCGTCTTTCTGTATTGTTTCTCCATTCTCAAGTTTGCTCAAAAAATCCGCCACTGCGTGTTGCGTCCCTGGTCGGTGCTGAATTACGAACTCGAATTCCTGGAGTAGCAGCATCCACCGCGCCAATTTCCCTATTAGGGCTTGTTTCTCTACCAAATACAATAATGCCAAATGATCCACGTGGAACGTGAATTTCCGTCCTAGTAAATAATGTCGGAATTTATTGATGCTATAGATCATCCCTAGCGCCTCCCGCTCTGTTGTGGAATAGTTACGCTCTGCTGCTGATAATTTATGACTTGCGTAGTATACTCGCCTGTACCAGTTTGGTTCGGTGAGTTGCATTAGCGCGCTTCCTATTGCTGTGTTCGAGGCGTCGACGAACACGTGAAATGGTTTCGCCCAAACTGGAGGTTGTACTACGGGGGCCTGTGTGAGCATTATCTTAAGTGCCTCATAGGCCTTATCCTCTGTTGCAGTCCATTGGAAAGGAGTCCGATGTACGGCAGCGTGTAGTGGCGTGGCGAAGTCCGCCAAATACCGTATCATCCGACTATGCCATCGTATTTGGCCCAAAAATTGGCTAAATGCTTTGGGTCGACCGCTATTCCTTCCTTGCTGACTATGTGGCCTAGGAGAGTCCCGCTGGTCACACCGAAGGCACATTATGCGGGATTCAGGCTTTAGCGTGCGGTGCGGCAGCGTTCCAGGCAGAGACGTAAGTGCGAGAAATGGTCTTTTGTTCGCCCATATACTGCAAAATCGTCTAAAAAGACTTGCATGAACGCCGGAAAGTATTCCCCAAAGATCTCTGTAATCGTTTGTTGGAATGTTGCCGGTGCTGTCTTTAGCCCGAACATCATGACGACCGCCACATATACTCCCCAGTCTGTGACAAATGCCGTCTTCTCCTGGTCGTCGGGGTGCATGCGTACTTGGTTATAAACACTGAAGCCATCTAAGAAACTGTACATCTCATGACCTGCAACGGTGTCCAACACGCTATCAGTGAAGGGTAAGGGAAATGCGTCCGTAATGCTTACGGCGTTTAATTTCCGGTAATCCACGCATACCCGTATTTTGCCGTTTTTCTTTGGGACAACCACTATCGGGCTAAGCCATGTCGCTTGTTTTACTGGCTGTATGAACCCAGTCCTCAGGAGCTTGTCAATTTCTTCTTTCACGCGGGTCGCGTAATTGGGGTTCATGCGGTAGCGACGCTGCTGGACAGGTTTCGCGTCCGTTGCTAAATTGATCTTATGCTGATAGAACTTGGGATCTAACCCCTTCATGTCCTCATGAGCCCACACGAACACATCTTTATATTCCGTGAGTAGTGCGATCATTGTGGTTCTCTGGTCCGGCCTCAATTCCTTTGCTATGGAGAGGAACCGGGGTTCCGATCCCGTACCCACATTCACTTCGTCGAGAGCGGAAGCGGTGACCCATCGTGAAATCTCCATCTCCCTTTCGAACGCCGCCCGTGCTCTGCTGAGTTCCAATATGGACTCTAGGTTTGGTTCGTACGGCTCTTCGCTTGGAACAATGGACGTAGTATATTCTGCCACAGTTGCGATGACATCTATCTCGAACAGCGGAATAATCCGAGGATGTTCGTCAAGGTACGCTTCCAATTCGGCATCCTCCACCCCAGCCAACATATTGATGTCTTCCGCATATAACGGTGTTATCCCCTTAGGTTGGGGCGTGTTGCCTTCTGTAGGAACACGAACCTTGATGCATCCCTGCAGGAAATTGATACACTCGTGTTGCCAGCTTTGCTTGATATTTGCTGTCTGAAGCCATGGTTTGCCCAGAAGCACTGGGTACGCTCCTAGCGCGTCCAAAGTGAGGACGACCGCCGATATGTCGAAGCGGTGTCCGCCCACGATGATGCCTATTTTGCGAATTAGTCCCAACGGCTGCACTGATCGGGTATCTGCCATGCGAAGCCAGAATGGGCATGCCTCCCATTCGGAAATGCCCAACTGTTCGCAAGTTTTCGCGCTAATCACATTGATGCCTGAGCCGCCGTCGATTACACATCCAGGGACTTCCTGTCCGTGCAATATTACTGTAATGGCCGGGTTGTGTTGATCTACCACTGGTGGTCCCTCGCTAACGTCAGTCAGGTTTGTGGCAACGCTCGCCCCGGTCATGCCCGCCACCTATGCTTCCATGGTCTAGCGGAAACGTGGAACTAGCTGTAGCAGTTTTTCCATAGTTAGCGTGATTTCACAGCCTGTTAACACCTGCCAAATGGGGTCCGGCCCCGGTTTTTCGTTCTCTGTTCGCTTCATTGCATTCGCGGATTCCTGCCTCATACGTTTCGTATTGGTCGCGTTTGCTTTTTCCACCCAGGCTTGGGCTTGTCGTCGTACCTCGTCCTGCACAACCCAATCCGCCGTTTTCGTTTGCTGGCGTGTCGTGACTGTTGCACCTCCGCCATAATCGTGTTGACGGCGGGCCCCTTTCCCTTGCGTGCTAGGCATTGTGTGGCATAATGTCCGGGTTGCTGACAAATAAAACAGTGGATGGTTGATTCTCCCTTCTCAGCCCCAGGTGGAGTGTGCCGTTCTCCGGGCGCTACTTGCTCTTCGCGGTCCGGCCTTGTTTGTCGGGACGTACGCGATGGCTGCTATTGATTCCGTCGTTGTTCCTAGTGCCGCTCATCCCCCGAGCTTTCGTCGTAACGCCGATCATCCCTATATTGTCGAGGCTTCCCTCGATAGCCATTGATGCTGCCCCGTTTGTTCATTAGGCATTGATGTTCGTATCGCCGACCTCCTTTGGCATAACTCGGATGTCCATGATAATCCTCGTCCTCCGGGTCCTCCTCCTCGGACTCGTTGTGATTCCGGCGATTCTGGTTGTACCTGTCCTCCCGCGGGTTGCGATCTGTAGAAAGTAGCGTGCGGAAGCAAGTTTGAAGACCGAACAGAAGGAAGAACGCTCAGGTTTAATGGAGAGCTTGAGCTTACACAGTATACGCGAGAGAGACAAAGAGAGAGTGAGAGAGAAAAAACACGAAAACTATATTCAACACTCAATTCACCACTCTATACTCTATACATATGCGTATACCACTCTATACACTTTATACAAGTCCTAGAAGGACTGACCGAAGTACTGATAGTACTTCAATACTCATTAAGAGCTCCTACACTAACTCCCAAATATATTCCTCATGGAATATCTTTCCTAACGGCCTCCCGATTTACGCACTCGGCCTAACCGATCGGTCCCAACCGATCCGGTCCTCAGCTTCTTCAGCCGATCCGGCCGATGTTGAGCTTGTCTCTCAACACTCCCCTTCAAGCTCAACTTGAGGCTCTTCGGGATCTTCACAACACAGGTTCCTCCTGGCTTCATGCCTCGCTCGCGCTCCTTGACCTGTTCGACTCCACGCGCTTCGACTCCACGCGCTTCGACCCTTCCGGTCGGCTTGTCTGCTCATGTGGCCCTTATCAGCTCTTCTGTGGTTGCGGTGTCGACACTTCTTCTGCTGCCTTTTCTTCCACTTGGGCCTCGGTTGATTCAACGTGTCTGAATCAAACATCCGAACCGACTCGGCTACCTCCGATCGGTCTTCGCTCTCGTCCGTGTTGGCTGTCTCCAACTCGTCTTCGGTCTTCTCGCCCTCGATGGCATCATCTCCCCCATGCGTGGTTGGCTTCGGCTCTCTCCTTCGGCTGCTCCCCTTCTGTCCGCTTCCGGACTTTTCCGCGGGTCCGCCCTCAGCTTCTTCAGCCGATCCAAAGTCGAACTCGACAACCGACTCGGTGTCGCCGCAGACTCCGCTCCTTTCCTGCTGCCTTGCTTGGTCGTTCGGGACTGTTCTCCCCCTCATGTTTGGCACGTTGAGGTGACGCAATCCGAGCGCACCTGAGAATTGCCGCAACTTGTCCAGACCAAGAGGCTTGGTGAAGATGTCGGCAATTTGCCGATCCGTCGGCACGTATTGAAGTTCGACTTCACCTGAAAGGACACGCTCACGGACGAAATGGTAGTGCACCTCAACGTGCTTGGTCCATGCGTGAAAAATGGGGTTCTTCGCGAGCTGGATGCTGCTGATGTTGTCGCAGTAGATCGTCGTCGGATCTGACACCTCCGCTTGCAGGTCCTTAAGTAGCCGCTTCAACCATATGGCTTCGCACGCTGCGACAGCCACTCCTCGGTACTCAGCTTCAGTGCTCGACAGTGCAACTATCGGCTGCTTCTTACTGCTCCACGCGATCGCGGCATTCCCGAGGGAGAATGCGTATCCGGATGTGGATCGACGATCGGCGGCATTGCCATCCCAATCAGCATCAGTGTAGCCGACTAACTGCGCGGCTGCACCGGTCTGATATAGCAGTCCCCGGTCCTTAGTGCCGTTGACATACCGAAGTATGTGTCGCGCACACTGAAGGTGCTCCTCGGTAGGTCGCGCCATGAACTGACTGATCACCCCGACTGGATAACTGAGGTCGGGTCGGGTGATGGTCAAGTATATGAGGCTTCCAACAATTTGTCGGAACCTCGTCGGGTCGCATACCTTTCCCGTATCGGGACGAAGCTTGACGGTTCTGTCCAGAGGAGTCGAGACGGACTTACAGTCGGCCATCCCAAATTTGAAGAGCATACTCAGCACGTAATGACGTTGGCTGATTTCACCTAGGTTGGCGTCGGTGATGACCAAGTCATCAACATATAGTAAAATACTAACCGGTCTGAGTCGACCTTTCCGGATGAATAAGGAGGAGTTCGATTTTGACGTGATGAAGCCCATCTGATGCAGTTGTTGCATGATCTTCACATTCTAGGCATGCGGGGCTTGCTTCAGTCCGTAAAGGGACTTCTTCAATCGGCATATTGCCGAGGAGTTCATTCCAGAGTGAAATCCGGGGGGCTGTACCATGTACACCTGTTCCTCAAGGTCACCTTGCAGGAACGCATTCTTTACATCCATCTGATGTAAGTGCCACCCCTTCACCGCAGCTATTGCGAGCAAAACATGGACGGTCGTCATTTTCGCGACCGGCGCAAACGTCTCATCGTAGTCGATGCTGTGTTTCTGCGCGTAGCCCTTTGCCACTAGCCGAGCCTTGTACCGGTTGACCGAGCCATCGGTGTTGTACTTGACCTTGTACACCCACCTACACACGATCAGTTTTACCCCTGTTGGTGCGTCAACTAGGTCCCAGGTCTCGTTCTTCGCCAATGCGTGCATCTCTTCCTCCATCGCGGCACGCCAATTCACGTCTTTAGCCGCTTCTGCATAGCTCTCCGGCTCACGCACTTCCACTACACGGGTCATGTACGCATAATGATGCGCCATGTACTCGTTGTATCCGAACCGCAAAACAGGATTCTTCTGGCGGGTAGATCGGCGTAATCTCACATTAGCCGATGTCGAGGCCTTCTCGGTAGACGCGCTCTTCATCTTTAAAGAACCGTCACCGGTTCCCTCGGAGTCGGACTCGCATCGGTTTGACTCGTTCTTATCCGTGCCGGAATCCGACGCCTTCTTCTTCCCTTTCTCTTTGCGCGTAAGCCGTCTCCTCGGCTTCCTGCGCGGGGAATGCACGACCGAGTCTCCACTACTCGCCGGCTCTTCATCGAACTGATTGTACCGACTCAATCGTCCAATCGGTCCACTTAAGCGGAGTGAAATCAGACTCTCTTCGCGGGTCTCGATTTCGGGCTCATCCGGAGGCATCTTGGCCTCGCTGACCTCATCGTCAGAACACGGATTGGAGTCGGGGTTCGGCGTCGAGGGCTGGTACCAGGACGTGGACTCGTCAACCACAACGTCGCGGCTAACACGCGCTTGTTTGGTGCGAGGGTTATAGCAGTTATAACCCTTTTGCTCGTCCGAGGAACCGACCAAGATGCATTTCTCGGCCTTTGCGTCCAGCTTCCTCCTTTTCTCCTTCGGTACATGCACATACGCAATGCTATCGAACACCCTCAAGTGTCGAAAGTTCGGCTTCGTTCCGAAATATAGCTCGTGCGCCGACACTTTGTCTCTGATCCGGTTTTGGATGTATACCGCGATCCTTACCGCCTCGGCCCAGTAGAACTTGGGCAAACTCTTCTCCTCCAGCATTGCCCGTGCCGCTTCCACAACTGACCGATTCTTCCTCTCGGCCACGCCGTTCTGCTCCGGCGTGTATCTACAACTGAATTCGCGGCGAATTCCCATTTGTTGTAGGTAACCGTTGAATTGACCAGAAAAGTACTCTTTCCCGCCATTGGACCGCAGGCACTTGATCTTTCGTCCCGTTTCCGTTTCCACGAACCCTTTGAGGTCCCGGAAACAGTCGAAGACTTCGCTCTTGCTCTCAATGAGGTAGATCCACGTGTGCCGTGTGTGGTTGTCAATGAAGGAGATGAAATATTGGCTCCCGCCAAGACTAACGTTTTGTGCCGGCCCCCACACATCGGAGTGTATAAGGTCGAGCTTATTCCGGCTCCGGTTTCACTCGTTGGGGAAAGGAAGTCCGTTTTGCTTCCTGAGCTGGCAAGCTTCACAAATTTGTGCCTTTTGGCCACTAAATTTGGGCAATCCGAATAGTACCTGTTTCGTTTGCAGATCTTGAAGCCGCTGGGAGTTGACGTGGCCTATCCGCTTATGCCACAAGTCGATGTCCGACTTGGTTTTTCTTCCCTTCGTGAACATTGCGGTGCCGCCGTCAGTGGAGTCGAGGATGAACATCCTCCCATCTCTGCGCCCTTGCGCAATCACATGGCCTTCTTCCTCAATGAAGCACCCGAGGTGTGTAAACCGAACCTCCATCCTTTGGTCGACGATCTGTCCAACCGAGACCAAGTTTTTCGTGATTGTCGGAACGTGCAACACGTTCATGAGTTTCCCTTTCTGCCCGACATGGCTAAGGGGAACTTCTTCGACATTCGTGATTGGATGCGGAGTGTCGTCTCCAGTTGCGACTACTCCAGGTTGTATCAGTTTTTCAAGGTACGAGAACCACTGCTTATGGCTCGTCATGTGGTTTGACGCGCCGGAGTCTACGTACCACACCTCGTCCGATCTCGGGGTGCTCTGTTTCATTGAGTTTGCTTCGTGTCTCGTCACGAAGGCAGACCCTTCTTCGGCTCTCTCGGAGTCTTCGGCGTAGTGCGATCGCTGCCGATTTCCCTTGTCGGTATGTCTGGAGCCGTTTCCGGAACCGGTTCTCTCCGAATCGGCGTGCTTCTTCCAGCACTCACTTTCCCTGTGGCCTTTCTTGCCACAGTACCAGCACTCCGCGATGGCATTCCCTTGCCGGTTCTCATCGCTTCGACTCCCCCTGTTTCCGGAGGGTCCGGAGTTGCTGTCGGCATCACTTCGGTGCCTTCTTCCTTGATCTCGTTGGCTGCCTCCATTGCGCGCCGACTCGCCTCGTCCTCCACGTCCATGGGGCCTTTCTCCCTCCGTGTACAACATTCTGCTGTCGGTGTGCGTGCTTGTAGATGCACCCGCGTGGTTCTCCTCTACCAGGAGCATTGACTGTAAGTCGAAAAAGGACGACGTATTCTCCCGGGTACACACAGCCGTTCGGAACACTCCGAACTTTGACGCCAAACCTCTGAGACAGATCTGGACCATCTCGCTCTCCTCGATGTTCATCTCTATGGAGGCGAGGGAGTCGCAGATATCCTTGATCTTCGAGGTATAGTTCGCCACCGACAAGTCGCGTTGTCGTAGGTTGCTCAACTCCTTTCGGAGCTGAAGCTTCCTAGCTATGGTGCTCGCGACGAAAATCTTCTTCTGATTTTCCCACGCACCCTTCGGCGTCTTTGCATCCCGAACATAGCTCAATAGCTGTTCGCCCACACACGACGCGAAGCAGTATAGTACCCTGCTCGCCGATTGCTCCCACGACGGGAAGTCTCTGTGTGTCGATTCGGGTTCCGCGTCATTAGCTCCTTCGACATAACTCCAGTAGCCTTGCATGAGCAGGTACTGGTGCATCTTTTACGACCAAGACGCGTAGTTGGTTTTGTCGAGCTTCTCTGTTGGAAGTGAGCTCGCCATGCCTCTATCCATCGTTCTTCTTGTTCTTCTTCGTCAAGCTGTGTCGGCTGCAGAGAGGTTCTCAACCTTCGTTCTCTGATACCATGTAGAAAGTAGCGTGCGGAAGCAAGTATGAAGACCGAACAGAAGGAAGAACGCTCAGGTTTAATGAAGAGCTTGAGCTTACTCAGTATACGCAGGAGAGACAGAGAGACAGAGAGTGAGAGAGAAAAAACACGAAAACTATATTCAACACTCAATTCACCACTCTATACATATGCGTGTTCAATGAACACTTTTATACAAGTCCTAGAAGGACTGACCGAAGTACTGACAGTACTTCAATACTCATTAAGAGCTCCTACACTAACTCCCAAATATATTCCTCACGGAATATCTTTCCTAACGGCCTCCCGGTTTACGCACTCGGCCTAACCGATCGGTCCCAACAGATCCGGTCCTCAGCTTCTTAAGCCGATCCGGCCGATTTTGAGCTTGTCTCTCAACACGATCCTTATACCGGGGTCGGTCTTCTCTCTCCTCCTTTACTCCACCCAATGTGGTTGCCGTTGTGTGTCCATGCTGTGGACCGCGGGTGTGGCTCTGTTTAACATATTGTACTCGCATTGGTCGACTGTGTGAACCTTCCAGTGGCAGATTGGGCAGTGGATTCGCATATTGCACTCCAACGCAGAATGCCCCGAGTTCAAGCAAATCGTGCACTGGATTGCCTGACGAAATTGGCGTTCCTCATCTTGAGGTAACGCTTGTCATAAGGATGACATCGAAAACTTCTCCTCCTCGTCATCCAACTCGAGCTGTAACGCTCGTTCAATCACCATATCCACCGTTTCCCCTTTCACACTATTGCTGTTGAGAGTTGCCCTGATGGGCCGACGTAACGCTGCCAGAAATGTCTCCCGTGCCTCCTCCTCCGCAGAGCTTCGATCCAGTTTCCGTTGGAAATTTTGGAACCGTAAGTTGAAGTCTACTATTGTCTCGGTCGGTAGTTGCTTAATTGTATAAAACTGCCCCAGAATCTCGCGTTGTGGAACCCTCTGGTGGAAAAAACGCAAGAAGGCGGACTGGAGTTGATCGAAGGTTGTTATGGCCGGTAAATCCATTTGTGAATGCCAGAACGCCGCACGCCCATCTAATGTTATTCCGAACTCCGTCATTTTCGACTGGTGTGCCACCGTCTCGGAAAGGTTCTGTGCCATGTGGTTCGCATTCCAAACATTCAAGAACATGCGAATATGAGTTACGGCGTGGGTTTTGCTGTTAAAGCGGAGGTAGGCAAAGGCCATCGTGGGAGCTACGGCGGATCGGATAAGGTCACCGGGAGGCTATGGTAAGCGTGGTCCCCTCGCCTCGTCGAGGTATTTGGGGAGCAAGGAATCCTCTTTGCACTTCTGGCAGGTATTACTGGGGTCGCTGATGCGCGGCTTTTGCCGAGCGCGTTCTTCTGCTTGGCGTGTGACGGACCTTGTTATTGGCCGGTCTTGTCTTGTTGGTTCTCTGAGTCGTCTGCGGCTAAACATCCATTCGTTGTTTCTCGTCTGTGAGGAAACACAGATCACCAAGCGTGCCAAAAGTGTTGCCTCTTAGGAACACGGTCCGTGATCAGTCCTTCGACGTAGACCCCAAGGTGGGTGTGGAACAACGAACAAAGCTTAATCGTACTACGTAAGGAGAGAACCTATGTGATTCATCAAGGAAGAAGGCCAAATCATTGCGCAAGGGCGCAAAGACGGGAGGACGCTCATCCTCAACACCAATGATGTCGGCACTGCGTTGTTCGCCAAAGGACAGAAGATTGAATTGGATATTGATCTCTGGCACAAGCGGATCAGCCACGTCAATTACCGGCGGCTTCAAGACTTGCAAACGAAACAAGTTGTTTTCGGTTTGCTGAAGTTTAGTGGCCGGAAGGCACATGTATATGAAGCCTGCCAACTCGGGAAGCAACACTGGCTTCCATTCCCCACCGAACGAAACCGTAGCCGTAACAAGCTCGACCTTATTCATTCAGATGTATGGGGACCGGCACAGAACGTGAGTCTTGGCGGGAGTCGATATTTCGTCTCCTTCATCGACGACTAAAGCTGGCACACATGGATGTACCTCATTGAGTAGAAGAGTGAAGTCTTCAAGTGTTTCTGGAACCTGCAAAGATTGGTTGAACGGGAAACGGAGAGGAAGATCAAGTGCCTGTGGTCGGATGGAGGAAAAGAATATTTTTCCGGCCAATTCAACAGTTATCTGTAGCAAACAGGAATTCGGCGAGAGTTTAGCCGCAGATACACACCGGAATAGAACGGTGTAGCCGAGAGGAAGAACCAGTCGCTTATCGACGCGGCAAGGGCGATGCTGGAGGAGAAGAGCATGCCCAAATTCTACTGGGCGAAGGCGGTTTGGACGACCGTCTATATCCAAAACCGGATCAGTGATAAGGTGTCCACGCATGAGCTGTATTTCGGGCGCTAGCCGAATTTGCGACACCTTCGGATATTCGGCAACATAGCATATGTGCATGTGCCGGATGAGAAGCGGAGGAAGTTGGATGCAAAGTCGGACAAATGGATCCTAGTTGGTTACTCACATGAGCAAAAGGGGTATAAATGTTATAACCCCCGGACGAAGCAGGTATGAGTTAGCCGGGATGTGGAGTTTCATGAGACGACATCATGGTATGCCTTACCGGCTCCGACTTCCGACCCCGACCCAATACCGGAGGATGAGGCTAGTGAGCCTGAACCGGTCCAGTTAGAAGATGAAGAAGTCGGCACTCTAGAAGAGAGTCCGATCTCATTTCGGTTAAGTGGACCGAATGAGTGGCTGAGTCGAGATGACTAGTCAGATGAGGAACCAGCAAGTAGTGGAGACACTGTCGTGCTCTCCCCGCTCAAGGAACTGAGGAGACGGTTCACGCACAAGGAGAAGGGGAAGAAGAAGATGTCGGAATACGAAACCGGTAACGCTGAGTTGGATCGGTGCGAATCCGACTCCGGAAAAGATGAAGGCGGATCTTCGGGAACGAAGTCCGACCTGGCCAAGATGGGCCCCAAACCGGGTAATACCAAGTTACACCGGTCTTCCCTCCAGAAGAACCCCGTGATGCAGTACGGGTACAATGAGTACATGGCGTATCACTATGCGTACATGACCAATGTGGCGGAAGTGCGTGAGCCGGAGAGCTACGCAAAAGCGGCAAAGGACACACATTGGCGTGCCGCTATGGAGGAAGAGATGCGGGCACTTGATGCCAACAACACATGGGACCTAGTTGACCCTCCCCGACGCTGTAAACCGATCGGATGTAAGTGGGTGTACAAGATAAAGTACAATGCCGACGGTTTAGTTAACTGGTACAAGGCCCGGCTAGTGGCAAAGGGATACGCGCAGACCCACGGAATTGACTACGACGAGACCTTCGCTTCGGTAGCAAAGATGACGACGGTTCGTGTGGTGCTAGCAGTTGCTGCGGCAAGGGGGTGGCATGTTCACAAAATGGACGTGAAGAATGCATTTCTTCAAGGCGAACTTGAAGAAGACGTCTTTATGACCCAACGCCCCGGTTTTCAGTCGGTGGTATGCCGGTTGAAGAAGTCACTTTATGGCCTAAAGCAAGGCCCTCGAGCTTGGAATGCGAAGATTACGCACCGGTTGCGTAAGATGGGGTTTGTGGCTTCCAATTCCGACTCTTTGTTGTTTATCCGGCAAGGTCTGGACGGTCCGGTTTGCATCTTGCTGTATGTTGATGATCTAGTCATCACCGGACCCGGACTCGATGAAATCAGCCGAGTCAAGTCCCAACTGTCGGACGCATTTGAGATGAAGGACCTGGGGGACGTTCACTATTTCCTTGGAATCGAGGTGATCCGAACCCTCGAAGGCATATTGCTCTCACAAAGACACTATGTGTTGAATATGTTGTACAAATTCGGCATGACAGAATGCCGACCTGTCTCAGCACCCATGGATCGGAACCAGAAGCTTTGTCCCAACTCCGGACCGGCTTGCGATGAGAAACGGTTCCGCCAAGAACCCCGTATTCCATGCTCGCACAAAGCACATAGAAGTGCACAACCACTTCGTGCATGAGTGTGTCTTGAGTGATGAAGTCGAACTTCAGTATGTTCATACAGATCGACAAGTTACCGACATCTTCACCAAACTGCTTGGATCGGACAAGTTGCAACACTTCACCGAAATGCTTGGTGTTTAGCATCTCGACGTGCCACACTTGAGGGGAGAACGGGCAAAGGCAAACAGACTGCTGATTGCGTCGGTGAGGGAAGAACAGACAAAGAGAGAGACAAGAAGAAGAAAGGAGCTGAGTCGACAAAGGAAGTTGACACATCCGAACAAGTCGGAACAAGCGGCAGCGGAGGCAGAGTCAAGAAGGATAGAGCCGACCAGAAGAAGAAGGGCAAGACCCGGACATTGTCCGACGTGGTGAAGGGCTTGGAACCAGAAGACGAATCGGGAGCGACTGATTCGGACAAGAGCTGGAACGAATCGGAGACAATCGATTCGGTTCAATAGACAGATTCGGAAGAACTGGATCAATTCAAGGGCAAGAGGACCAGAAGGCAACGAAAATCGACGCCAACATGAAGGAATCGGCAAATCGGCAAGAGCCGAAGTCACAACAGCGAGGGAGCTGAATTGGGTTTGTTGAGTAGACAAGCGGATCGAGGAGGTTAAGGTGCGTAGGAACAAAAGGGTCGCGGCAAACGGGATGGGATGGGACCGGACGAGGAGCGTGAGCGAGGCGGAGTGACGCCAGAAGGAGCCAGGTGGAAGGACCGGCTACCATGGAGACTGACACTACGATCTGACCTCAAGTTGAGCTTGAGGGGGAGTGTTGAGCGGCAAGCTCAACCGGATCTGGATCGACTGAATAAGCTTGAGCTAGATCGGCATCCGGAAGGATGAGCCGGACCGGTGACCCGGTGAGCAAGTGAGCCAGTGAGCTGGGGGGCCGGTTAGCCGGATCCATCAGTTAGCCGTAGCACCCAACATGGCCTCTGCTTATCCCCGCTTCAATGGCGAAACCGACACCGCAACCTTCATCCGACTGTTCGTCAATGTCTGGAATGCAAATCACATGGCGCAGAGCCTTTCCGAGGCAATAGCGCACCGGTCTAAAATGACGGAGTTCGGATTAACCTTGGATGGGGGAGCGGTGTTTTGGCATTCGCAGATGGATCTGCCAGCACTCACGACCTTCGACCAGTTGCAGTCAGCCTTTCTGAGGTGTTTTTCATCGGCGGGTGCCGCAACGCGAAATCCTCGAGCAGTTTTACACAATTAAATAGTTGCCGACTGAGACGGTCGCGGATTTTAGCTTACGTTTCCAAAATCTATGACGGAAATTAGAATGGGGCCTGACGGAGGATGAGGCTAGGGAGACATTTCTGGTAGCATTACGCCGACCCATACGGATAACGCTCAACAATAATAGCGTGAAAGGGGAAACAACCAATATGGTCATAGCAAGAGCGCTACAGCTCGAGCTGGACGAAGAAGAGGAAAGGTTTTCCATGTCCTCATTACGACAAGCGTTACCTTAGGACGAGGAGGCGATCCAATGCACGATTTTCTTGAATTCGGGGCATTCCACAGTTGAATGCAACATGCGCATCCACTGTCCTATCTGTCACTCGAAAGCTCACACAGTTGAGCAATGCGAGTACAATATGTTAAACAGAGCCACGCCCACAGTATGCAACGTGGACACATAGCGTCCCCCACGCCGTAATGAACAAAGGCGGCAGGAAGACCGACCACGGTATATGGATCGCAATTCACGCGATGACCAGCACTACCAGAATCGCCGGAATCACAACAATTCCGAGGAAGACGAGCTGGAGGATGAAGACTACCGTGGCAACCCTAGAAATACTAAAGGGGGCTGACGCTATGAGAATTACTGTTCGATGAACAAACGTGGCAGCTTCAATGGGCCTCGTGGAAAGTATCGGCAATATCAGGAGCAACGGCGGTATGACGAAACTTCAAACGGTAACCGGTACCAGGAACTACACCGGGACCAACAACAACCACCGCGTACGCTCCGATGAACGAATCAGGACTGGGAGGAGCAAGTCACACATGGGGATCGACACACACCACCAGGGGCCGAGAAGGGCGAATCTAGAATCCATTCTTTTGTTTGTCAACATCCCGGACATTATGCCACACAATGCCTAGTACGCAAGGGCAAGGGGCCCACTGTCAATACGATTACGACAGAAGTACAACAAGTCACGACACGTCAGCGAACAAAAACTGTTGATTGGGCCGCGCAAGATGAGATACGGCGAAAAGCCTAGGCATGGGTTGACAAAGCAAACGCGACAAATATAGAGCGCATGCAGAAGGAGTCCGCAAACACGGTGGAGCTATTGGAGGAGGAGGGACCATCCCCGGACCCCATATGGCAAGCACTGACAGGATGCGAGATAACGTTGTCGTAGTGTATTCCACACACTACGTGAAAACCATAAAATAATATATCCGATTTTAGATACATATAAATAAATAAATAATATATCAAAACATTTATCACGTGCATAGGGCAAGATTCGAACCCTACACCTCCACGTAGATAAACCCCAACTTTACCATTGTTATAGTTTATCTTTAGTATTATACATATAGATTCAATACGTATAAGACCTTTATTTACACATACCTTTATTAAAAGGTAAAAATCATGTATTCTTTAGGGGGTGAATATTTTATTTACACGTGACGTTAAAAGTGACTCATGCACATCTAGCGTGCATGCGCCCTATACTTAGGAAATGACAAAGCATCACATGCACATTTAGTGTGCATGGACACTTTTGGTGAAAAAGCATGAAGCCATGCTTAGCCTCTTCCATCTTTATATAAGGAGGAGAGAAATATGTATAAGGTTGTTGATGAATATACAAGGATTGATCAATCTAATATATTCGTGGGATTCACGAATTTGCTAAAATAATTCTCTCTTACTACCTAAATATTGACTAAATATACTAAACTCGTGGGATTCAAGAGATTCTTATCTTATAACTCTTTATACCTATTCTTTACTAGCCTTATTTGTATTTTTTCTTCCTCCTAGTTGAAAACCTAGGCGGTTCCCACTCGACTCACGCAACGATCCGGAGCCGAAAGGTAAGACAAAGATGGTGAACCCGACGTGAATACCGGGTGGCAAGGAGATGGAAAATCAACCGGAGGCTAGCAACATGATGATGATGTTCGAGCGCATGCTACAAGAACAACGCGCGATGTCGGAGATAGCGGCATCAGTGGAGCGGCTCGTGCAACGAAACGGGCAATTCAACGGGAAAGACGTGTCGCGGTATCTTCGAGACTACACGGCGGAGATGCTTCGGTGCGGAATATCGGAAGGACTGCAAGTGACGTCCTTCAACCAGGTGGCGACCGACGGGCTTCAAGCAAGCATCCATGGGCTACGACAACAAAATCCGACATGGGAGGCGTTTGAAGAAGAGCTAAAGAGGACGTTCGCCGTCGAGGATTCCTCCAAGGCGACGCGAAGGGGATTCGAGGATTGGGTGGAGACGCCGGACAAGGGATTGAAGGTCGTTGATGTGTTTTCGGCATTCGAAAGCCGGTTCGGGAGGTTGTCCGCGAGAGGTCAAGCTATCCTCGTACCGGACAAGGTGATCATGTTCTTGCGAGCCGTGGACGTCCGGGACCGGAAAGATCTCGGAGTGCTCTTGGAGGACACGACCACGGAGAGTGGCCTCACCGAAACATGGGAAAACGTGCGGGATATCGTCGTGCGATACACGAAGAGGGGGCAATGGCTTGCCAACGAGGAAAAGAGGGTTTCGGAACCGATTCCGAAACCGAGAACCGGATTGGAAGACCATCAACCGAGGGCTCGGGAGACTACAACTGAGAAGGGGATTGATGCATCTACGGTGGAGCAACTATTTAAGGAGATGGAGAATCTGAAGATCGCAATGGTGAAGAAGTCGAATGACCGCCCCACAAGCTTCAAGTATACGGACCGACGGTGCATATGGTGCGATAGCGCCGAACACGATCGGAGGGATTGCGACGAGCATAAGGAGGCGCTACGACAGGATCTCATCTACTACGAGGGAAACCAAATTCATTTGATGGACTCTCGGAAGCCACTCCGACTGAACTTCCGGAAAGGCGGCATGAAGAAGGTGCTCGAGGAGGAATTGGCAGCAAGAAGCAACTATGCGACAACCGTGGGAATATGTGTCGGGGAGTCATCGAGAGCGAAGACGTCTTTTTGGCCGACAGTTCTAGAAAACACCTAGAAAACCGACTCCAACAAAGATCCGAAGCACCGCGGAAGGCGTTCGGGAAGCTATGGCATGGGACTGCCCTGTCGACAAGAATAGCGTATACGCCCTGTGTCAATTGCATGAGGTGTATGTGGACGAGAAACGACGACGCATGGAGGATGCGGCTGGGCCATCGAAGATACCGGAAAGCTGGAACTCCGGAGGTAAGGGAAAAGAAAAGGCGACTCCGGCATTCAAGCTCGCCTCGGACATAGAACAACAAACCGACTTGAAAAGAGTGTTCGAGGAAAGAATCTTGGATAGTCGGGTAGATTTCTCGCTTCGGGAGCTACTCGGAATAGAAAAGAAGGAGTTCCATGATCTTCTCGTGGATCTCGTGAAGCGAAAAAGGCAAAGTACGGAGGAAAATGCTCCAAGGGTGAATGCGAACACCGTTTTAATGAACGACACCGAAGTGGAGGACGAAATTCCGAACTCCCACTATACAAGGCCACATTGGGCACCGACTCTCACCGGCCTTCTTCATCCGGCTCTTGCCGGGTCTCCTTATCGGTTTCGGTTCTTACCGGTTCCTCCTTCCAGTTCTCACCTTGTACTTCATGTCCTATCCGAAGAGATCAAAAATGTAATTTTTCACGTAGTGTGTGAATTACACTACGACAGCGTCAAGGGAATCGTGGGACTAGTTGCAGCAGCTTCTCCATGGTTAACGTTGTCGTTCCTTTCGGCTCTGGATCGTTGCGTGAGTCAGGTGGGAACCGCCTAGGTTTTGGACTAGGAGGAAGAAAAAATACAAATAAGGCTAGTAAAGAATAGGTATAAAGAGTTATAAGATAAGAATCTCGTGAATCCCACGAGTTTAGTATATTTAGTCAATATTTAGGTAGTAAGAGAGAATTGTTTTAGCAAATTCGTGAATCCCACGAATATATTAGATTGATCAATCCTTGTATATTCATCAACAACCTTATACATATTTCTCTCCTCATATAAAGATGGAAGAGGCTAAGCATGGCTTCATGCTTTTTCACCAAAAGTGTCCATGCACACTAAATGTGCATGTGATGCTTTGTCATTTCCTAAGTATAGGGCTCATGCACGCTAGATGTGCATGAGTCACTTTTAATGTCACGTGTAAATAAAATATTCACCCCCTAAAGAATACATGATTTTTACCTTTTAATAAAGGTATGTGTAAATAAAGGTATTGTACGTATTAAATCTATATATAACACTAAAGATAAGTTATTACAATGGTAAAGTTGGGGTTTATATACGTGGAGGTGTAGGGTTTGAATCCTGCCCTATGCACGTGATAAATGTTTTGATATATTATTTATTTATTTATATGTATCTAAAATCGGATATATTATTTTATGGTTTTCACGTAGTGTGTGGAATACACTACGACACTCGCCCCCTCTGAACCCGCACATCCTCCGGTATGTGCCGAAGTTCTCGATTCCTCATATCCATCTTCACCCAAAGCTTCCTCCAATTCTCCCCTTATGTCGACTATGAGTTGTAATTCACTTTCTTCGCTTCCCGCATCACCGTGGTCTTCATCCGATTGCTCCTCGTTGTCGGCCTTGGCTTGGATCACATAGGGTTTGTCGTCGGTCTGCTTCTTGAAAATCTTCACCCGCTTCCCGGTTATAGGCACTCGTAGTATTGTTCCATCCAACTCGGACAGTCGGTACGTTCCGTTGTCGAAGACTTTCCGAACCTCGTATGGCCCGAACCACCTTTTCGCGAATTTCTGCATCGTTGTATGTTGATGGTCCAAACTACTGTCATAGACGATCACCCAATCTCCTTCTTCAATCCTCCTTGGTTGTAGTCGGTGCTTTGTGTCGAACCGGCTTTTGTTCCGGAATCGTGCTTCTTGTTGTTGGCGTATTGCTTCCGCTATGTCTGCCGGTCTTCCCTCTAGTTGTCGTATCCGGATCGCTAGTAGTTCTTCCCGGCTCATCTCTTCCTTCCACGGTAGCACTGTCCATGTTGCGATCGCAGTTTCCGTCGGCATTACCGGTGCTTGTCCGGTCATGAGTTTTGCCGGCATGTAACCGGTTACGGAGCTATGAGTTGTCCGATCCGCCCATAGTGCATACGGAAGCATCTGCGGCCAGTCCTTCACCTTTCCATCGCATGCCTTCGCAAGTGCTTTCACGATCGGACTATGTCCTCGTTCGATTTTCCCATTGGCCTCCGGATTGTATGCCGTTGTCAGCGATAACCAAACTCTGTGTTTGGCGAAGAATCCCCTAGCTTTGTCCGAGTCGAGTTCTCCCCGGTCCGCAATCACTTGTCCTACGCACCCGTACCTGCAAAATACTTCCTCCAAAAGAAATTGGCATACCGCGGAACACGTTTTCCTCTGAAGCGCTCGACCTTCCACTTGATTCGTGAGATCTTCCCGAGCTAATACCAAGTATTTCTTTTGTCCGATCCCGGTTGGCATGGCCACTATGTCGACCATCCACTTGAAGTTGATTGTCGGTGAGAATGTCGGATGTAACTCATCTCGATGTCGAACCCCGGAGTAGACTTGACATTTCTCGCAGCTTTCCGTGAACTCCGCGACATCTTTGTACATTTTCTTCCACCAATATTTTTGCTTGATCTTCACAAATGTTGCCCATGTTCCTCGGTGTCCAGCCCAATTGGATTCGTGAAACTCGGACATTATCCGGTTTCGTTGCTCTTTTGTCCCGACTACTCGAAGTGGTATACCATCCGGTCTTTTCGACGCCCTCCATATTAATCCGTTTTCCAAGAAGAACTTTTGGACTTGCCTCTTCTTCCTTCGGATCTCGGCTCTTCTTCCTTTATCGTTTGTTGAATCCTCGGCCTCTTGTAACATCTTTCCGATCATCAAGCTTTCTCCCTAGTATTCTTCTTCCCAGAATTCTCGGATTACGTTCACTCGGCATATGTGCTCCGACGCGAAGTAGTCTTCGGAAACTTCTTCGTTATCCGATTCGGTTATGTCGTCTCCGAACCGAGCCCTTGATAACATATCCGCTACCGCGTTGTCCTTCCCCGAGATGTGTCGAACCTCCGGATTAAGCGACTTGACATATGCAACCCACTTTAGCATAGCTACATCCGGTTTCATATAACACCGCATCATCCTGAGTATCGGAAGACAATCCGTCTCGATCACCACTTCGGCTCCGATCAAATAAACCCGATCCGATTTTATCTCCGACACGACTCC
The DNA here is from genome assembly GCF_043228905.1 of Azolla caroliniana. NCBI lineage: Eukaryota > Viridiplantae > Streptophyta > Polypodiopsida > Salviniales > Salviniaceae > Azolla > Azolla caroliniana. The sequence continues at coordinate 11,535,870 of NW_028230452.1, forward strand.
CCATAGTTCTCTTTTGACTTGTGCATATCCACGTTGCCTTTCGTTGAGAACCTTTGCTCCGAATCGGATCGGATACTGCGAACCATCCGAGTCGGCTTGATTGATGACCCACCCGATACCGGTTGGACTTGTATCAACCGTTACTATGATCGGTCGGTCATAGCTCATCTTCTTACGTGCTTCCGCCCTCCGAAGTGTCTTCTTCAATTTCTTCATGGCTTTGGTGTGTTCCGGTTTCCATTCGAATTTCTTACCTTTCCGCAACAAGTGGTAGAGGGGGTCCGCTATATGTGCATAGTGCGGAATCCATATGTGATAGAATGCACATGCACCGAGAAACCTTCGGACTTCGGATGTTGACTCGCATACTTCCTCCATAGCTTGAATCGCATCGATCTTTGTTGGTGACAGTCTTTGGCCGTAGGGCCCACATAGATGTCCGACCACCGATATTTCTTCTTGCCCGAATGCCGATTTCTCCCCAGAAAGTGTTAGGTGCACATCTTCTAGCTTTCGCAACACTTTCTCGCAATCATGAATATGGTCGACCACGAACTTTCGGCATCCCCGATCATCCATAGTCTCATCTTTTTCTTCTACTGCGCATCCTTTCATCGGAATGTCATCGAGGAATGCAGTCTCGAAGCACCTTGTTCATCGTGTTCATCATATGAGCAACCGAGTTTGTCGCTCCTTGTGGTAGTGTGCACATTCGGACTAATCCTATCGGTGTTCGCATGGTTGTGATGTCTCGGCTCTCCACGGCTAGTTGGAATTGGTCATACCCCGAGTATAGGTCTCCGATGGAGTATATCGCACGACCGTCAAAAGCTTCCGCAAATTCGTCCACTATCGGACCGACTCCCGAGTTCCGGATCGTGACCTTATTCACCGGTTGCAAGTCTTGGATAAATAGGAGTGATCCATTCTTCTTCGGAACCGTAAACCATCGATTTGAGTACAGAGGAGTTGATGGCTCTAGAATCCCCATCGCCATCTTCTCCTTGAGCAAGTCAATGACTTTCGGAATATGCGCTTGTGGCACCGGAATCGGCTTCAGGTTCCACAGTACATGGTCAATCGTGAAGATCACCATCGGCTCCACTATTCTCGGATCGACGCACCCTATCTCCCTTGATGTAAATGCAAACGCTTTGCCGTGTTGCTCCAACATCTCGCGAAACTGTTCTTCTTCTTTTTGTAATAGGAACCCACCTCCACCAATCCGAAGTTTCTTCCGGGTCTCGTCCGTGAAGGCATGTCCGATATCCACGGACTTCCGAAGTGTCGGATCTCCCGAGACTTCTTTCCTCTTTTGTTCGCTATCGGCGGGTAGTGGTCCTGCGGCCGGTTTCACCTTCTTCTCCACGGTCTTGTATTTCGTACTTACCATTGCTTCTTCTTTGCGGAGCGTATCCGGCTCCATTTTCGCAATGATCTCGTACATCTCGACTGATTCCACCGGGACTACCCGGTTCCCTTGGCTTTTATCTTCCGCAAGCTCTTCAAGTCATTGTAGCGTGCTCCCATAGAACACTTCTTCGACGATCCCCATGATTTCTTCATCTTCTTTTATTATTGATGCCGACCGCAACTTATCCTCCACTTGTCGGTATCCTTTCTTCAATCCTCCGGTTACGGTCGTGTACGTAGATGCCCCATCCGGACCGATTCGTACATGTTTTGCTTCGAGAGTTTTCTTCCTGTGTGGGGTATCAGGGCTTCTCGGACTATCACTTCCCCACTCCATCCGAATTCTTCACCATCGCGATCTTCAGATTCTCCATCTCCTTAAATAGTTGCTCCACCGTAGATGCATCAATCCCCTTCTCGGTTGTAGTCTCCCGAGCCCTCGGTTGATGGTATTCCAATCCGGTTCTCGGTTTCGAAATCGGTTCCGAAACCCTCTTTTCCTTGTTGGCAAGCCATTGCCCCCTCTTCGTGTATCGCGCGACGATATCCCGCACGCTTTCCCATGTTTCGGTGAGGCCACTCTCCGTGGTCGTATCCTCCAAGAGCACTCGAAGATCTTTCCGGTCCCGGACGTCCACGGCTCGCAAGAACATGATCACCTTGTCTAGTACGAGGATAGCTTAATCTATCGCGGACAACCTCCCGAACCGGCTTTCGAATGCCGAAAACACATCAACGACCTTCAATCCCTTGTCCGGCGTCTCCACCCAATCTTCGAATCCCCTTCGCGTCGCCTTGGAGGAATCCTCGACGGCGAACGCCCTCTTTAGCTCTTCTTCAAACGCCTCCCATGTCAGATTTTGTTGTCGTAGCCCATGGATGCTTGCTTGAAGCCCGTCGGTCGCCACCCGGTTGAAGGATGTCACTTGCAGTCCTTCCGATATTCCGCACCGTAGCATCTCCGCCTTGTAGTCCCGAAGATACCGCAACACGTCTTTCCCGTTGAATTTCCCGTCTCGTTGCACGAGCCGCTCCACTGATGCCGCTATCTCCGACATCGCGCGTTGTTCTTGTAGCATGCGCTCGAACATCATCATCATGTTGCTAGGCTCCGGTTGATTTTCCATCTCCTTGCCACCCGGTATTCACGTCGGGTTCACCAACTGTGTCGTACCTTTCAGCTCCGAATCGTTGCGTGAGTCGGGTGGGAACCGCCGAGGTTTTGGACTAGGAGGAAGAAAAATACAAATAAGGCTAGTAAAGAATAGGTATAAAGAGTTATAAGATAAGAATCTCGTGAATCCCACGAGTTTAGTATATTTAGTCAATATTTAGGTAGTAAGAGAGAATTATTTTAGCAAATTCGTGAATCCCACGAATATATTAGATTGATCAATCCTTGTATATTCATCAACAACCTTATACATATTTCTCTCCTCCTTATATAAAGATGGAAGAGGCTAAGCATGGCTTCATGCTTTTTCACCAAAAGTGTCCATGCACACTAAATGTGCATGTGATGCTTTGTCATTTCCTAAGTATAGGGCTCATGCATGCTAGATGTGCATGAGTCACTTTTAATGTCACGTGTAAATAAAATATTCACCCCCTAAAGAATACATGATTTTTACCTTTTAATAAAGGTATGTGTAAATAAAGGTCTTATACGTATTAAATCTATATATATAACACTAAAGATAAGTTATTACAATGGTAAAGTTGGGGTTTATATACGTGGAGGTGTAGGGTTCGAATCCTGCCCTAAGCACGTTATAAATGTTTTGATATATTATTTATTTATTTATATGTATCTAAAATCGGATATATTATTTTATGGTTTTCACGTAGTGTGTGGAATACACTACGGCAACGTGTCAAGGAGGCAAAAAGCTCAGGCCTATCATACAACAGTACTTGACGATACTATTCCCACCCGGGGTCTGCCGGCACCGTAGCCTAGCAAGCCCCTGCCGCCACCTCGATCCGCGAAGCGATGGTTAGCAGAGTTAGCCACCACAAAGTGGGAGGATGAACCCCAACCTGCCCAGCCGAAAACGCGAACAACGCAGGAAGAGCAGGTTGCGCGCACCGAGGAAGTGACACTGGAGCCGGAAACTAAACCATGACAGGAAAGCCTGAGGCCGAAAAGGCGAAGACTAGACAGGAAAGATGGGTGACGCACTCGCGAGGAAAAACCGTATTGATGGCGGAAAGTGAGGTCCTGGTGTACCCGGACATTCTGGACATGACCCATGAGTTCGGCACACTATTACAATTCGGAACCTCTTTTTAGCCTATCGAATTCTTGGCAACGCAACAGATAAACGTCTCACAACGAATGGCAGAGGAGCACTCAGAGCGCCAAATGATCGAGCGCGCATTAACACAAACGACAAAAAGCGACGATGAGGACTAGTTAGCCAGAGTTAGTACACAGAGAACGCCGAGCCGAGCTACAAAAGGCCAATGAACGCATCACGGAGTTGCAAACCTCAAGAAATTGCAAACCTCAAGAAATCTGTAGAAGAAGCACGCAACCGTTGCCAAGCCATAACAGACAATGTGCGCATCCTTTTGCAAACGAATCGAGAGAGGTTTATGACGCAATTAAAAACGGCGCTAGACAAAGGATGGATGGCGTGGGCTGCACAAGCGGTGGAATTGCATACGTATCGAGTGGACTAGGAGAACCGAAGGAAAGACGAACGAGGGTTCTACAAACTCAATGAGGAAAGCATTGCGGGAGTACTCGAGGACCTAGCGCTAGACTATCGCACGCTAGCGGACCAACATTCCGAGGAACTCGCGCAGCTACTAGATGATTTTGGTGAAAGTCAGGAGGACCCGTTTCACCAGATCATGCAAGCCGGCAGCACGCGAACAAACGAGGAATCCATCGCGACACTAATTCTGAATACTGCCGAACAAGAGGAACCTCAGGCCATGTCACCAGAAATTACCACTACGGTGAATAGCACGGAACGACGAGCGGAGTTTCCAGCAATACCAAACAACGAAACCACTGACCAAGAGGAACCCCACCCACCGGAGCATACGCTTACAGCCGACCGCACGGAGGATATTCTGGACCAAGAGGAACCGCAACCCCACTCCCCAGAGCGTACAACGACGACCAACATCACGGAGGAAGTGACAGACGAAATAGAGTCGGGACCTACCGCAAGCCTGCGAATGGCGGAACCAACCCCCATAGCCCAAGAAGAGCCCGCAGAACTCGGACCGCCCACATAGGATGACCGTGAGACCATGAGAAGCCCTCTCGACCAGGCAAAGGAACCACACAACAACGCGCCTATGGGCCCTACGCCGTTCCCGGACACGGACACCGTAGCAGAACCAAACATCAAGGCCATTTTGGAGGAAGATTAAAGGGGTGGGTCCGACGTGCCATGGCACTATCCCAGAAGCGTGCCAGAATAGTAACCGACAGACAAGAGCGCAGTAATATGGAATAGAATAATATTCTAACGAATGTAAACGGTTCACGCAGGAAGCGTGAACGGCTAAAAGACCTTGCGTATATAAAGGGCAGAAAACCTCTGATAGAGGTAGAGTGTAATTTTGAATGTAAAAGGCGTATCTTAATAGAGTTCTATCTTCTCTGATATCCGTGCCTATCTGTGGTTAATCTATTGTGTGTTTGTAATCCTTAAGAGCGTAGGCGTGAGTAATGGTGTGTGCGCTAGCCCACTTTCTAAGGAGCTCGATTGTAGCCGTGTCCCTTTACGAGAGGTATCCCACTAAGTATTACGCATAGATGCTACCATACGTTGTCACACATTCACACATAGGCCGTGTTCCTAATTGGTAACAAGGAGACAAAATATCAACTCCCACCAAGACTCGCGTTCTGTTCCGGTCCCCATACATCTGAATGAATACGGTCGAGCTTGTTCTGGCTACGGTTTTGATCGGTGGGGAATGGAAGCCGGTGTTGCTTCCCGAGTTGACAGGCTTCACATACATGGGCCTTCCAGCCACTAAACTTCGGCAAACCGAAAACAACTTGTTTCGTTTGCAAGTCTTGAAGCCGCCGGTAATTCATGTGGCCGATCCGTTTGTGCTAGAGATCAATATCCGATTCAATCTTCTGTCCTTTGGCGAATAACGCGGTGTCGATGTCATTGGTGTTGAGGATGAGCATCCTCCCATCTCTGCGCCCTTGCGCAATGATTTGGCCTTCTTCCTCGATGAAGCACCCAAGGTGCGTAAACCGCACCTGCATCCCCTGGTCGACAATCTGTCCAACCAACACCAGGTTCTTCGTGATAGTCAGAATGTGTAATACGTTCATCAGCTTCCCCCTCTGTCCGACGTGGCTCAAAGGGACTTCTCCGATATGCACGATTGGGTGAGGAGTGTCGTCTCCGGTTTCGACAACTCCCGGTTGTTCCAATTGTTCTGGTTTCTCTAGGAAGGAGAACCACTCTTTGTGGCTCATCATGTGATTCAATGCACTGGAATCAACATACCATACTTCCTCCGATTTGGAAGTGGTCTTCTTCAACGAATTTTCCTCGTGCTTCATCACGAACGCTGGCCCCTTACCGGTCTTCCCGGTTCTGGATCCTTTCGATCCTTGTGCGTAGTGTGAGCTTTGCCGGTTCTCCCAACCGGTTTTGCCAGATCCAGATCTGTCCGAATCGGCGCGCTTCTTCCAGCACTCGCATTCTTTGTGGCCCTTTTTGCCACAGTACCAACATTCTGTGGCGGATTTGTCTTGCCGGCCTCCGACGCCGCCTTGACTCCCCCTGCTTGTGGAAGTCCCAGAACTGTCGTCGGCCCGTTCTCTGTGCCTTCTTTTATGCTCTTGCCGGCCGCCTCCAGTGCGTGCTGACCCACCTCGTCCCCTACATCCACGGGGCTTATCCACCTCCGTGTACAACATCCGACAGTCCAATTGAGTGGTCTTGGACCCACTCGCGTGGTTTTCTTCGACCATCAACATCAATTGTAAGTCGAAGAAGGTCAGTGGTTTCTCCCGGGTGTAGATCGTTGTCTAGATTGGCCCGTACCTTTGCGCTAGACCACCAAAGCATATTTGTACCATTTCGTCTTCGTCCACCGTCACGTTAATGGACCCAACCGCGTCGCAAATCTCCTTTATTTTGGTGGTGTAGTTTGTAACTGACATATCTTTTTGTCAGATGTTGTTTAGCACTTGCCGGAGCTGCAACTTACGGGTTGTGTGCAGAAGCGTATGTGCGGAAACGTAAGACAATAGCTTGGCTGCATAGCAGCAGAGAGAGAGAGAGAATAGTACACAGAATACAAGGATTACTCAGGAGAGACAGAGAGAGATAGAGAGAGCAGAACGTTTAAAAATCTCTTAAAAAACAATAATAGTTCTTTGTTTATGAAATGTGCTCAACAACCCTATTTATACAAGTCTTGAGAGGACTGACAGAAGTACCGCGTACTTCAATGCTCACTCGAGCGTCTAGCACTGACTACGAGACTATTAACTCTCTAGTAGTCTAGCTGCTACTAGGCTTCCGGTTACTAATAGATACGACTAATTGGCTCCCCAACTCACCGGCTCACTTGCTCACCGGATCACTGATCCAGCTCATCCTTCCAGATGCCAATCCAGCTTAGGCTTATTCAGCCGATCCGGATCCGGTTGAGCTTCCCGCTCAACATGTGTGTATGTGTGAGAGAAGAGAGGAGAGGAGAGAAACACAAGATAGATAAGAGACAATATGAAGTACTCAAGAAGAAGAAGGAGATGTATATTAACAAGTAGAATATGAGATACAAAATAGCGTTACAAGGAGTCACAACCAACATGATCTGGAGTAGGAAGGTGCTTTATATAGAGTCACCTTCTCTCTTCATTTACTCACTATAACGTTCACTCTCTCACTAGAGCCTTGAGGAATGTGAAGTCTTACGGTCATGGGGAATGTGGAACCCATTAATTATGTGTCATAGAATATGAATCTATAACACATAGTTAAATGTGTAGAGAGAGGTGGTGTGACTCTTGACCTTTGAGTAATCATAGATTCTCAAAAGTTGTGTTCACACGTTGCTCAAAAACTCAGCTCTCTCTATCTCTCTGTCTCTCTGTCTCTCTCTGCAACGGTCGTGCTGTTGTTGCCACGCTGCCGTTTGCGACGTCTGTCGCCACCTGCTACCGTGTTGCACTCTATCTCTCTCCCCACCATCGTGCTGTCGTCTGTTGCCGCGCTGCCCCCTCTGATGTCCGTACTGCAGGATGAGAAGGCCGCGGTTCAACGTGAAGCCCATTATAGTATGGCGGGATGACATTACGCTGGCAATGTTACGGCCCGGAAAATTTGGCAAGCAGGACTTTGGTGGCCGACGACGCAAAAGGACGTGTATGAATATTGTAGACAGTGCGATTTATGCTAACGACTGGGCCAACCCACAGAAGTCGCAAGAATGCCACACCAACCAATGTTGCCACTAGATCCTTTCCAAATGTGGGGCTTAGATTTCATGGGCCCCTTTACCCCGGCAACCGCTCGAACAGGCAATAAGTATATCCTGGTGGCTATGGATTACTGTTCCAAGTGGGTAGAAGCGAAACCACTACGCGAGAATACCGCGACAATCACGGCGAAATTCATTTGCAAACACATCTGGTGTCGCTTCGGCTGCCCTATCAAGCTCATTAGTGACCAAGGGAGTCACTTTCTGAATACGGTCATTAGCAAACAGACCGAACATTACACTATGGTGCACAAAAAAAGTACGCCATATTACCCGTAGGCAAATGGCTTGGCGGAATCCACGAACAAAACCCTCCAAACTATCCTCAAAAAGATATTCAATGAGAACAGGACGGATTGGGACACCAACTTGTATAGCGCGTTATGGGCATACCGTACCAACTATAAGACCAACATACAATCAACACCGTTCAGGCTAGCATTTGGCCTGGAGGCCATGATGCCAGTCGAATTCCCGGTACCCAGTCTGCGGATTCAAGTACGAGCCCGGCTACCATAGGGCAAATCCGAACAAGTACGACTACAACAACTGCTAGAGCTAGGAGAAACAAGGTTACGATGGCTCAGCGACCAATGAACCCTAGGCCACAAAAAGAAGGAAATAGAAGGTTTTCTGCACAATACAGAAATCAACCTTCTAACTCTCATCGCTCTCATCGCTCCTCTTCCTCACCCTCCATCCTATCATAGAGCTCAAGCTCGCCACAACCACCAGTCTTCACCCATTCATTAGCCACAAGCCTATTCTGACTATGTTGATATCCATCTCTACCGCCTTGCGTCGATGGCTCGTGGAGAAACGCTTGGATGGGTACATCAAAGTCGTTGAGGCACCTCCACACCCTAACGCACTGGACATCGCTAGGAAGCTCAACATCGACACGGTCAGCAACTCATCCATCCAGAAAAAGCTGGACCTGTCATCACTGGGTGAAAGGCATTTCGAAATCCCTCCTGTGGAATCCTTGCAAATATATTTCGATCCATATTCGTTATCCGCCAAGCCATATAGAACGAAGGAATTCCTAGATCCCATTTTCCGCGAAATCGCCGAGTTCCTATCTGAGGTTGGATGTGTACATGTAAACGCTGTTGGGATTTCGGTCCCTCCGGATGGGATGTCCGGAGATGAATGACGGCAAGCCCGGTTGCGGTTACGGTGCCGGATGATGAAGACCCCGGCTACGGAGCCGGATGATGAAGACCCCGGTTACGGTGCCGGATGATGAAGACCCCGGCTACGGAGCCGGATGATGAAGACCCCGGCTACGGAGCCGGATGATGAATACCCCGGCTACGGAGCCGGATGCTGAAGACCCCGGTTACGGAGCCGGATGACGAATGTACCCGGAGGGAGATCCGGATGCGGGGACATATTTGTGAATATGTTTGCCAAGAGCCCTTGAGGCTATATTTGTAAATAGCCCGAAAGTCATATGTGTATAAATATGACTTAGGGCAAACAGTTTATGTTGCTGCTTATTTTTTCTGTTTTTCCACTCAAGGGGAGTGAAGAGAGAGTAGCCGAGAGAGAGAGAGAGAGATAGAGCGCGAGAGACGAAGAGGTAGACGCCTCTGTGTATTTCCGCCGCCTGTGGCGAGGACAGCGAGCTCAAGGTCGTCGCCTTGCAGCTCGCCATTGTATACTTCTCTGTATAGTGTTTGGTTTGGAGTCTTGTACTCCCGTGGTTTTTCCCGTCTAGGGTTTTCCACGTTAATCCCTGTGTACTCGCGTCTTATTTTGTTTCTCCGTGTGGTTCCTATTCTCTGCTCCATTGATCCGCGATTAATCGGTTGTGGCCGACAGAAGAAGGTGAATAGAAGGTTCGATTCTCAACAATCTGGTATCAGAGCGAGCTGTTGCAAAAAATGGAAGGCGGCGGCAGCGGGCAGCCGGGAATGATGGTGCTGAATGCGTGAATTACGCCGACTGGAAGATCAAGATGGAGGATCTTCTGATTGTTCGGGACCTGTACGAACCGATTGACAGGTCGGAAATACCGAAAGGGGTACTTGAGTCGGAATGGAGGCTTCTGAACCGGAAAGCCGTTGCAACCATTCGGCAATACGTCGACGTGAGCGTTCTACAACATGTGGCGAACGACACCAACGCATATGAGATGTGGCGGAAGCTGTCGGGCCTCTATGAGAGGAAGAATGCGTTGAACCGGACCTCCCTGATGAGGAAGATAGTGAATCTCAAGTACCGGGACGGCGAGAGTATGGTGGAACACGTAAGCACGTTCATGGGATTCGTGAACCAGCTTGCGGCGATCAAGTTCCCGTTGGAGGATGCAATGCAAGCCATCATTCTGATGTGTACATTGCCGGAAAGCTGGGAGAACTTGGTGGTGACTCTCAGCACCTCCTGCACCGAAGATAACTTGTCTCTACAAACGGTAAAGACAAGTATTTTGAACGAAGAAGCGCGTCGGAGAGATAAAGAACCGGCCTCCGACTCGAAGGCGCTGCTTACCGAATCGGATCGGGGAAGACAATGGAACCGGAGTCCGCAAAGACGGGAGAAGTCGGGGACCCGGTCGCAGTCAAGAGGAAGGCCCACATGCTTCCACTGTGGGAAGCCGGGGCACTTCCGGAAGAATTGTCGGCATTACCGAAAGGACAACGGAGCCGACGACACCGATTCGAAGAAGTCACCGGAGAGAAACGGTGCATACCGGGGAGCCACGGACCGGAGAGGTCCGGATCGGCGAGGGCAGGACCGGAAAGGAACGACGGCACTCGCGGCAAGTGAAGAAGAGATAATGCTCATTACCGAAGAGAGGGAGCTGAACCTTGCCGGTGTAGAGATGACCTGGGTGGTCGATTCCGGAGCGTCGTTCCACCTGACCCCGGAGAAGAAATACTTCTCATCCTACACACCCGGTGAGCATGGCTGTGTCCGGATGGGAAATGAAGGCACATGCCGGATTGCCGGCATAGGAGACGTGTGGCTGATGACATCAACCGGATGCAAGATGCTGCTGAAGGATGTGCGACACGTTCCGGAAGTCTGATTGAACCTGATCTCGGCCGGGAGGCTAGATGATGAAGGCTACACGGGTAGCATCCGGAACGGTGTCATGAAGTTCAGCAAGGGGAGCCTGATAGTGGCTCGGGCCCGGAAGGTCAACACACTGTACCTGATGAACTCCCGGCTATGTCCGGAAGAGCTGAATGTGGCAGCCGACACTGCCGGTGAGCTGTGGCACAAAAGACTGTGCCACATGAGTGAGAAGGGGATGAAGAGGCTTGCAGAAGACAACCTTATCCCAGTGAAGCATGTGCACCTGGAAAAGTGCACCGATTGCCTGGCCGGTAAGCAGAACCGAACCTCCTTCCACTCAAGGCCACCGACGAGACGTAGCGCACCATTGGAGTTGGTGCACACCGATGTGTGTCAGGTAGAAACGAAGTCACATGGCGGAGCCCAGTACTTCGTAACATTCATAGATGATCATAGCCGAAGACTGTGGACGGCACCGATGAAGACAAAGGACCAAGTGTTGTCCGTCTTCAAAGAACTCCACGCGAGAGTGGAAAGAGAATCCGGCAAGAAGCTGAAAGCGATACGAGCGGATAACGGAGGGGAATACGGGGGGCAGTTCCAGGAGTACTGTCGCTCGAAGGGGATCCGGCTCGAGTTTACTGTGCCGAAGACGCCGGAACTAAACGGGCTGGCCGAGAGGATGAACCGGACCATAATGGAGAGGGTCCGGAGTATGCTGGCGCATGCGAAATTACCCAAGGGGTTTTGGGCTGAGGCAATGTCGACGGCGACATACGTGATAAACAGATCACCCTCAGTACCTTTGGACGGAGACACGCCGCAGAAAGTGTGGACCGGTAAGGAAGTGTCCTACCGGCATCTGAAGGTGTTCGGGTGTCTCGCATACGTGCATGTGGCAAAGGACCGGAGAGGAAAGCTAGATCCAAAGACCCGGCCATGCATATTCCTCGGTTACGGCGACGACGAGTTCGGCTACCGAGTATGGGACCCGGTCGACAAGAAGATATTCAGGAGTCGAGATATCATCTTCATGGAGAACAAGACACTCGCCGACTGGGAGTCGGAGAAGAAGATGAAGAGCTCCAAGTCGACCGGTGAGGATCAACTCTACGAGGAGCAGTCCCGACCGGCAAGGGACCGGTTAGCTCTCGAGGATCCGGCCGAAGACGGTGAAGAAACAGAACCGGCCGAAGAAGATGAAAATGATACCGGAACCGGCCCCGATCCCGAAATGGATTCGGATGAAGAAGAATCGGAAGAACCGGTTACCGAAGCTCCGGAACGGAGATATCCTCTAAGAGAGAGAAGGGCCCCCCGGAGATTTCCGGAACCAGAGCACGTGCTGCTAACCGACGAGGGGGAGCCGGAGAGCTTTGAAGAAGCAAAGCATGACACCCAGAGCCGCAGGTGGTTGAGTGCCATGCAGGACGAGATGGATTCCCTGCATGAGAACCACACATATGAACTTGTGGAGTTGCCGAAAGGAAAGCGGGCACTTCGAAACAAGTGGGTGTTCAAGCTGAAACCGGGAGATGCCGGAAACCCCCCGAGATACAAAGCCAGGATCGTGGTGAAGGGGTTTCAGCAGAAGAAGGGCGTCGACTTCGACGAGATATTTGCCCCGGTAGTGAAGATGACCTCCATCCGGACGGTGCTGAGCATAGCGGCAAGCATGGACCTCGAGGTAGAACAGATGGACGTGAAGACGGCATTCCTTCACGGTGACCTCGAAGAAGAGATCTACATGCAGCAACCGGAAGGATTCGAGAAGAAAGGGAAGGAGCACCTGGTATGCCGGTTGAAGAAGAGCCTTTACGGACTGAAGCAGGCTCCCCGGCAATGGTACCGGAAGTTCGACTCCTTCATGACCGACGAAGGGTACCACAAAACGCAGTCCGATCACTGCGTGTTTGTGAAGATGTTCGAAGGAGGAGACTTTCTAATACTCCTCCTATACGTGGACGACATGTTGATCGTCGGACGGGACCAGGTCAAGATACGGATGCTGAAGAAGGCTCTTCACCGAACCTTCTCAATGAAGGACCTGGGTCCGGCGAGGCAAATACTAGGGATGCACATCATCCGGGACCGGAAGAAGAAGCAGTTGTGGCTGTCACAGGAGAAGTACGTGACAAAGGTGCTTCACCGGTTCAACATGTCGGAAGCAAGACCGGTCGGGTCAACCCTCCCGGCAAACTGCAAGTTGTCCAGCAAGCAGAGCCCCAAGACAAAGGCTGAGAAGGAGGACATGATGAAAGTACCATATGCCTCTGCCGTCGGAAGCTTGATGTACGCAATGGTGTGTACAAGACCGGACATAGGATACGCAGTCGGAGTGGTGAGCCGGTACATGAGCAATCCCGGCAAAGACCACTGGAACGCGGTCAAGTGGATACTCCGATACCTGAAGGGCACGGCAAACGTGTGCCTCCGATTCGGCTCCGGTAAGCCCGAACTCGACGGCTTTACCGATTCGGATATGTCGGCTGATGAAGATACTAGCCGGTCCACATCAGGGTATGTGATGACGTATGCAGGGGGAGCTGTTTCGTGGCAGTCGAGGCTGCAGAAGACGGTTGCGTTGTCAACCACGGAGGCGGAGTACATGGCGGCTGTTGAAGCCGGCAAGGAAATAATATGGATGAAGGACTTCATTAGAGAGCTCGGTATCCGGCAAGAGGAGTACCGACTCTACTGCGACAGTCAGAGTGCCATCCACCTTGCGAAGAACGCGGCCTATCACTCCCGGACGAAGCACATCCAGCGAAGATATCACTGGATCCGGGAAAGGATAGAAGACCAGGAGTTCATGCTGACGAAGATCCACACGGAAGAGAACGGGTCAGATATGCTGACCAAAGTGCTCACACCCGACAAGCTGGAAGCGTGCCGGAAGAGGGTCGGATTGGAGAGACATCCCATGCCGAAGTGAAGGGGGAGTTTGTTGGGATTTCGGTCCCTCCGGATGGGATGTCCGGAGATGAATGACGGCAAGCCCGGTTGCGGTTACGGTGCCGGATGATGAAGACCCCGGCTACGGAGCCGGATGATGAAGACCCCGGTTACGGTGCCGGATGATGAAGACCCCGGCTACGGAGCCGGATGATGAAGACCCCGGCTACGGAGCCGGATGATGAATACCCCGGCTACGGAGCCGGATGCTGAAGACCCCGGCTACGGAGCCGGATGACGAATGTACCCGGAGGGAGATCCGGATGCGGGGACATATTTGTGAATATGTTTGCCAAGAGCCCTTGAGGCTATATTTGTAAATAGCCCGAAAGTCATATGTGTATAAATATGACTTAGGGCAAACAGTTTATGTTGCTGCTTATTTTTTCTGTTTTTCCACTCAAGGGGAGTGAAGAGAGAGTAGCCGAGAGAGAGAGAGAGAGATAGAGCGCGAGAGACGAAGAGGTAGACGCCTCTGTGTATTTCCGCCGCCTGTGGCGAGGACAGCGAGCTCAAGGTCGTCGCCTTGCAGCTCGCCATTGTATACTTCTCTGTATAGTGTTTGGTTTGGAGTCTTGTACTCCCGTGGTTTTTCCCGTCTAGGGTTTTCCACGTTAATCCCTGTGTACTCGCGTCTTATTTTGTTTCTCCGTGTGGTTCCTATTCTCTGCTCCATTGATCCGCGATTAATCGGTTGTGGCCGACAGAAGAAGGTGAATAGAAGGTTCGATTCTCAACAAACGCATATGGGATGCCCAAGCAGAAGGCAGGTATCATCATTGATACCTTTGAAAAGCGTACGGTTGATTGGGGGGTCATTACGGGGTCGGCGTTACGGGAAGGCCTGCACACTTATCAAGGAGGAAAAAAGCTTAGGCCTATCAAACAACAGTAAACCCACGCTGCCACCTCGATCTGTGAAGCGAAGGTTAGCGGAGTTAGCCACCACAGAGTGGGAGGATGAACCCCAACCCGCCCAGCCGAACACGCGAACCACACAGGAAGAGCAGGCTGAGCGCACCGAGGAAGCGGCACAGGAGCCGGAAGTTGAACCACGATAGGAAAGCCCGAGGCCGAAACGGCGGAGACTGTATAGGAAAGATGGGCGCGGGTTAGTTAAAGACACACTCGTGGCCACGGAGACGACGATCATGGGCGATAGCTCCATAGCTACGGAGCCCAACACCACCTTCGAAGTAATCTGGCAACCACGACCGATCATTACGGCCCAGTCACAGTGGGGCAAAGCTATATTGATGGCGTAAAGCGAGGTCCTGGCATATCCGGACATTCTGGACATGGCCCATTAGTTCGGCGCACTATTACATTTCGGAACCACTTTTGAAGTCATGGAATTCTTTACAACGCAATACATAAAAGTCTCACAACGAATGGCCGAGGAGCACGCGGAGCGCCAAATGATCGAGCGCGCGTTAACACTAACGGCAGAAAGTGACGATGAGGATCAATTAGCTAGAGTTAGAGATTGACCGTCTCCGCGCCGAACTTCGCCAGTACTCGGACAGAGAAAAGGACATCTGGGCTAACGGCCGAAAGGTAGTGAAGACCCTTGAAGAGAAACTCGCAGCGGAGATAACACAACACACCTGAACGAAAGAAGAAAATGCCCAATACGAGAGGAAGCGAAAAAATCAGAAGCGGCAATCATGGGAATCAGGGCCTTATTGGATAAAAAGAAAGCATGGTTCAACGAGTAGTGGGTTGGAGAACAGGAGAGGAGGCATCAGCTAGAAATCCGCCTGAACAATGAAATGGGAAAACTGGAAGAACTACATTCGAAGGAATCTCAGCTCTGGCAGGAATGAGGAGCACTTATGAGGAAGCGGCGACGGTTAGTAAACAAGAAATTGCAAACCTCAAGAAAACCGGAGAAGAAGCATGCAACCGTTGGCAAGCCATAACAGACAACGTGTGCATCCTTCTACAAACGAATCGGGAGAGGTTTATGGCGTTTTAAAATTGGCGCTAGGCAAAGGATGGATGGCGTGGGCTACACAAGCAGCGGAATTGCATACGTACTGCATGAGTTGCAATATGTTACTTTCCTCTCATCTAATGAATCATTGTTTGTTTGAAACATTATTTGAATCGTAGGTATTTCATTATTATAGCAAGTTGGTTTTGCATGTGTTTGTTTGTTGCAAACTATATAATCTAAGGAAAAGGTGTATTAGAAAGAGATGTTGATTGATATGTATGTCAAATGTGGCTTGACCCATGTAGCACATACATATATGCTTGATAAGCTTCACATATTGAATCAATCATATATTAATCTCTTCCTCGTTAAATAATGTTGTGATGTGAGAAGTTATTGAGCATTTGAAGGAACTTCTTGTAGTGATGGGGTATTCATGATGAAATTTCATGAAGTTTAAAGATAGAATAGCATCAAACCAAATAATGAACTCTTGAGTCTTTATTAGTAAAAGAATATCTATGATTTTGGTGCAAATAGACACGAGCCCCTACACACATACACACATGTCATACAACTAAGATATACCACACATACAATATAATACATACATAAATAAACATGGTATACAATACATACATGCAATGCAATACATACATATGAACACACACATAACACATACATACATACATAAAATATATATAACATATGCAATACAATATAATACATACATACACACATGTATAAAACATACATGTGTCTTCTATGTAAGGGCATTTAAAATGAGTTGTTGTCAAAATATATATTGGCACTAAGGGTTATTTTTATTAACCATGTTTTTATAGAAGGGTATCTAAAATAGTAAAAAACATACATATAAGGGGTTTATAAAAGGTGTCGCAAACGCACGTGATATAACCTTTTTATATATAGTGGAGCCCCCGAGGGCTACGGTTCGGGGGAAGACCGGAATCAAGATGGACCCTCCACATCCATTCTGGAGACTTTTGTGGTTGCGAATCAACGTATGACCGGAGAGACGACGGGTGACGGCGAGGTAACCGGAGCAGGTACCCGGTGCGACAAGACGGATGAGCAGGGCCAAGACGGCAAGCCGGAGCTAAAAGGGGCTACGACAATGAAGGAAGATGAGAACGATGTGGAGGTCGGGGCTACGGCGAGTAAAGGGATTGAAGCGGAGCATGCGCTACGACCGGCGAAGGGCCTAGAAACAAGCATGCACCCGAAAGAGCGACAACGAGTGGTCAACAACGGCGGACCGGTTGAGCCTTTGAGAGGCAAGCACACGGCGAGAGACGGAGTGGTGAGGTTCCATGATCGGCGGATGAATGGCGAGAGCAAAGGATGGTGCGTGGAGAACAAAGGGCTACATGCCGGGAAGAGAAAACGTGACTTCCCAAAAGGCATGCGAGGCCAAGCAGGCCAAGAGGGCGCGAGTCGGGACGAAGCGGTAACGAGAGCTACGAAGGATACCAACACGGAGGTCGGCATGACGGTATGCTCTACCTCGAGAGAGAACGACAAGCAAGGGAGAAACGAGGAGCGCGTAATCGGGTCACCTAAGGCCCTAAGAATGAGTGCGTATTCGGAGGATAACGACGACAGACGGGAAGAACCTAAGGAAGGCATGCGTGGAGCGGAGAGAGTCGGCACACCGAGGTGTTCGGGACGCAGAGAAAGTCGAACCAAAGGAGTGTGGAATCCGGCGTACAATCGGAGTGACTGGGGGCCTAATCGGATGGCATACACGGCGGACAAAGGAGCAACCGGATCGGCATTGGTGTTCAGGAGGAACGATTAGGGAAGAAGGCGTGAACGCCGGATATGGTGAATCGGATGCAGCCAACGGCTCTGGGACGTGCGGCGGATATAGTGGATCGGGAGGCTACGACGGTTCGTGTGGAAGGTACGGTCGTGCTTGAAATGGAAGACGAAGTCGAGCAAAGCCAACAAGGACGTGGCAGACCTCAGCTTTATCACCATTGCCGACAAATCTCACCTCTTCTCCTTTCCTGGCACATATCGGTGGATGTGCGATTTGGTGGGGCCGGATGTCGTGATGATTTTCAGCCATGGTGCGAAAATCGAGCGGGATAGAGAAAATGGAGATGTGCAACATTGCACATGAACTTTGTAACATAGGAATGAATAAGCAAATGTAAAGTGTAAAGTGTTAAGGTAGTCTATGACAATTGTTAAGTGTAAATGTGATGTGAACTTTGTAGACTAGAGGGAATTACATAGAGTATAGTGTAGTGAGTAGTGGGCATTGAGTGTGAATGCAAGAGGAGAGGGGGTTAAAGCCCACCGATTTAAGATCAAGGGAGATATTCCCCATTTAATGGAAGGGGATTTGACTCCCTTTTTGTAATGTGCCTCACCCCTTACTACTATAAAAGGGAGTGAGAGGTCCCTTTTGAAGGGGTTGCCTATTTTGAGTGAGAGAGGTATACCACTTAGGTTGAGGGTTTCTATTCGGTTTTAGGGTTTCTTCTAGAGTTTCTTCTTGTGTTTCTTTTAGGGTTTGACTCTTCTTCTTTACTTATCTCGGTAGGGTTCTTGTAGTCATTTGGTTTGGCCTATGTGGCCATGGTTGTAAACAATTTGTGGATTCTTAATATAGCATATTGATGTATCTTGTCTTGTTGGTGTATGTTGCCTCCATCGATTTCTTGTTCCATGCTAGTGTCTTATTCTTTCTCATCTCCTCTTGAGCTAAGCTTTCATTCCTCCTCTACTCCCTAGTCCAAGACCCCCGCGGTCCCGCCTAAGATCCTACACGTTGTCGTGGAGAAAGCTGTCCCTAGGAGGATTCAGAAGAAACCGTGCACAAACCAGCCCTTCCATGTGTGGACGTGTGAATTGATAACTTGTACATAATTATGTGTAGGGAGGCCGATGTAAATATACTAGGTGTGACATATTTATGAGGAAATCGGTGCGTATCTCTGTCCGAAGGGATAGAGAATAAAGTAATGTGATTGTGACTGAAGGAGAACGGTCTCTCCCCAACGACCTATATAAGGAAGAGGAGAAGGAAGAACAGGGCATCGTGCGTTAGCGAGGATGAAGTGCTGTCGGACCGAGTACCGAGCTCTCTCTCTCTCTCTCCTCCTTCGGTTGTCATTCTCTACGGGTTCGGAGATCGTTGCCTCTGCTTCGTGGACAGCCCGTGCGCTTCCATCAGAGGCTCTCCCTTCGCGTTCTGTGCTTGGTGTGTGACGCCTGTGTGTGTGTGTGGGTGGACTCCCATGTTGGGTCCGTTGCCGGCTTGCCAGTTGTAATAATTTGGCATTATAAGCAAATCTTCTGTTTGTCTCTCTCTTTCTCTATGCTTCAGCAATCGCTCTTTTTTTTCTCTCTCTCGCGTTCCTTGGTTTAGGGCCCCCGCGGTCCCATCTCGTTTCACATGCGAAAGCGTAGTAACACGATAACGTACTCACAGATTTTCGCGACACTGTATGTTACGGTATTTGGTGGATTTTGCGACCCCATTACACGCCATCGTACATCGTATGCCCTTCAAGTGGACGACAATTGAAGCAGAAGCTTACGACGCACTTAAGATAATGTTAACCCAAGCACCGGTCATACAACCACCACATTGGGTGAAACCTTTTCATGTCTTTGTGGATGCCTCGGATATCGCAATAGGTAACGCATTGATGCAGCTCACAGAGCCGAATTGGTACAAACTAGTCTATTACACCAGTCGTAAACTATCAACTGTTGAACAAAACTACTCCACAACTGAATGGGAGGCATTAGGGATGATATACAACATCAATAAATTCCGCCATTACATGCTAGGGCGCAAATTTATGTTTCACATAAATCACGCGGCGTTACTATACCTGGTTGAGAAATAGGCAGTAACAGGGAAGCTGGCCAAATGGATGCTCTGCTCCAGGAGTTCGAATTCGTAATTCAGCATCGGCCAGGTACGCAGCATGCCATAGCGAAGTTCTTAAGTAGAATCGATAACGGAAAAAATGCACGGAAGGATGACGACGACTTTCCCGACGCTGACATTCTGCGGATCGCGACTATAATGTCACGGGCGGAGTAAAATT
Source organism: Azolla caroliniana (assembly GCF_043228905.1). Lineage (NCBI taxonomy): Eukaryota > Viridiplantae > Streptophyta > Polypodiopsida > Salviniales > Salviniaceae > Azolla > Azolla caroliniana. The sequence goes on from NW_028230452.1 coordinate 11,555,778, forward strand.
TTCCGAATCACTGGCTGATGGAGATGACGTACTTTCTGACCACGGGATTGCCGCAACTAAGGACAGACGAAAAGAAACGACCGGTTGTCCGCAATCGTAACTTTTGCCTGGTTGAAGGGGTCCTTTATAACAAGGGTAGTGATGGAATCTGACGACGCAGGATACGCCAGGATGAGAAGGAAGTTGTTTTGCGCGAATCTCACTGCGGTACGGCAAGAGGACATTATGCGGGCGATGTTACGACCAGAAAAATATGGCAAGCAGGCTTATGGTGGCCAACCATGAAAAAGGATGCGTATTTGTACTAAAAATAATGCGATCTATGTCAACGATTGGGGCAACCCACAGAGGTCGCAAGGATGCCACACCAACTGGTTCTTCTATTGGATCCATTCCAGAAATGGGGTCTTGATTTTGTCGGTCGCTTTACGCCAACAGCATCACAGACCGGCAATAGATATATTCTTGTGGCCATAGATTATTGCACTAAGTGGGTAGAAGCAAAAGCGCTACGGGACAATCAGCGGCATCCATGATGAAATTTCTTTACGAATACATCTAGTGTCGTTTTGGCTGTCCCATCGAGCTCATCAGTGATCAAGGGCCACTTTCTGAATTTGGTCATCCATGAGTTGACACACCATTACACCATTGTTCATAAGAAGAGCACGCCGTATTACCTGTAGGAAAATGGGTTAGCAGAGTCTAGGAACAAAACCTTACAGACCATATTGAAAAAGATCATGAGTGAGAATAGTGTTAGGATACCAAACTACACAGCGCTTTGTGGGCGTATCCGACGACCTACAAAACTAGCATACAGTCCACGGCTTTCCAGCTAGCATTTGGGTTAGAAGCCGTAATGCCCGTTGAATTCCAAGTGCCTAGTCTGAGGATTCAAGTACAGGACCGACTATCAAAAGACAAGTCAGAGCAAATACGGCGAGGCTCGGGTCCGCAGTATGGCCATACTTGAGCAAGAGGAGCGATGACGTAAAGCATTTGTGGATTGGCATCCAGATGCACGAGAGAAAGACTTTGTAGTGGGGAAGGCTGTATTAGTTTTTTAAACACGCATGGGTCAAATGCCAGGGAAATTACGGTTCCGCTGGACGAGGCCGTGTTGGATAATTGGAGCGGAAAACAACACTTTCCAATTAGGTACCCTCGCCGGAGATATACTTCGACAGAAAATGAATGGGTTCCGATTAAAACCTTATCTAGGACCTACGCCCCCGAACCTGTTTCACGCCGTAATTGACACAATAGAAGACAGAACCAATTGCGATACCAGATAGCGATTCCGCCAAACAAGAGGAGCCTTAGCCTAATTTGAATAATCCACCGGAGGTGACCACTACACCTATCAACGCTACGGAAGATACAGACAGGGAAGAGCCCCGTTCGAACGCTTGCCCATAAATGGAAGAGCCAACGCCAGAACCTGGGAGGAATGACCCGAACAATGAACCAACTGAGCCGGTCCTGATCACACGGAGGGAGGATGACAACATGGGAACTCACACATTGGCTGAGCATGGTGAAGTAGAAGACGCGCAATTGCATGAGCCGATCGAGCAAAGCAACGAAGCACCTACGGACGTCACACCATCTCTGGACCAGGTCATACGAACAATGCCAAACATCCTGGACTTCTTGGATGATGAGTAGAGGGATGGGTCTGATGTGCCATGGCACTATCGCACAGGCGGGCCAGGTGTTGTCCACCAGAATTGTAACCATCGAACATAACGCATAAAGAATAATATATATGAGAAAGCATTAAGAAATGTATGTAACGGTTCACGTGAGGAGCGTAACCGACTAAAAGCCCTGTGTATATAAAGGGTGTATTCACGTGGTCTTATGAGGACATGCGGGGGTTAGATCCTCAGTTGTATCAACACTAGATACATCTGAGTAAGGATGCCAAGCCGGTGGCGCAACGGCGCTACCAGATGAACCGTAACTATGCAGCAAAAGTAAAGGATGAAATCGACAAATTGTTATGGGTAGGGTTCATCCGACCAGTCAAGAAGGCGACATGGCTAAGTCTGATAGTCGTCGTACCAAAAAAGAACGGAAAAATCAGGGTATGTGTCAACTATCGGAAGTTGAATGCGGCAACGGTAACCGACGCCTTCCCACTCCCTTTTACGGATAGAGTCGTAGATGCAGTAGCTGGCCATGAAGTTTATAGTTTCCTAGACAGGTTCAACGGCTACAATCATATCTGGATGCACCCCGACGACCAGGAGAAAACCGCCTTTGTGACTGAATGGGGAGTATTTGTCGCTGTAGTCATGATGTTCAGACTTAAAATGGCACTGGCAACCTTTCAGCAGATAATCATGGAGATTTTCGGAGAATTTATTCCAACATTCATGCAGGTGTTACTAGACGAGATTTCGCCGTGTACAACCGGGGAGGGGAACACCTCCAACACCTCCGACTATGTCTTGAGAAATGTAGGATTTACCGTATAATGCCTTAACACGACGAAATGCGTGTTCGGAGTGTCAAGTGGTGCATTACTAGGCCACATCGTTAGCAAGGACGGTATTGCAGTAGACCCGGACAAGGTCAAAGCAATTTTGGGGGCACCGGCACCCACCACGGCGAAAGCATTGAGTCGGTTCCTAGGACAAATCCGGTGACATGGCCAGATGCTCCGGTATCTGGCAGACCTGGCCACACCATTGCATTCTGCGGTGCACCGGACACCATTTCAATGGAAGGACATAGAAGAGAAGGCTTACCGGGCATTAAAAGTACTACTATCACAAGCACCGGTGGTGCAACCTTCGGATTGGTCTAAAGAATTCCACGTATTCGTAGACGCGTATGACATAGCAATTGGGAGCGCATTAATGTAGCTTACCAAACCGAAGTGGTACCGGCCCGTGTATTATGCCAACCAGAAGCTATCCCAGGCGGAACATAATTACTCAACAACGGAAAGAGAAGCCTTTGTTAATCCTTAGGGCCGGACAACAGCCTAACACGGGGTGTCCACTTAAGATACTTCACCAAAGGGTGTTACGGCGAGATAACTTATGACACAACGCTTAATTGGTTACTTAGCAATACATCATTAACACGCGTAAGATATACAATAAGCACAAAACGGTGAACAATACTCAATGATTAAACAAAAGGTTTATATTACTCTCCGTTAATGACTACATTATAACCGGGCCTTTATATAGGTCACCGGTGTGAAGTACAAAACGGTGCCAACCGGCACCTTTTCGGGATCGGTCTGGATCCAAATCGGCATACCGATTCTAGTCTGTTCGTCCACGTTTTCTCATATATTAATCTATATATTAAGACTAGTAATTTGAACAGATTCCTAAATAACCATTCCCCTTTTCACACCCTGGGCTTTGCTGGCCGGGTAAAACATGGCACGCCCGTGGGACAGTACCTTGTTCGTCGAATCCCACACCGGCCCCTTACTCTTCGTTCAAGATATCCAGGATGCTTTGCTCCAGGGTCTCCAGTGGTTCTACAGGAATCTGTTGTGGCTGCTGTTGCTGCTAATGCGGCTGCTCCGATTGTGGCTGGGGTTGCTTCTCCGTTTGTGGCTCCGACTCTGGCTGCGGCTCCGATGGTTGCTCTAGCACCGGCGTTTCCTTGGTTGTTTCCTCCGTCGGAGTTGTCTCTGGTTGACTTACCCCAGCCTGGTCTCTGTCTAGTCCTTGTACCGGCGACGGTTCCTCATCATTGAGGTTGACCGTTGCCGCCTGCCTTGCTTTTTCTTCCCTAAGCCGGGACTGCTCATAGCTCTCAAACTGGATTTGAGCATCCATTCGATCGTCATCCAGTTCAGCTATGAGTTTCCGGACCTACACCAATTGCTCATCCGCTAGAGCTGTGACATCTTCTGCCAGCTCATCCTTTATGGCGGTGAAGTCCTCCGATGTGAGCATGTAACAATCGTCACCTTCCTTTCGCCGGTTTTCGGCGTCGGCCTTGAGCAACTGGAGTTCATCCGTATTCTGCACCCATCTCATCCACCATCGCACGGAGCTCTCATCAATCAAGCGTTTGGTCTTGTTTAGCCATGACCGGAGGATGCACTGGATCCGTTCCATTCCCATCTGTGATTTGTTCTCCGCGGCTTGTTGCTCCTCCTTCAATTGCTTGATGGTTCTAATCGTGTCCGCCTCCTGCTCCCTATAATGCGACAATTGACTCTGATAGGTTGTTTGCAACCTCTGTAACACCATTGTCACCCTCTCCTTTTCTTCATTGTGCTGCTTCTGGAGGTCCATCTGGTCCCTCGCCGCTTCCTCCCATAGCTTTGTATTCTCAGCCCGTTCGTTGGTGAGTGCCGTTGTGGCCCTATCAACTTCCTGCCGGAGCTCGGCCATCCTTTCCTGCTGTTGCTTATACTCTGTGTCCAAGCTCTTAAAGTTACGGTGCAGGTGGTTGAAGTCCTCTGTCTTCTGCTTCAGCCTCTGGTTGATTTGCCGGCGAGCGTGGTCTTCCCGGTTCTTTTGTTGACGGAGTTCTTCTTTCAGCCTTTCGATTTCCGTTTCTGCCATCGGTCGCAGCTTGTCCTTCTCCAGCAACAATTTTTCTTTTTCCTCCTTTAGCTGGTCGTAAGCTTGATGCCCTTTCCACAAATTTTCTTCTACCTGGCGGAGGTTTCCAAGAGTTTTCCTTAACTCCTCTTCTGCCGCTTTCTTCAAATCTCGTTCGCGGCTCCGTAGTGCTTCTTGTGCGGCAAGTTCGTCCCTTAATTCGGCAAGATCTTGGGCTTGCGCCGCATCTTTCTCTGGGATGGTTTCTGTCTCCGGGGTCTTATTCGTATGTACAGGCGTGGTTGTTTCTTTATTCTGTACATCCACCGGAGTCACCGGTGCTTGGATTTGTGTTGCGGCTAAGGCCATTTTTGCCATGTCTTCTGTGACCCGATCCAAGTCTTGTTCAAGGCACCGGATCCTTGACCGGGCCGTCTCTAGTTCATCGGTTGTGATTAGCAACCGTTCCATCTGCACTCGTGCTTCAGCCTCTACATACAGTATGACTCCGGCAACCTGCTCTCCTATCCACCGGAGCCATTGGCTGCCGGTACCCTGTTGTTGCGCCTGCATGAAGGGTTGGCTGATGGGTTCACTTGCCAGTGGCTAGTCCCGTGTAACTGCGTCGAGCTGCACTTCTTGCTCTGCCTGCTGACCACATTGCTATTCGGGTTCCGGTTTTGTTTCGGCTTGTTCTTGGCCGACTGAGGAAGGTGGCACATGCCTTACTGGCGCTTGTGTTTCGGGGCTTGCCGGTATTGCCCATTGTACAGGGGCCAATAGGGTGAGCCATTGCGCCACCACATGCCATATTTTCCGGCCTTCTTTGGCTTCCTTACCTCTTACGGTGTTAATAGCTGCACACAATTCGTCGGCGATCAGCACCAGCCCATCCACCTTGACCCCTTCGTATGTTGCGATGATCAAGCCTACTCGGTTCTCAGGCATAACGGGGGGTCGAGGATATACGTGGCCGAACTCATGGAGTACACGAGCAATTTCTCGGAATAACATATCTTCTCCGCCCTGTGTCCTATAGCCCTTGCTGGCCAGAGAATATTCGCCGAAGTATTTGATGAGCCGTTCGAAGGAAGGATTGTCAATAGTATATATGCCCCCCTCCGGAAGGCTTGTTAGTGCACGGATCGCTTCCTCCGTGATCAGCTCGGTGTCAATTTCTTTGATGATCTTGTTGGCTTCTGTGTGGTGGTGCATCCATGATTGTGAGGAACCCCTCCAATCCGTGTTGTCGTAGCCATTTCTTGGCGGCCTCCGAGAAAGTCTGGCAGTCCATGTCTTCTGCGTTGAGGTCGGATAGCGTCGGTGAGGGCTGTGTATGAGGAAGCTCTATGTGAGGAAGCTCTGTGTGTGTTGGCTCTCTTCTGATGATCTTCATGCGCCTGTGTGCGTGTGTGCTCCTTGGTTCACGAAAGAAGAAGGTCTCGATGCAGGGGGTATTTTCTCTCTGCATCTTGGCGCCTTTTTCGAGCCTACGCATGTGCAGGTCGTGTACTATAATAGCATTATGTGCCATGTGGCGGTGTTTTAATGCCCTTTTCATAGCCTCCTCGTACCTTTTCAAAGTGCCTCTTTACTCCTCGTTTGCATGGCCGTTCCCATCACTCCTTTGCATGATTTCTTTGATTCGATTCGATTTATTTATTTTGTTAGGTTAATTCATCTCCGGTCCTAACGGACCCTTACCCGAATGAGGAATCTTGCTGGCCTCGTGATGGTTTGCCGTTCTGTTATCCAACCCGTGTGCCGGCTCTTTGTCCCCCTTACTGGCTTCGTTGTTGCTGATTGCTAATCGGGTTGCTGTTGTTTCCTGTATTCCGGTATCTGGTTCGGCATCGGCCTTTCCTTGTTCAAATGGGTTCCTCGGCATGGGTCCCTTGTATGGCTTTAGTCGAAATCCGTTGAACCACTTACCCAGGACTTCGCCGGCAAGTGTCCCTAACTAGTAGGATCCATTGAACTCCCGTGTGATCCAGTACGGTCCGGTCCACCGAAACCGTAGTTTCCCCGACATCTTTCCCATCCGGGTTTGGAACACTAGTACGAGCTTGCCAATTCCAAACATCTTTTCATTTCCTTTTCGGTGGCGATCCACAAACGTCTTTCTTCGCCGCTGCTCCAGTTCCAGCTGCATGATACTTGCTAGTCGGTGTTCTTCTAGTTCACACAGAGCTGCTAATCGAATTGCCTCCGATTCCTTTTCGTTTAACCGTTCCCTAATTTGAATCCGCAAGCTCGGGACCTGGAACTCTACCGGCATGACGGCCTCCAATCCGAATGCTAGCCGGAACGGTGTGGTTTGGATGCTTGTTTTGTAGGTTGTTCGGTAAGCCCAGAGTGCGCTATTCAATTTCGTATCCCAATCTATCTGGTTTTCGTTGATGATTTTCCGAAGGATATTCTGTAGCGTTTTGTTCGTCGACTCGGCTAACCCGTTTGCTTGCGGATAGTATGGCGTGCTCCATTTATGCACCACGGCATAGAACAACGTCAAGCTTTCCACCACTTGGCCGAGGAAGTGCCCTCCTTGGTCACTTATTAGCTCAATCGGGCATCCATACCTGCACCAGATGTATTCATACAAGAATTTCGTCGTCGACGTCGTGGTGTTGTCGCACAAGGCTTTGGCTTCTACCCATTTCGTGCAGTAATCCATAGCTACGATCACATACTGGTTGCCGGTTCTCATTGCCAGTGGTTTGAATGGACCCACAAAGTCCACCCCCCATTTCTGAAATGGTTCTAACGGCAGTACCGGCTGGTGCGGCATCCTAGCTTGTTCGGTTGGCTGGCCCATTCGCTGACATAGATCGCATTCTTTAGCGTACCGGACCGCGTCTTTCAATGTTGTCGGCCACCATAGGCCACTTTGCCATATCTTCCTTGTCGTAGCATTTCCGGCGTAATGGCCTCCGACGACTCTGCAGTGTGCTTCTCGTAGTATTATATCCTTCTCGTCGTTGGGCACCGCCCGTCGCCATATACCGTCCGTGACTTTGTGGTATAGCGTGTCCCGTACTAAACAGAAGTGTTGGCTTTGTACCGCCAGGCGTTTCCTCTCGTCCCAGTTCATCTCGTTCGGAGGCAATCCGGTGCTCAGAAATTGTTGCATATTTGTCAGCCACTTATCTTCTTGTGCCACTGTTACATCTGTTGTCGTTTCCCCGGTGACTCGAAATAGCTCAGCATCCGGAAACTCGTCTGGGACTCCATCACCAGTCTCGCCGGAATCGAACAGGCTCAAATAGTCTGCTGTTGCGTGTTGTATGCCGGGTCGGTGGAATATTTCGAACTCAAATTCTTGCAATAGTAACGTCCACTGTGCCAACTTACCGGTTAGTGACGCTTTGGAAACTAAATAGAGGAGTGCCGAATGATCTACGTGGAAGGAAAATTTCCTTCCTATCAAATAATGTCTGAACTTTGTCACGATGTAGATCATGCCCAAAGCTTCCCTTTCTGTGGTGGAATAATTTCGTTCTGCTTGGGATAACTTTCGGGTTGCGTAATATACGAGCCGTTACCACCTTGGCTCCGTAAGTTGCATCAGCGCACTTCCGATTGCAATGTCAGACGCATCCACGAACACATGAAACTCCTTAGCCCAATCCGGAGGTTGCACTACCGGCGCTTGCGATAATAGTACTTTGAGTGCCCGGTACACCTTGTCTTCGGTGTCGGTCCACTGGAACGGTGTTCGGTGTACCGCAGCATGAAATGGTGTAGCCAGGTCCACCAGATACCGGAGCATTCGGCTATGCCACCGGATTTGGCCTAAGAAACGGGTTAATGCCTTGGCCGTTGTTGGTGCCGGTGCCTCCAAGATTGCTTTTACTTTGTCCGGGTCCACAACAATTCCTTCCTTGGTCACAATGTGTCCTAATAGTGCCCCGCTTGACACTCCGAATACACACTTTGCTGGATTCAAGCTTAGCTGGTAAGCCCAACATTTCTCTAGACATAGCCGGAGGTGCTGAAAGTGATCTCCTTCCCAGCTATAGACGGTGAAGTCATCCAGAAACACGTGCATGAATGCCGGTATGAATTCTCTGAATATTTCCATGATGATCCTCTAGAACGTTGCCGGCGCCGTTTTTAGTCTGAACATCATTACTACGGCAACAAACACTCCCCATTCGGTGACGAAAGCCGTTTTCTCTTGGTCATCAGGGTGCATCCAGATCTGGTTGTATCCGCTGAATCCGTCTAAGAAACTGTATACCTCATGGTCGGCGACTGCGTCCAAAACTCCATCCGTAAATGGGAGTGGGAATGCATCTATTACCGTCGCCGCGTTTAGCTTACGGTAGTTGACACAAACTCTAATTTTGCCGTTTTTCTTTGGTACGACTACTATCGGGCTCAACCATGTAGATTTCTTTACTGGGTGGATAAAGCCAACCCTCAACAACTTGTCGATTTCCTCCTTGACTTTGGCGGCGTAATTTGGATTCATCCGATACCGTCGTTGCTACTAGTTTGGCGTCTTTGCTCAAATGTATCTGATGCTGATATAGCTAAGGATCGAGCCCTCGCATATCCTCGTAAGACCAGGAAAACACGTCCCGAAATTATTTGAGAAGTGTAATCATCGCCGTGTTGTTCTCTGCAGTCATTTCCTTGGCGATGTGCACCGCTCTCACTTCTTCTGTAGCTCCTAGATTCACCTCCTCTAGTTGGGATGCTTTAACCTGTTGCGATATGGCCATTTCTCTTTCCAGCGCCTCCTGTGCTTGCCGTAGCTCCCGGATCACTTCTTTATTTGGTTCCTCGTCAGCTCCGTCCGGTGGCAGTATATATGGTGATACGGCTTTGGCTATGTCGATTTCGAACAGAGGTACGATCTTTGGATTATCCTGCAAGTATTGATCTACCTCTTCGTTTGCTAATCCGTCCAACATATTGACGCATTCAGCATATAGGGGTGTCAATTCCTTCCCGGTACCTGTCCATGGTTGTGTTAGTACTCGTACTTTTGCTTTTCCCCGCCGGAAGGTGAATATATTCTTCCTCCAGTTTTGTTTAATGTGCGTCGTTTTCAACCACGGCCACCCCAACAATAGTGGGTAAGCTCCTTGTGCCTGTAGTTGTAGCACTACTGCCGAGATGCGACATGTGTGGCCGCCGATCATTACATCCAAATCTCGTATCAAGCCGGTCGGTCGCACTGACCTTGTATCCGCCATCCGCAGCCAGAACAGGCATGGTTCCCACTCTTGGATTCCCAAGGTTTTGCACGTTCGGAGGCTAATCACATTGACGCCGGATCCTCCATCTATTATTGTTCCGGGTAACTCCTTTCCCTTCACGATGGCTGTAATCACCGGACTGTTTGTGTCTACTACCGCCGGTCCCTCCTCCGGATTTGAGAAGAATGTTGGAGCGGGTGGTGTTTCTCCTGCCGTCATACCTGTCTTGAGTCCTTCTGTGAATCTGGGCACTAGCTGTAGGAGCTGTCCTAATGGCAGCGTGATTTGGCATTCCTGCAATGCCTGCCATGTCGCATTTTTGGGCTGACTGCCGTTAGCGAGCTCTTCGGTATTTTCCTTTTGCTATGCAAGCTTAGCCATGTTTCACGCATTCGCCTTTGTTTCCATTCGATTGCCTGTTTGCGGATGGCCTCTTCTGCCTCCCATTCCGTCACCTTACCCTTCGATCTTGTGGTTACCTGCTGCAGGTCTACGACTTTGGCAACTACCATATTCACCGTCGGTCGTTTATCATAGCTCTTTGTCGGGCATTGATTACTATAATGTCCTTCTTGTTGGCAATAGTAGCAATATGCTTTCCGGGAGGTGCTGGATTCGGCGTTGTTTCCTGCTCAAGCTGGAGGACCTGGGCTAATGGCGGGGCTTTGATCCGGTTGGTTGCTTCAGGTGCCCTTCTTTGGTTCCCGTAGGTGACCCCTTTTCTTGAAATAGCGTTTCTTTTTGTTCCGATACTCTTGACGGGGTTGCTCATCATGTCTGAGGTAGGCTTCCCGTCGTTGGTTGTAACCGGGGGATTGGTCCCGATTGTATCTTTCATACCGTCCATTGTAATCCCGGTACCGATCATATCTCTCATACCGGTCAGGGTTGTCCCTGTACCGGACATCCTATGCCGGTCGGCATCGCTCTTCTCGCCTCCAACGTTCTTCTTCCTCCTCCTTGGTACTCCGTGGTTCGATTTGCCGAACTGGTGGTGCTTGGCGATTCAACAAATTGTACTCACACAGCTCCATTGTGTGGGTCCTAGAATGGCACAGTAGACATTGCGACTGCATGGTATATTCTAGTGCTGAGTGTTCAGCATTTAGGCATGTTGTGCATTGAATGGCTTGTCGAAACCGGAGATCCTCATTGGTTGGTAACGCTCGTTGGAGTGCTCCCATTGTTAGCCAAGAGCTTGTTTTCTCCATTTCTCTAATCCGGTCGACGGTACTTGTGCAAAAGTCGATGACCGTGCATACCGTCCGTAGAGGTTCCCGGATCGCGGCTAAGAATATAGCCCGTGTTTCTTCCTCCGGAGGTGCTTGGGTAAGCTGACTATGCATCCGTTGAAACCGGATGACAAATTGCAGAATGCTCTCCCCAGTGTCCTGCCGGATGGTATAAAATAGGCCCACCATTTCTCTCTAGTCCACCTCCTTCTAAAAGAAGTGCAAGAATTTAGCTTTCAGGTCCACAAAGGTGGTGATGGTGCTGGGGTCCTACGTCTGGTGCCATCTGGCGGCCGGTCCTTCCAATGTCACGCCGAATTCGGCTATCTTAGATCATTCCTCTTCAACTGTGGTTAACCGTTGTGACACATGGTTCGCCTCCCATGTTTGTTGAAAAGTGTGAACATGAGCCTCCGCGTCCGGGTCATCCCTATACTTGGGGTACTGGAACGGCATGTCGTCGTTTGGTGTTGGTGCGCGGGTTGGTGGTGTCGGTGGTCTTTCCTGCTCTTCTATCGGCTTCGGAGGTCGTTGCTGGTCCTCTGTCAGAGTCGGAGGCCTTTGTCGATCCCCCTTCGGTGTTGTCGGCTCGACTTCCGGTATCGGAGGTCTTTCTTTGTCCTCTTCCGTCTCCGGAGGTTGCTCCACGTCTAGTGCCGGAGGTTCCCGGCCTGACAATTCTGGTTCCGGTGTCGGTAATGTATCCAACTCCTCGTCCTCCGGTCTTTCCGGGGTGTCGTTACTGCTACGATAGTTCGTGTGCACGCTATAACCCCCTTCCAAATCCGATTCCAGCACCGAAAATGCTTCGGATTCGCCGCCTCCTCCGGCCAATGCCTGGAGAAGGGATTCCACTTCCCGGAGACTGCTTAAGCTGCTTCCTTCGTCCGGGTAGGCGTTTTGTTGCAGACGGAGCGACTCCGCCACTTTCTGGATAACTTTGGAAAATGATTGATCTAATCGGATTTCTTCTGCCGCTTGGTGGAAAGCCTCTCGCCGCCTTCCCCGTTCAACAAGTTGACTTGCTCTCTCCGTAACCGGGTCGTTCGTTGGCGTAGTCATCCATTCCCACCGCTGTTCACTGCGATTGTGCAGGAATTGTGGTCGCCAAAAACTGTGTTAATCCTTACGGCCGGACAACAGCCTAACATAGGGTGTCCACTTAAGACACTTCACCAAAGGGTGTTACGGCAAGATAACTTATGCCACAACGCTTAATTGGACCTTAATCGGTTACTTAGCAATACATCATTAACACGCGTAAGATATACAATAAGCAAAGAACGGTGAACAATACTCAATGATTAAACAAAAGGTTTATATTACTCTCCATTAATGACTATATTATAACCGGGCCTTTATATAGGTCACCGGTGCGAAGTACAAAGCGGTGCCAACCGGCACCATCCGGATCCGGATCGGCATACCAATTCCGGTCTGTCCGTCCACATCTTCTCATATATTAATCTATATATTAAGACTAGTAATTTCAACAGATTCCTAAATAACCATTCCCCTTTTCACACCCTGGTCTTTGCCGGCCGGGTAACAACCTTGGGCATGATCTACAATGTCACCAAGTTCCGACACTATCTATTTGGGAGGAAATTTTCCTTTCATGTAGACCATTCAACGCTACTTTACTTGGTCGCAAAAGCATCACTCACGGGTAAGCTGGCCCGGTGGACGTTATTATTACAGGAATTTGAGTTCGAGATATTTCTCCGACCAGGCATACAACATGCGGTTGCGGATTATTTGAGCCGGTTAGACTCCAGTGAAACCAGTGACGGAGTCCCAGACGAGTTTCCAGATGCAGAGTTGTTTAGGGTCACGGCTGTTTAGAGACAAGCTCAACATCGGCCGGATCGGCTGAGCAAGCCAAGGACCGGATCGGTTGGGACCAGATTGGTTTGGCTGGACCGGTGTGTAAAACGGATGCGTAAATTGGTACCAGACCGGTGGGTAGGAAGGTCGTATCGGTGCGTAAACCGAAAGGCCGTTAGAGAGATATTCCTCTTAAGGAATAGTTTTGGGAGTAAAAGTCAAGGCTCATTTATGAGCAGTCCAGTACTGTCAGTACTTGTGTCAGCCCATTGTCAGGGCGTGTATAAAAGGTGCTCACTGAGCACGATGTATGTACAGAGTGTTAGTTTTTTGAATTGTCTTTCTCTCTCTCTGTCTCTCCCGTGCAAACCTAAGCTTTCCATTAAACCTATGTTTTCTATTGTTCGGTTTCCTATATTGCTTTTGCACATAATCTTTCACATGGTATCAGAGCGTGAGAGTTGAGAACCTCTACAACCGACTTTGCTTAAAGGAAAACCAACGAAGAAGAACAAGAAAACCAATGGAAAGAGGAATGGCTAGCTCGCTTCCAACAAAGAAGCTCGACAGAACCAACTACGCATCTTGGTCCTACAAGATGCACTAGTACGTGCTTGGGCACAGTTACTAGAGCTATGTCGAAGGACCGAATGACACAGCACCCGGATCGACACACAAAGACTTCCCGATGTGGGAACAATCGGCGAGTAGAGTGTTGTACTGTTTCGTGTCTTGTGTGGCGAACAACTATTAAGCTACGTTCGGGATGCAAAAACACCGAAGGGTGCATGGGAAAATCTGAAGAAGATCTTTGCCACAAGCACCACAGCGAGGAAGCTTCAACTCCGAAGGAGTTGAGCAACGTACGACAACGCAATTTGTCGGCGGTTGACTATACCTCGAAGATCAAGGACATCTATGACTCCTTAACTTCCATCGATGTGAACATCGAGGAAAGCGAGATGGTCCAGGTCTGTCTCGAGGGTTTGGCGTCAAAGTTCGGAGCGTTCCGAACTATTGTGTGTACATGAGAGAATACGTCGTCGTTTTTCGACTTAGAGTCGATGCTCCTTATAGAGGAGAACCACGCGGGTGCGTCGACAAGCACGCATGCCGATAGCAAGATGTTGTACATGGAGGGAGATAGGCCTTGTGGTCGTGGCGGACGAGGTGAGTTGGTACGCAATGGAGGCGGCCAACGGGATCAAGGAAGAAGACACCGAAGTGATGCCGACAGCATTCCGGACCCTCCGGAAACAGGGGGAGTCGAGGCAACGAGAACCGGCAAGGGAAATCCGCCGCGGAATGCTAGTACTGTGACAAGAAAGGCCACAGGGAGAGTGAGTGCTGGAAAAAGCGTGCCCAGTCGAAGAGGACTGGCTCCGGATCAGGTTCCGAACAGACCAACAAAGGAAATCGGCAACGATCGCATTATGCCAAAGGATCCGGAGAAGCCGAAAAAGGGTCAGTCTTCATGACGAGACACGAAACAAACTCAATGAAGCAGACCACCCCAAAATCGGACGAGGTGTGGTACATCGACTCCAGCACGTCAAATCACATGACGAGCCATAAGGAGTGGTTCTCGTACCTAGAAAAACCAATGCAACCGTAAGTAGTCGCAACCGGAGACAACACTCCGCATCCGATCACGAATGTCGGTGAAGTTCCCCTGAGCCATGTCGGGCAGAAAGGGAAACTCATGAACATGCTACACGTCCCGACATTCATGAAGAACTTGGTGTCGGTCGGACAGGTCGTCGACCAAGGGATGGAGGTCCGGTTTACACACCTCGGGTGCTTCATTGAGGAAGAAGGCCATGTTATTGCGCAAGGGTGCTGAGCGTAACCGGAGCTGGAACAAACTCGACTTGATACACTCCGATGTATGGGGGCCGGCACAAAATGTTAGTCTTGGTGGGAGCCGATATTTTGTCTCCTTCATCGACGACAACGCGCGGCACACGTGGATCTACCTCATTGAGAGGAAGAGCGAAGTCTTTGACTGTTTCCGGAACCTCAAAGGGTTTGTGGAAACGGAAATAGGAAGAAAGATCAGGTGCCTACGGTCGGATGGTGGAAAAGAATACTTTTCCGGTCCATTCAACGGTTATCTACAACAGATGGGAATTCGGCGCGAACTCAGTTGTAGATACACGCCGGAGCAAAACGGCGTGGCCAAGATGAAAAATCAGTCGGTTGTGGAAGCGGCACGGGCAATGCTGGAAGAGAAGAGCTTGCCAAAGTTCTACTGGGCCGAGGCGGTAAGAACCACGGTATACATCCAGAATCGGATCGGAGAAAAAGTGTCGGCGCACAAGCTATACTTCAGAACGAAGCCGAACCTGGGACACTTACGAGTTTTCGGTAACATTGCGTATGTGCATGTGCCCAAGGAGAAACGAGGGAAGTTGGACGCGAAGGCCGAGAAATGTATCTTGGTCGGTTACTCGGACGAGCAAAAGGATTATAAGTGTTATAACCCGCGCACCAAACAAGCGCGCGTGAGCCGCGACATTGTGTTTGATGAGTCTGCGTCCTGGTACTTGCCTCCGACTCCAGATCTCAACTCCAATCCGAGCTCTGACGATGAGGTCAACGAGACTCAGATACCTCCGAATGAGCCTGAAATCGGGACCCGCGAAGAGAGTCCAATTTCGTTTCGGTTAAGTGGACCGAATGGACGACTGAGTTGGTTCGACCAGTCTGATGAAGAGCCGGCGAGTAGTGGAGACTCGGCCGTGCATTCCCCGTGTAGGAAGCCAAGGAGATGGCTTACGCACAAAGAGAAAATGAAGAAGAAGGTGTCGGATTCCGGCACGGATAGAAACGAGTCAGACCGACACGAGTTCGACTCCTAGGGAAGCGGTGACGGGTCTTCAAGAGTGAAGTCCACATCGGCCGAGAAGACCTCGACATCAGTTAATGACAAATTACGCCGATCTACCCACTAGAAGAACCTAGTTGTGCGGTTCGGATACAACGAGTACATGGCGCTTCATTATGCGTACATGACCCGTGTAGCAGAAGTGCGTGAGCCGGAGAGCTACGCAGAAGCAGCTAAGGACGCGAATTGGCGCGCCGCGATGGAGGAAGAGATGCACGTATTGGCGGAAAATGAGACTTGGGACCTAGTTTTGCTCGCTATAGCTGCGGCAAAGGGGTGGCACTTACATTAGATGGATGTAAAGAATGCGTTCCTGCAAGGTGAGCTTGAGGAATAGGTGTACATGGTACAGCCCCCCGGATTTCACTCCGGAACGAGCACGTCGGCAGTGTGCCGATTGAAGAAGTCCCTTTACGGACTGAAGCAAGCTCCGCGTGCCTGGAACGCGAAGATCACGCAGCAACTGCGTCAGATGAGCTTTGCAACGTCAAAATCAGACTCTTCTCTGTTTCTCCGAAAAGGTCAACTCGGTCTGGTCAGTATTTTACTATATGTTGATGACGTGGTCATCACCGGCACCGACCTAGGTGAAATCGACCGCGTGAAGGTCTAGTTCACGGCATCATTCGACATGAAGGATCTGGGGGACCTTCATTACTTCCTCGGGATCGAAGTGATCTGCACCCCGGAAGGCATACTGATCAGCCAATGTCATTACGTGTTGAATATGCTCTTCAAATTCGGGATGGCAGACTGTAAGTTCGTCTAGACTCCTCTGGATAGAACTGTCAAGCTTCGCCCCAAGCCCGGATAGGTATGCAACCCGACGAGGTTCCGATAGATAGTCGTCAACCTTATATAATTGACCATCACCCGACCAGATTTCAGCTACCCGGTCGGGGTAGTTAGTCAGTTCATGACGCGACCGACCGAGGAACACCTTCAGTGCACACAACGCGTACTCCGGTACGTCAGTGGCACTAAGGACCGGGGACTGCTATATCGGACTGGTATAGCCTCGCAGTTGGTCGGCTACACCGATGTTGATTGGGCTAGCAACGCCGCCGATTGCTGATCCACGTCCGGATACACGTTCTCTCTTGGGAGTGTCGCGATAGCGTGGAGCAGTAAGAAGCAGTCGACAGTTGCACTGTCGAGCACTGAAGCTGAGTACCGAGGAGCGGCTGTCGCGACATGCGAAGCCATATGGTTGAAGCGGCTACTTAAGGATCTATAGGTGGAGGTGTCTGATCCGACGACGATCTACGGCAACAACCTCAACAACATCCAGCTCGCGAAGAACCCCGTTTTCAACGCACGGACCAAGCACATTGAGGTGAACTACCATTTCGTCCGTGAGCGTGTTCTCTCCGGTGAAGTCGAACTTCAGTATGTTCCAACGGATTAGCAGACCGCCGACATCTTTACCAAGCCTCTTGGACTGGACAAGTTGCGGCAATTCTTGGGTGCGCTTGGGTTGTGTCACCTCGACGCGCCGAACTTGAGGGGGAGAGAAGACCGCGACGCCGAGTCAGATGACGAATTCGATTTCGGATCGGCTGAAGAACCCGAGGGTGGATCCGTGGAAGAGTCCGAAAACGGACATAAGGGGAGCAGACTTAAGAAAGAATCGGAGCCAACCAAGCATGGGGGAGATAATTGTTACCTCGTACGAGATGTACGGAGAGTCAAGTGTGATGAGCGAGGGTCGAATGTTATCATAATGTTGTGTATGTGTAGGGGGCATAAATGTAATTGTGAGTCGATACGTATGTGAACACATGCACACGTGTGTGCATGTGGATGGATACGAGGAGGTATGAGTAGGTGTCCAGTATGAATGCTCTAGGGGGCTTACACCCCTTTGTATCTACCCCCTCTTGTACTATTTAACCCCCTTATGGGGAATGAATGAAAAATGAATCATTTCTCTCTATCTATCTCTCTTTTCATCTCTCTCTCTCTCTCTTCCCTCCCCTTAACGTTGAACCCCCTTGGGAGGGGGGTGGAGCCATTCTAGGCACCACCCCCCACCCCGCAATGCTTCTCAATGCACATGATCTCTCTCGCCATCAATCCCATACTCTCCATCATCATCATAACCACCATGTCTATCTTTATCATGATTATCATCGTCCTTAACCCTAGCCCTAAAACATACAACACCTTTTGGCGACCACTAAGGCGTTGGAGACCCTTTGGAGACGGAGTCGAAGAATGATACGCGACAATGTGAGGCATAGTGATGATGATATGTAAGAGATGTCCGGGTAATGATGGTGATATGCAACAAAAGGCGGAAGAAATCAGAAATGGAAGATTGACAAGATTGACTGCTGCACAATTCTACAACAAATTAATCTCTATATGTGAATGTTTTGTGTGGTCTGTTTTTGCCCTAAATGTCCGAGAAATGTTGGCCAAGATGTACAAAAACGGTGTCAATGCATGAGAGGAAGTTGCAAAACAAGTTGCAAAAGGATGGCGTTACATGAGTGTGCGAGAATGGAAATGACAATGTGCAAATGTGCGGTTAGCAGCAACGTGTGCGTGTTCCAAGGAGACTGCGGAGGAAGACGCAATGTGTGGAGCGTGGGCCAGCAAGATGTGCGGGACCGGAATGGGACGTGTTCATAGTTTCCAGTTTCCAGAGAAGCAACGCGGAAAAAGTTGGAGCCAGAACAAGAGTTGGTTGGCACCGAAGCGGTCGTAATGGCCGGGCGGCCGTTAGAGTAGACAGAGCCGAAACAACAACAGTGACGCCGAAAAGCGACGGACGGAGAGACAACCGTCAGATATCAACGGCTGACAACTAGATGACGACTGAACAGACCGGCCACGCGATTGCAGACCGGCCGGACAGGGCCGACGAAGATGAGAGAGGCTTCAGGAACGGTCATCACCAACCGACAGCAGTCGGAGCGGCCGGAGGGCCAGACAAAGTCAGGGAAGCAAACAGGCCGCCAGGATGACGGACGGTGTCGGACGACGACGAAACCGACAGAGACGGTGATGGAGTCCGCAACGGAGGCAGGCGGAGCAACCGAGAACCGAGGAGCGGCCAAAGCGACCGGAATAGCCGACCAGTGGCTAGAGTGGCCAGATAGGCCCGGACAGAGACGGAACCGGCCAGAGCGATGGCGGTGGCTGAACAGTCGATGACCGGATCGGAGATGACGCTGAAACGAAGGGCCAAACAGACACACACAACAACAAACGAGGCATAGATGGACAGAGACGACAACCAGTCGGAAGGAGATACACCAGTATGTAGATGGAGACAACCGCGGATGCAGGACCAGAAGCACAAGCAATCAAAGAGCGGTCGGAACAACGATGATGACGGCAAAACAAGGGCAGCCACCGGAAAGGAGCCGGTTGCGGTCGAGGTGGCTGAAATGCACAGAAATGGCCGAAATGCAGCCGGAATGGCCGGAGTGGCTGAAATGCGCCTAGAAAGGCTGGACAACTGACGCCAAAACAACGGGCCGGATAGTATCGGCGACAGATAGAGGATCGGCGACAACCAACGGTCACGAGTGGCCGGTAGACGACAGAGACAAAGAAATGGAGATAGTGACGAAGAGACCATGGAATGAGAGAAGGAACTAGAACACACAGAGAAGAAAGTAGAGAGTATAGAAGAGAAGGCAGAGAAGGCTTAAGACAGAGGATGGAGAAAAATGAGCAAGGAAGAGGAAGACAAATACAGAAGAACAACAGAAAAAGAGAGGAGAGACAGGAAGGCAAGTAGAGAAGCAGGAAAAGAAAACAGAAAGAAAGAGGAAGAAGAGGCAAGAAAAAGAAAAAGACAAAAACGGAAAAAAGAGGGAAAAAGAGAACGATAAGGGGCATTCGAGGAGTTTTGAAAACTTGAGGGCATTCAAAGAATTTCGAAAAACATGATGGCATTGAAAAAATAAAAATAAAATTTAAAATTTAAAATTTAAAAATCAAAGGGCACATACAAAATTTTGAAAACTCATCCACCTAAAGAAATGGACATGATCGACCACACACAACTCAAAACAAAGGAAGAACACACATACATACAACATATTTTTGACGACCCAAATGATTTTACGAAGTTCGTAAGTCGACAGAACGAGAATGTTCGTGTCGCGGAAGATTTGCTGACCGACAAATATGTTCGAGTCAAGCATTCCGATCGAGGGAGTCGATCGTTGAAAGGACCGATGGAAGTTCCGGTCAAAGAAATATCATCACCAAGGCATGTGGGATCGACGTGCAAGGCACTTTCCCACGGGCGTGCCATATTGTGTTACCTCGTACGAGATGTACGGAGAGTCAAGTGTGATGAGCGAGGGTTGAATGTTATCATAATGTTGTGTATGTGTAGGGGGCATAAATGTAATTGTGAGTCGATACGTATGTGAACACATGCACACGTGTGTGCATGTGGATGGATACGAGGAGGTATGAGTGAGTGTCCAGTATGAATGCTCTAGGGGGCTTACACCCCTTTGTATCTACCCCCTCTTGTACTATTTAACCCCCTTATGGGGAATGAATGAAAAATGAATCATTTCTCTCTATCTATCTCTCTTTTCATCTCTCTCTCTCTCTCTCTTCCCTCCCCTTAACGTTGAACCCCCTTGGGAGGGGGGTGGAGCCATTCTAGGCACCACTCCCCACCCCGCAATGCTTCTCAATGCACAGGATCTCTCTCGCCATCAATCCCATACTCTCCATCATCATCATAACCACCATGTCTATCTTTATCATGATTATCATCGTCCTTAACCCTAGCCCTAAAACATACAACAATGATGCTGTCAAGGGCGAGAAGACCGAAGACGAGTTGGAGACAGCCAACTCGGACGAGAGCGAAAACCGATCGGAGGTAGCCGAGTCGGTTTGAATGTTCGATTCGTATACACTGAATCAACCGAGGGCCAAGCGGAAAAGAGGGCAGAAGGAGAAGCGCCAACACCGCGACAACAAGGGAGTTGTGAAGGGCCGTACCGACCGGAAGGGTCGAAGCGCACAGAGTCGAACAAGCCGAGGAGCGCGAGCGAGGCATGGAGCCAAGAGGAATTGGAGTGGTGATTGAGGAAGATCCTGAAGAGCCTCAGGTTGAGCTTGAGGGGGAGTGTTGAGAGACAAACTCAACATCAGCCGGATCGGCTGAGCAAGCCGAGGACCGGATCGGTTGCGACCGGATCGGTTAGGCTAGACCAGTGCGTAAAACGGATGCGTAAACTGGTACGCAGACCGGTGCGTAGGAAGGCTGTATCAGTGCGTAAACCGAAAGGCCGTTAGATATTCCTCGTAAGGAATAGTTTTGGGAGTAAGAGTTGAGGCTCATTTATGAGCAGTCAAGTACTATCAGTACTTGTGTCCGCCCATTGTTAGGGTGTGTATAAAAGGTGCTCACTGAGCACGATGTATGTACAGAGTGTTAGTTTTTTGAATTGTCTTTCTCTCTCTCTGTCTCTCCCGTGCATACTATGCAAACCTAAGCTTTCCATTAAACCTGCGTTTTCTGTTGTTCGGTTTCCTATATTGCTTCCACACATAATCTTTCACAATAGCAGAAACGGCAACAGATGGTATGGTCACCGAGGAGGACAAGTGGCTCACTAACATGCACAAATTCCTGAGCACCAGATTACCTCCATAGGAGATGAACAGAGACGAGCGGAAACGATTAGCAGTACAAAGCCGGCACTTCTGCCTACTACAGGACACATTGTACAATAAAGGTGCGGATGGCATATGGCGATGCGCGGTGCGCAGCGACGAAAAAGACCAAATAATGTGCGAATCACACTGCGGCGTTGCCGGAGGGCATTATGCTGGGGACGCTACGACAAGGAAAATATGGCAGAGTGGCCTATGGTGGCTGACAACATTAAAAGACGTTGTTCGGTATGCTAAAGAATGTGAGTTATGTCAGCAAATGGGCCAACCAACGAAACAGGCAAGAATTCCTCACCAGCTAGTGCTGCCATTGGAACCATTTCAGAAATGGGGGTTGGACTTCGTTGGCCCATTTAAACCACCAGCAATGAGAACTGGCAACTGATACGTGATTGTCGCTACGGACTACTGCACCAAGTGGGTGGAGCCCAAAGCACTACGTGACAACACCGCGGCATCCACGGTAAAGTTTTTATATGAATATATCTAGTGCCGATCGAGCTAATTAGCAACCAAGGTGGGCATTTCCTAGGACAAGTGGTGGAGAGCTTGACGACATTCTATGCATTGGTGCACAAGCGAAGCACTCCATATTATCCTCAAGCCAACGGATTAGCCGAATCCACAAATAAGACGCTACAAAACATCCTGCGGAAAATCGTCAATCAGAACCAGACAGATTGGGATACAAAGCTGCACAATGTACTCTGGGCCTACTGGACAGCTTATAAGACAAGTATCCGGACAACGCCTTTCCGATTAGCATTCCGATTGGAAGCGGTAATGCCAATCGAACTCCAAGTTCCCAGTTTGCGGTTACAGGTTCGGGAACACCTAAATGAGAAGGAGTCGGAAACAGTTTGGCTAGCAGCACTATGCGAACTAGAGGAACACCGGATAGCCAGTCTGATGCACATGGAACTGGAGCAACGGAGAAGGAAAGTGTTCATCGATCGACACCGGAAAGGTAACGAAAAAATGTTTGAGATCGGCAAGCCGGTACTTGTATTCCAGACCCGGACGGGTAAGATGTCGGGGAAGCTACAGTTTCGGTGGACCGGACCATATTGGATTACACGAAAGTTCAACAGTTCCTACTAGCTAGGGACACTCGCCAGAGAAGTTATGGGTAAATGGGTCAATGGGTTTCGACTCAAACCATACTATGGACCCATGCCAAGAAACCCATTTGAACAGACAAAGGCTGACACCGAACTGGACACCGGTAAGCACGACGAGACGATAACCGGTCAAGCAATCGGCAAGCATGAAACCGGTGAAAGGGACCACAATCCGGGGAAGGTTCCATTTGGGCCGGATACGGATTAACAAGATCGAATCTAAATAAAATAATAAAAAGAAAAAAAGAAAAGAAAAGAAAAAGAAAGAAAATCGAATCAGATCAAATCAAACCCAAATCATGCGATGACGAGAAGCGAACATGACAAGGGAGGAGTGAACGGGCACTTTGAAAAGCCACGTAGTGGGCTTTTTATAGCGCATTAAAACGCTGCCACGTGGCACTTCATTGCTATTATAGTACACGACGTGTGCATGCACAGGAATTGAGAAACGCGCCAACATGCAGGACAAAAACCTCCACCACATGAAGGTCTTCTCATTTCGGGAACAGAGAAGTGCAAATGCACACATGCAATTAAAGATAATAAGAAGCGAGCACCCAAAGCCCACTAACGCTCTCTAAGGCAGCCAAGAAGTGGTTGAAGCAACACGGATTCGAAGGATTCTTCAGGATCATGGAGGCACCACCACACAGAAATGCGGAAAAGGTTGTCAAAGACATCGACACAGAAGTAATCACAGAGGAGGCAATACGTGCCCTGACGGGCCTACTCGAAGGCGACATCTTCACCATCGACAACCCTACCCCGAAGCAGCTCACGAAATACTTCAGTGAGTACTCTTTGGCCAACAAGGCATATCGCACACAAGGCGATGAGGATGGCTTATTCCGAGAGATTGCTCATGTACTCCACGAGTTTGGCCATGTGTACCCTCGACCCCCGACAATGCCTAGGAACACAGCCGGTTTAATTATAGCCACATATGAGGGTATACAGGTGGACTGGTCGGTGTTGATCGCCGACGGACTGCACGCGGCCATCAACTCGGTAATAGGGAAGGATGGCAGGAAAATATGGACAGCGGTGGCGCAATGGCTCACATTGTTTAGCCACCAGTGGAGCCCATCACGACGAAGAAGCGGGGGAGATCAACTAAAGGAACCCCCAAAATGGCTTCAAAATGGCAGCAACTATTGGCTGCTAAGGCAACCAAAGAGGAGGCCGACACTGAAAAAACGGCGAAAGAGCGGCCTAATCGGAAACGGCAGGGGGAGACATAGGAGGAAACACTGGCACAGCCAATAAAGATTACATTGCAACGACCAGGTCAACAGGAGCTAGATCCCTTGGCAATGGAAATCAATCTTGGGATCAGGAGGAAGATAAGAAGGAGGAGCCCAGCACCTCCAGCGGTGCCAAAAGAAGAGCACTACAGACCATGCCTGGGAGCAATCGGGTGCAGAGAAGGATAGGACGTCGATACCCCGCACTGAGGGCCCAAAGCAAGGGGTGGAATCGGAACCGGTTCGAATAGAACCGGTCACAGAATTACCTACGCAGTAGGTTACGCCAGCGGGTCAGGACATAACAAGACCCGTGATTAAGGAGCCGGTGATTCAGTTGTCTACACCACCGGCACACCAGGACCAACCAGAGCCAGAACGGCCAACTTAGACACAACCAGAGCCAGAACTACCAAGTGGTAACCAACCGGAGCCAGAGTTGCCAATCAACGTAACCAGACAAGATCAGCCACTGGCAAGCACAGAAATCGGCCAACCCTCTGCACAGACACAACAACAAGGCATCAACAACCAATGGTTGCGGTGGATCGGTGAGCAAATAGCCGGAGTGGTGCATTATATGGAGGCAGAGGAGAAAGTACAATTGGACCGGTTGCTAGCCACAACCGGAGAACTAGAGAAGGGCCAATCAAGGATCCGGAGAATGGAACAAGAATTGGAAATAGCCACGGAAGAATTGGCTAAGATGGTCATAACAGGACCCCAGGAACCAGAACCGGCGGCTCCGATACATGTACAGAATAAGGAAACACCGAAAACTGTACATAATAATACGACCCCGGTGAGGGAAACAATCTTGGATACAATTACAACGCAAGCACAAGAGCTTGCCGTTCTCAAAGAAGACCTGGCCGCACAGGAAACATTACAGGCCAGGGAAAGAGAATTAAAAATGGCGGCGGAGGAGGAACAACAGAAGGCTGTCAACAACCTCCGCTGACCAGAAGAAAGCCTACGGAAGGGACACTAGGCCTATGACAGGCTTAAGGAAGAGAAAGAAAAATTGCTGCAAGAGAAGGATAAAATCCGAAGGATGGTGGAAACAGAGATAGAGAGGCTCAAAGAAGAGCTTTGGCAGCAAAAGGATAGGGAAGACCGAGCTCGCCGCCAAATCAATCACAAGTTGAAGCAGAAAATAGACGATTTTTACCGCTTGCACCGGGATTATAAACATGTCGAGATAGAATACAAGAAGCTCATCACCCACAGCGACCAGCAGCAGGAGAAGATGTTCGAGCTCCGGAACGAAGTGCAATGGGCAGAGACGGCACTAGCGGAAGAACGGGCTGAGACGACAAACATATGAGCTGAAGCGGCGCATGAATGCCGGGAACTCCAGATGCAACATCATGAGGAAACGGAACGTGCCACCATGGTCTTACAAAGAGTACAGACAACCTATCAAAATCAATTGTTGCGCTACAAGGACCAGGAGGTGGAAACTATAAACCTGATCAAACAGTTGAAAGAGGAACGACAGGCCACAAAAGACAAATCAAAGATGGGTCTGGAGCAGATCTGGTGCATTGTACAAGCATGGAAGAATCGAACGAACTGCTTGATTGAAGACAGCTCAATATTATGGTGGTCGAAATGGGCGAAGCGTGTTGCCGAGCTACAATTGCTGAGGGTGGACGCAGAAAACCGGCAAAGGGAAGGAGATGAGTTCTATAAGCTGGAAAAGGAAGACTTTGTTGCCGTGAAAGATGAATTGGCTAATGAACAGATAGCAGTGGTCTGGCAACTAGTGGCACAACTGGACGATGATCGGTTGGATAACCAAATCTGGTTTGAAAGTTATGAAAAGGAGAGGCTACGGCAAGAGGTGATGAGGAGCGCGGCAACAATCAATCTCAGTGATGAAGAGCCATAGTCGGAGCAAAGGAAAGACAAAGGCAAGGTTGGGACAAGACAACCGGATTTAACTCAAAAGGAGCAACAACAACAGCCAACGGAACAATAGTCGAAGCAACGGCCACAACCAACGGAGCCGCAACAGGAGGAGCAACAATAGCAAGAGTAGCAGCAGCAATTCGATCAGCTTTCTGAAGAACCCTTAGAGCCTCTTGATCAGAGCATTCTGTATATTTTGGACGAGGATTGAAGGCCGGATAGTGGGGTTCGACGTACAAGCTACTGTCCCACGGGCGTGCCATGTGTTAGCCAGCCGGCAAGGAGTGGAGGACAGTCCAGAATGTGAAAGGGCAGGAATTATTGCAAGCTGTTATTAGAATATTACGTAATTAAGTATATTTTGAGAAGTGAACGAACGGACCGGTTCATATTAGTGTGCCAGTTGGCACCATTTTGTATGCAGAGCCGATGATCTATAAAAAGGCCCGGTTACATTGTAAATCGGGACGGATAATTAATGAAGCTCTATTGTCTTATCTCTGCGTATTGATTACCGTTCTGTGCTAATTACTTTCTATCTTACGCGTGTATTGAGACTCATGATATGTTGCTTAAGTAGCCGATAAAGGTCTGATCAATCGTTAGTCTAAGTTACCTCGCCGTAACACCCTTTGGGTGAAGTGTCTTCTATAGACACCCTGTGTTAGGCTATTGTTCGGCCCTTAGGAGTAACAAAGAGCAGTGATGGCGGAAAGCATTCGTGGACCGGCATCAAAATGCACGTGAAAAAGACTTTGAGGTCGGAAAAGCAATCTTAGTCTTTCAAACGCGGATGGGGAAAAATGCCAGGAAAATTAAGATTTTGCTAGATGGGGTTGTACTAGATAGTTGGAGTGGAAAACAACACGTTTCAATTAGGCACCCTAGCCGGAGAAGTACTTCGACAAAAAGTAAATGGCTTTCGATTAAAACCCTATCTGGGACATACGCCTCCAAACTCGTTCCACACCGTGACTGCCACAGCAGAGGGGCCCGCACATTAATTAATAATCTTGGACCCGCTCATAAAATACTGTAACAGTAATAGTAATAAGAGAAGATAGTGACGTTATTAAAAGGACTTGAGGCATGCCCAAACTTCTAGAGCAAGAACACGCGATACCACGATGGCACACAAGCCAATGAACCCTAGGCCACAAAAAGAAGAAAGAAGAAGGTTTTCTGCACATTACAGAAAACAACCTTCGGCCTTCAGCCTTCAGCCCTCGTCGTTGTTGTTGCTCTCCTCACTCGTCTCACTTTCCAACATACTACAGATCCCATGATCGCCAGAGCCAGCAAACTTCGCCCAGTACCCACGAGCCACATCCACCTACGATGCCGATCACTATCTCTGCCGCCTTGCGCAGATGGCTCCTCGAAAAAATACTAGACGGATACATCAAGGTTGCCAAGGCCCCTCCTCATCCTGACGCCTTTGAAATTGCCAAGAAACTCAACATAGACACTGTGACAAATGCTACCATCCTGAAGAAGTTGGATTTATCTTCGATTGGGGAGAAATATTTCGACATCCCTTCTACGGAAACCCTACAGAAGTATTTTGGGGAGTATTCAGTGTCCGCCAAAGCATAGAGGACGAAGGAAATCCCAGAGCCCTTCTTTCGGGAAATAGCCAAGTTCTTGCTAGAGGTAGGATGGGTGCACGTAAATGTGTATGGGATGCCCAAACAAAAGGCAAGCATCATCATTGATACCTTCGAAGGGCGCGCAATCTATTGGGGGGTGATTACGGAACCAACACTACGGGAAGGCCTGCACGCGTACCAGGGCGGCAAAAAGCTAAGGCCAATTATACAACAGTACCTTATGATATTATTCCCACCCCGAGGCCTGCCTACACCACAACCCAATACACCCACGCCGCCGCCACGTTCTGCGAAACGGCAATTAACAGAAATTGCTAGCACAGAATGGGAAGAGGAACCACAACCTTCCCAGCCCATCACGCACACAACACAGGAAGAATGGCTGGCAAGCGGGGAGGAAGCCATGAATGAGCAGGAAGCCAATAAATGTCAAGAAAGCCCGAGGCCGAAACGGCGTAGGTTGGACCGGAAGGATGGGTGCGGACTGGTCAAGGACACAACTGCAGACAAAGACACAATTGCCTTGGTCGACAATCCTGCTTGTACGGCCGATCATTACGGCTCAGTCGCAATGTGGGAAAGGCGTACTCACGGCGGAAAGCGAAGTCCTAGAGTACCCGGATATCCCTGATACAGCCCATGATTTCCGTACGCTATTACAATTTGGAACAACTTCTAAACTCATGGAATTTTTGGCAACGCAACAAATTAAGGTATCGCAGAGAATGGCAGAGGGGCACGCAGAACAATAGATGATTGAGCGTGCGCTCACACGAACAACGGAAAGCGAAGATGAGGGGCCACTCGCCAAGGTAGGCAGGAAACGGAACGCGGGAATTCGCCGTGTATGTATTGAGTTACCCCCACTAAATGCGGCCCTCGTCGAAGTGCACAAGGAACTGGCTAAGGTCAGTATGGGCGCCAAAGACATGGTAATTAAAAAAAAAAGGTCTTGAAAATGGTCAAGCAAACCCAAGCGAAACTACAGAAGGCCAAAGAACGCATTGTAGAGTTAGAGCATGGCGCAACTACAACACAACGGAAATCCGGACCAACGGACAATAATGCTATGTCACAAACCCTAAGGGAGGAGGTTGAAGCACAGACCGCCATTGCCAAAAAAGCAAAAAGGGATGCACAGCTGGCGGAGTTCGAGATAGACCGCCTCCGTGCGGAACTCCGCCAATCGTCTCACAAAGAAACGGACATCCGGGCCAAGGGAGGTAAGGCAGTAAAAGCACTGGAAGAGAAACTCGAAGTGGAGACAACAACACACACCATCACCAAAGAAGAAAACAACAAACTATGGGAGGAAGTCAGAAAGAGGGAAGGGGTGAACACATGACTCCGGGAGCTGTTGGAAAAGAAGAAAGTATGGTACGATGAACAACTTGTACGAGAACGGAAGGTGACGCATCAGGTAGAAGTCCTCCTGAACAAAGAAATGGGCCGACTGGAGCAGCTACATTTAAAAGAATCCCAGATATGGACAAAGATGAAGAACCACTATGAGGAGGCGGCTGCGATTAACAAGCATAAAATTGAAAACCTGAAGAAGGCACTAGATGAAGCGAAAAACCGCTCCCAAGCAATCACCGATAACGTACGCATACTTCTTCAAACAAATCGGTAAAATTTTACACCACAATTGAGAACGGCGTTGGACAAAGGATGGACAACGTGGGCAGCGCAAGAATGTCTGCATCCGGAAAGTTGTCGTCATCTTTTTGCCCAATTTCTCCATTATCTAGTGTGCTCAAGAAATCTGCCACCACGTGTTGCGTCCCTGGTCGATGTTGAATAATAAAGTCGAGTTCTTGGAACAACAGCATCCACCTGGCCAATTTTTAGCGTTGGTGCCTGTTTCCCCACCAGATATAGCAATGTCGTATGCTCCATGTGACACGTGAATATCCACCCTAGCAGATAGTGCCGGAATTTATTGATGTTGTATATCAGACCCAACGCTTCACATTCCGTTCTAGAATAGTTACGCTCAGCCGTTGATAGTTTCTGACTAGCGTAGTACACTGGTCGGTACCAATTCGGCTCCGTGAGCTGCATTAATGCACTACCTATTGCTATATCTGAGGCATCCATGAACACATGAAATGGTTTTGCCCAAACTGGTGGCTGCGTTAGCATTATTTTTAGCGCATCATATGCCTTCTCTTCCGTTGTTGTCCATTTGAAAGGAGTACGGTGAATGGCAGCATGTAATGGTGTGGCGAAATCCGCCAAATAGCGTATCATCCGGCTGTGCCATCGTATTTGTCCCAAAAACTAGTTCAGTGCTTTCGCGTTTGTCGGTGTTTTTGCATGAGTAATCGCGGAGATTTTGTTCGAATCGACCGCTATCCCTTCCTTATTGACTAGGTGGTCGAGGACAGCTCCACCGGTGACGCCCAAGGCGCATTTGGCAAGATTCAGGCTTAAGCGTGCAGTTCGGCAACACTCCAAGCAAAGCTATAGATACGTAAAATGTTCGGTTGTTGTCCCATATACCGCAAAATTGTCTAAAAAGACCTGCATGAATGCAAGTATATATTCCCCAACAATCTCTGTGATTGTCCTTTGAAATGTAGCTGGCGCCATCTTTAGCCCGAACATCATGATGACCGCGACATAGACTCCCAGTCCGTGACAAACGCCATCTTCTCTTGGTTTTCGGGATGCATGCGTACTTGATTGTACCCAATGAAGCCATCTAGAAAATTGTACATGTCATGCCTTGTGACGACATCTAGTACGCTATCGGTGAAAGGTAAAGGGAACGCGTCTGTAATGGTTACAACGTTCATTTTCCGGTAGTCCACGCACACACGTATTTTGCCATTTTTCTTTGGTACGACTACTATCGGGCTTAGCCATGTGGCTTGTTTGAGTGGTCGAATGAATCTGGCCTTGAGGAGTTTGTCAATTTCCTCTTTTACGCGAGCCGCGTAATTTGGGTTCATGCGGTATCGACGTTGTTGGATCGGTTTCGTGTCGGTCGCTAAATTGATCTTATGTTGATAGAACTTCGGATCTAATCCCTTCATGTACTCGTGGGACCAAGCGAACACATCTTTATACTTCCTGAGTAGTGCAATCATTGCGTCTCTCTGATCTATAGCAGAAATTAGAACAAGGCCCATAGAGGAAGAGACTCGGGAGACATTTCTGGCAGATTTACGACGATCGATACGGACGACGCTCAACAAAAATAGCGTGAAAAGGAGAAATAACCGATATGGTCATAGAATGAGCGCTGCAGCTCGAGCTAGACGAAGAAGATGAAAGGTTTTCCATGTCCTCATTACGACAAGCATTACCTCAGGACGAGGAACGACATTTTCGCCAAACAATCCAGTGCACGATTTGCCTCAATTCTGGGCATTCCGCAGTGGAATGCAACATGTGAATCCATTGTCCAATCTGTCACTCGAAAGCACACACGGTCGAGCAATGTGAGTACAATATGTTGAATAGATGCACGCCCACAGTACGAAGCATGGAAACACAACGCCCACCTCGCCGTAACAAGCAAAGGCGCCAAGAAGAACGACCCCAGTATACAGATCAGAACCCACGCGATGACCGACACTACCGGAATCGCCGGAATAACAACGATTCCAAGGAAGAAGAGCCAGAGGACGAAGACTACCGAGGCAACCACAGATATAATAAAGGTTGTGCTAGTTACAAATATGCATTGTTATATGCTTTTAATGAATATCATAGCTTAGGCTACCCTAAACATCTGATAGTTTAATAGTTGGTCGAAGGTCATGATTACTGGCCGATCCATCTGTGAATGCCAAAATGCCGCTCTCCCATCTACGGTTAATCTGAACTCTGTCATTTTGGACTGGTGCGTTACTTCTTCGGGAAGTCTCTGCACCATGTGATTTGCATCCCAGATATTCAGGAACAAGCGAATGTGGGTTGCGGCATCGGTTTCGCCGTTGAAGCGGGGATAAGAGAAGGCCATGTTGGACGCTACGACGGGCAGGGAAAGACCACAGTGCTTCTGTGGTGAGTGCACTTCCTGTTTGTTGCCGGGGTATTTGGTGAGCGGGAAAACGTCTTTGTGGTTCGGACAGGTATCACTGAGGTCACTGAGGTGAGGATTTTTCCGTGTGCGTTCCTTTGCCTAGCATGTGAAGGACCTTGTGATTGGTCGGTCTTGTCGTGTTGGTTCTCTGGGGTGTCTGCGGCTAGACATCCATTCGTCGTTGTTCATCTATGAGAAGACATAGATCACCATGCGTGCCAAAAGTGTTACCGATTAGGAACACGGTCTATGGTCAGTCCTTTGACCTAGACCTCAAAGTGACTGCGTTGGAACGAATGGTATCCTCGTACCGTAATGCGTATGGGATACCTCCCCGTATCCTAGTAGCGTATAAGGGAGACGGCTACAACCGAACTCCTTACTCCTTAGACAGTGTACTAGTAGCAGCACTCACACTCACATCTACGCCCTTACGATTACAATACGCCACTAGGAATCACAGCAACACAGTAGATTAACCACAGATATGCATAGGAATCAGAGAAGATAGTATTGTATTAAGATAACGCTCTATGCACTTTAATTTACACACTACCTCTTACAGAGGATTTCTACCCTTTATATACACAGGGTCTTTTAGTGGTTCATGTGGGAAGCGTGAACCGTTACATGTGTTACGTTTTTACTATATTCTACATTTCTACGCTCCTGTGTGTCAGTTACTATTCCAGCGGACAACATGTACAACCCATTCGTGGTTCCATTGCCGGTAGCCAAATCTTGTTTCATGGATGGAAATTTGTCCCAAGCTTCTCAGATATCCTTAGGAAAACTTCCTTGCCCCACATCTGTAGTAGTCATTCATGGTCGTCCCATTGCTTCCGGGAATATTGTAGAAGAGTCACAACCCATTTAGGTTGTTCCAGGTAGTTTTGTGTGTGTAGTATCATTTAATATAATTAGTAGTCTAGAGCATCCCATTGTCATGGGATTACCTTGGTTTGAATTACATAATCAAGACATAGATTGGAGAACAAGAGAAGTCTGATATCGACAACCCGAAGAATCTACTCATCGAGTTTCGACCATTTCACTCCATCAATTACGCGAAGAAGGACATAAGGAGAAAATGTTCCTATTTGCAATATCAGTACATCCTTCCAACAATATTAAGAAGGAATCCTTAGTGCAACTTCCGGAGAAATATCATCCTTATGCCGATGTATTTGACAAGGTAAAAGCTAGTACTCTTCGTCATCATCGTCCCTACGATTGTCCCATTGATTTACAACCAGGAATAGAGCCACCATGGGGACCAATTTACAACTTGTCACCAAATGAGTTAGAAGTCCTTCGAGCCTACATAGAGGAGAACTTAGCAAGCAGGTTTATTCGTCATTCGAAATCTCTGGCCAGTGCACCAATCTTCTTTGTCAAGAAGAAAGATGGATCTCTTCGTCTCATCGTTGATTACCGCGGCTTGAATAAGGTCACCATCCGGAATAGGTATGCATTTCCTCTTATATCAAGTCTTTTAGAGCGAGTAAATGGTGCCAAGTTTTTTACAAAAATCGATCTACGAGGAGCATATAACCTCATGCGGATGCGATCGGGAGACGAATGGAAGACCGCCTTTCGCACGCGGTATGGGTTTTTCGAGTATACTGTTATGCCGTTCGGTCTAACCAATGCACCCACAGTCTTCCAACACATGGAAAATGATATATTTAGAGACCTCTTGGATATCTGTTTGATCATCTATCTGGATGATCTATTGATTTATTCGAAGACCCAGGAAGAGCACGATTCTCATGTACTATTAGTACTAAAATGACTCTGTGAGAATGGTCTTTATGCCAAGCTAGAAAAATGTAGCTTTGACTGCAAGGAAGTGGAATTTCTAGGCTACGTCATCTCCTCAAAGGGCATCTCCATGGATCCAGCTAAAGTCAAAACCGTGCTAGAGTGGCAAACTCCACGTTCGTTACGAGATGTACAATGTTTCCTAGGTTTTGCTAACTTTACCGCAAGTTTATACAAGATTACTCGAAGATTATTTTACCTCTCACACAACTTATGAAGAAGGGACATGCATTTCTTTGGTCCATTGAAGCGGACATGGCTTTTTGGCATCTTAAGAAAGCCTTTACATCAGCTCCTATTCTAGCTGATGTGGATACAACCAAACCATTTATCATGGAGGCCGACGCATCAGATTTTGCCCTCAATAGCATCCTTTCTCAACAAGGAGGCAAAGAAGAGTTACATCTTGTCACTTTCCATTCGCGCAAATTTGATGCCGCGGAAATCAACTACGAGATACATGACAAGGAATTATTAGCCATCGTGGATTCATTTGTGCAATGGCGGCACTTCTTAGAGGGCTCTCCACATTAGGTCATTGTCTTCAGTGATCACAAAATTCTTGCTTAGTTCCAGAACGCTCGTGTACTAAATCGACAGCAAGCTCAGTGGGCCCAATTCCTCGTGCGTTTTGACTTCAAAATCACATATCAATTGGGAAAGCAGCAAGGAGAAGTAGATGCACTATCGCGGCGTTCATATCTTGCACCGTGTTCTGGTGATCCAGTGTTTGATAATCAAAAGCAGGTAATCTTGGGACCAACACGTTTGCACACAACGCAGATTTTTCACTCCACTAGATTCCCGGATTATCAATGTTGTACGTGCTAACTTGAAGACGGACAGTTTTGCTCAAGCCATTCTAGCGCACATTGATACCTCTCGGGCATCTTGCTCCTAGTCTCAACAACCAAGTATGGACTACCGAAAATTCGAATATCATGATGGTTTATTGTTCTTTAAAAAGCTCGTATATGTTCCCGATTGCTCCTGTCGCCTCCAAATCGTCCAAAATTGTCACGACAGCCATACAACGAGACATTTTGGTAGTACTAAGATGTTGGATCTAGTTCAACGATTTTTTTGGTGGCCCCATATGCGACGTTTTGTCGACGACTACGTTCAGACCTATGATGCTTGCTACCGAGCAAAGATGCCACGACATCATTCATATGGCTTGTTGGAACCCTTACCGATTCCAAGTAAGCCGTGGCGGTCTATTTCTCTTTATTTTGTCACAGATCTACCGGTCTCAAAGCGTTTTGATGCTATCTTAACTGTCGTTGATCGATTAACTAAGATGGCACATTGTGTGTCGTGTACTAAGGCCATCACTAGTGAGGAAACTGCTGCCCTTGTCATGCGTGAGGTATTTCGACATCATGGCCTCCCAGACAGTATCACCAGTGATCGAGGACCTCAATTCATCTCCAAATTTTGGAAGCATCTCTTCAAGATGCTCAACGTATCTTGCAACCTCTCCTCCAGCTACCATCCCCAGACCAATGGGCAGGCGGAACGAACAAATCAACACCGAAGGACCCAACACCGAAAGACCCAACACAGACCCCTACAACACAACAATCGACCTTGGGACCACAATAACCGACACCCACTGCAACACAAAAACACGTTTCCACACAACAGTGGAATGTGTGACTCAAAGGATACGAAGGATTAAACAAAAGGCACAACGTTTTCCACAACTAGAAAAGGGCGCACCGGTAGTAAAGCGTCAGACGATAGACGACCAACATCAATAAACAAGGAATGAAATTTGTATCAACCCAGATGACACAAGTCGGGTTGGCAAAGGAAAATCATCAGTCATGACTCCTCGAGAAGTATTAGGGCCGAAAATTACAAGAAGCCGAAACAGAAGCCCATAATGCAACAATCAGAGCAGAACAAGCTGAAAGTGGGGTCAAGAAGCTGGAAGAACGTATTATATTAGCTAAGACCAAAATTAGCAAATGGTTGGATGCAAAGGATGACACGATCCAACATCTTAAAAGACAATTGGCATAGCAACATGTTGAAGCAAGACAACAGTTTGAACAAACACAAGACTTAGAGGAGTATATTTGCATTTAGGAGGACTATTTTAAGGAACAAATGGTTGAGCTGAACTCCAAAAAGTTGTTATATAAGAAGAGCATGACGAAGAAAAGCGGCGATTGCAATTGGTGAATACCGATTTAAAAACAAATTGCGCCAAAGTGGGTTCAAGTATGAAAAGAAAAGATTGGAGCTTTTAGTAGCTAAAGCAGAATTAATGCAAGTAGAAGGTTCGATTAATGCACAAATAGCACAATTAAGGATGGAATTAGCAGTGGCACAATACCAGGTAAGTATGGGCGAGGAAAAAGTTTGATCAATAATAAAAGCGCATAAATTAAAAACATTACAACTGGTAGCCGATTCCCTTGATAAAGGATGGAAGACCTGGTCGGCATAGGCAACCGAATTACAACTATTGCGTGCGGTCCGAGAATACCGTAAAGCGCAAGGCTAGGGTTTCTTTAAGATGACGGAAGCAGCAATATCTATACTGCAGGAAGACCTCGCTTGGGACTTGTATGACCTGGCTGCTAGTGATCGTGAGGAAATAATTCAGCTCATGCAGGAATTAAATGCGCATGACATCGACACCTCTGCTAAGCTGGACAACTTGGAACGAAACCGACAGAAACAAAAAATAGAGTTTGGACCCCCAGCCTCCTCACAACCCTCGCTCAACCTAGAAAATGTTGACGAAGAGGAGGATGGCGCCCACAAGACCGACACCGAACAAGGACAAGAAGAACAACCATCATTGTACGACATACTACAAGATGACACTAAGGAGGACGACAATGAGGATGACCTTGACCCCGAAGAGCAGGATTAGGATAGTATCATGGGTTCGACCGGGCAAGGCCTTGGCCCACCAACGTGTCAAGTGTTAGTCGGTTAGGTTAGGCGTCGGTCGACAGTGTTGGGGAAATACAGAGTCGAAGTCGGATCGGAAAAGGAGGATCGATGACTCAACATTTTTGCCGACATAATAATTATAAATATTAGAATTAGTTAGAAGTTTTGTTAGTTCTTGCTAGCAAGGCAATATGTACTTCCTGATGTATAAGTCTCTCAAGTTACCTAACACTGTCGACCCCGACGCTTTCATACTTGTCTCACGCTTGTGCTAACCAACTAACACTTGGCACGCCCGTGGGCCAGGGCCTTACGCGGTCGAATCCATGGTACTGTCCTAATCCCGCTCTTCTAGGTTGACTTCGTCCTCATTGTCGTCTGCCTCAGTGTCGTCTTGTAACATGTTGAACAATGATGGCTCTTCATCTTGTCCTTGTTTGGTTCCAATTTAGTGAGAGCTATCCTCTTCTTCGCTAGGATTTCCTGGGTTGAGTGGGGGTTGTGAGGAGGTTAGGGGACCAAGCTGAGCTCTCTGTTTCCATCGTTCGTAGTTGTCCAACTTAGCAGAGGTGTTGACGTCATGCGCATCAAATTTGTGCATGAGCCGAGTGATTTCTTCACTAGCAGCTAGCTCATAGAAGTCCCGAGCTAGGTCTCCCTGCACTGTAGATATCGCTTCTTCCGCCATCTTAAAGAAACCCTAGCCTTGTTCTTTACAATTTTCTCTGTCCACACGCAATAGCTATAATTTGGCTGCCTGTACTGACCTGGTCTTCCAGCCTTTATCATGGGAGTCGGCTACCAGTTGTAATGTTTTTAATTTAGGGGCTTTTACTATTGGTTGAACTTTTTCCTTGCCTATACTTACGTGGTATTGTGCCACTACTAATCCCTTCCTTAGTTCTACTATTTGTGCGTTGGTCGAACCTTCTGCTTGCATTAATTTTGCTTCAACTACTAACAACTCCAGTCTTTTCTTTTCATACTTTACCTCCATTTCAGTGCAATTTGTTTGTAAATTGATATTCGCCGATTCCAATTGTTGCTTTTCTTCATCATGCTCGGTTTGCATAACAAATTTCTGGAGTTCGGCCTTAGCCATTTGTTCCACAAAATAGTCCTCATGAATGCAAATATACTCCTTTAACTCTTGTGTTTGTTCAAGTTGTTGTCTCACTTCATCCTACTGTTGTGCCAATTGTCTTTTAAGCTGTTGGATCGCGTCATCATTTGCATCCAACCATTTGCTGATTTCGGTCTTAGCTAATATAATACACTCTTCCAGTTTCTTGACCCTACTTTGGGCTTGTTCTGCTATGATTGTTGCATTATGGGCTTTTGTTTCGGCTTCTTGTAATTGTTTATCAAACTCCAAAGATTTGTTAGACAATTGGCTTGTTTGTAACTGAGCCTCGGCTTCTTTCAATATTTCTTCCGTCTGTTGGAGTTTTTTCGACAATTCGTCTTTTTCAACATGTGCTTTTGAACATTGTTCTTGTAATCGATCTAGTGTTGCCGTTGCTCTCTTGTAGGATTTAGCCGTGTCCTTGGTTGCTCTGCTTGCCTTGTCATATTCTCTATGCACTTCTATGAGTGCTTCATGTAAAGGAGTCACCTGTATTGCCTCTCCCCTGTTTTTGGCATTACGTTGTCGGCCGATTCTATCAATTTTTTGTTGTTCATACGGCTTGACAACACCAATTAAAGACTTTTGAATCATGATACGATCTTTGTGCTTGTATGCCAATCGTTCCAATACTTCCTACAGTCGATGTGCTAACCATTCTACCAATTCATAGGAAGTTTCGAACTGCAAAATGGACTCCAGTTCATGTGCTGCCGGAGGAAATTTTTCTAAGCCTAATGCTTCCGGAGGAGTCAAGACTGATGATTTCCCTTTCTCAACCCGACTTGTGTCATTTGGGTTGACACGGTTTTCATTCCTTGTTTTTTGATGCTGGTTGTCCATCCTCTAATGCTTTTTTGCCTGTGCGTCCTTATCCAGTTGCCAAAAACGTTGTGCCTTCTATTTCATCCGCCACAC
Organism: Azolla caroliniana; assembly: GCF_043228905.1. Taxonomy (NCBI): domain Eukaryota; kingdom Viridiplantae; phylum Streptophyta; class Polypodiopsida; order Salviniales; family Salviniaceae; genus Azolla; species Azolla caroliniana. The sequence goes on from NW_028230452.1 coordinate 11,593,836, forward strand.
CAATTGAGTCGTACTTCCCGCTTTTGGTGTCGGAACTTGTTCTTGTGTTGTGGTGGGTGTCGGCTGTTGTGGTCCCAAGGTCGATTATTGTGTTTCTAAGGTTGGTGTCGGGTCCTACGTGAAGAGAATCAGATCGTTATACCGCAAGGACGAGTATGTTGAAATACGCAATACAGAACACGATGCACATAGATTTAATGTGGAAACCCTAAAACGGGAGAAAAACCACAGGTGAACAAAGCTTCACTATATAGTGGATGTACAATAGAAGAGATTACAACACTCCTATCGAGTGTATCAGCCACACAGGGCTCTTGGCATCTACTGTTACACACGCTCACAGCTATGGCACAACTCTCTCTCACTCTTCACACTCTCTGTAGCAAACACACAACTACTACCCAACTTACTTTTTGTTCTACACTCTTCATCATCTCTGTTTGCCCTAGGCGTATTTATACTAATACATCATATGGACTATTTACGAGTGTAGCCCCTACTACACATCACTACTATTGTTGTAACAATAATAATAATAATACTAATACTAATACTAATACTAATACTAATACTAATAACAATAACAATAACAATAACAATAACAATAACAATAATAATAATAATAGTCAATAGTTAATTAGTCGACTCTTCGACTGTCGACTACTTCTGGACAATCGGCTCCTCCCGGTGGAGGGACATATTCCCAACAAACTCCCCCTTCACTCCTATGGGAGGGAGTTAGTTAGTCTTGTTTTCTCTCGACAGACTCTAGGTCTGTCCATAGGTAGGTTCTTCGTGAGCATGTCGGATCCATTATCATTAGTATGGATCTTCACAAGGATAAACTCTCCTTCATCTACCTTCTTCAGCAACCAATGGTACCTCCTCTGTATATGCTTGGTCCGGGAGTGGTATGTACCATTCTTGGCTAGATGTATGGCACTTTGGCTGTCCCAATGAAGCAAGAACTCCATTTTCTTTCTCCCTAACTCATTGAGAAAATTTCTCATCCAGATCAGCTCTTTGTCAGCCTCTACCGCTCTCATGTACTCAGCCTCTCTGGTCGACAAAGCCACTGACTTTTGTAGTCATGACTGCGACGACACTGCTCCCCCTGCATAGGTCATCACGTACTCTGATGTGGATCAGCTTGAGTCTACATCCCCTCACATGTCTGAGTCGGTAAAACCTTCCAGCATAGGTTTTCCGACACTATACCTAAGGTACACCCTCGAGGTGCATTTCAAGTACCTGAGTATCCACTTCACCGCTATCATAAAGATCCATCACTAGGTGTGGATTGTGAGGTGGAACCTCCGGGGTCCTGGACAGGAAGGATTCGAAGTATACACTAGCTTTAGTGAGAAAGTATTAAAGATAGATTGAAAGAGAGAGGGAGAGAGAGAGATTAAGATAAAGATTAAACGCTTGACTTTAGATTTGAGAGAGAAGATATATCAACTATAGGATTACAAGTTTTCTTATTTTTCCCCAATTTTACATTAGTTTTCCCTTGCTTGATTCCTCCACTCTTTTATAGATGCCCCCATGCATATGGTGCATGTGAGGGTGCAAGACATGCACCGAATGCATAAAATGCACGCAATGCATGCTTGCCATGTCATAATCTAAGTCTCATGTATGAGAATTTACGTGTAAAAGTATAGTGATAAAAATATAACCCTTAAAGAAATGATTTGGCTTAATGGTAAGCCTATAGACTCTCAACTTGGAGGTGCAAGGTTCAAATTCTTATTTGCACCCCTTTGTATACAAAAACGTTTTCACTAGGCTTTTTAGTCTTGTTTTTTTTTATTACAAATCTTTAAGTGCATATTACACCTTCACTTGTCGCCAAAGAACTAGACGATTTTGTTCATTTCACACCGAAAAACTTGAAGGCATCGTGCATGGCGATCAATCTACCCATCCGTTCCATTCAATTTGCATCCGTTTGGTCTGGCCCGGTCCGCATCTTGATCTGGTTCGGTCCGCAGCCCAAGCTGGTTCTTTCCGGTCGCTAGTCGTCGTTGCCGTCTCGTCGGCGACATCTAAAACCTTTATAAGTAGCTAGGCCACACCCATTCATTTGATTAGTTTAGTTCAAGTCACCTTGAACTTTGCATGCTCCACACAAAAACACAAGAATAATAGCTTTTGCTTTGCCTTATATATGGTGGGATCCTTATTTGTCCTGTCTACGTGGAATATTTCACAGTTTTTGTTTTTCTCCTCCTTTGCAAACTTCATACCCACATAACTTGACACTTAGTTGTCTGTTTCTTATGTAGTAAAGTGCATTCGAAAGCTCTTGAAGATCTCCATCTTTCTGTACCAAGATTTTAAACTTATTTAAAATAGTATCTTCACTATTATTGATTTATATTTTGTGAGTAGAACCATGTTTTATGTGATTTTCACACCATTGCCGAAAATCTTCACGACATCCACCCCCACCAAACCGCACGTTATCGTGAAGAAAAACCGTCCACAAGCGGAATCGGTGCACCGGAGCGTAGGAACCGGCTCTTCATGCACGTACGCCTTATGTTGTACATAGAAGATCCTAGGTAGGTAGATTCGGTAGGTAGGAAGTTAATGGAAAACGGCTCCTTCCTTGCCTATAAAAGGAGGGAGACGAGGAGGGGGGAAGGGATCGCGGTTAGTGACGACGAAGTGTTGTCGGGTGTCAGCCGAAGGCTTCTCTCTCTTTCAAAACTCCATAGCTTCTTTCTGTGCAGGTTTCAGGAGGCTCGCGCTGCTCTGAGGAATGCCCGAGTGCTTCCGGCAGCACCTCCAACCTACTCCTTTCTTTCTGTGCGTTTACGAACAGGCATCGGCATCTGTTCGCCGGCCTATTCGGTTGTAACCGACTTCGTGCTTCTTGCTGTTTGTCCTTGTTAATATATATATACATACATTCGTGTCTCTCTGCGTCGGTGTCCCACTCGCGTCTTTGTGTCGAGGGCCGTGTCCCTGAGAATCTGCGCTCGCACGTAGTGGGTCTCTTCCCTTCTCCTTTCTCTCTTGCTTTTCGGTGCAAGACCCCCGAGGTCCCGCCTCATTTCACGCATCCGCGAGGAACACCTCGACATCTTGGTGAACCCGACGTGAACGAGGCGGCAGAAGAGCAAAAGATGAAAGGCTCGGATCTTGCGGAGGCCATGGCTTCGGCCGTGGATCGGATATTGAACGCACGCGAGGGCACCGGCGCCCTCGACAGAGCCATTGAGGTGGTCATCGGTACGATCGGCCGGTTCAGCGGATAGGATGCCACGAAGTATTTGGCGTCCTACGGGGCAGAAATGCTGATGCGGGACATTCCGGAAGAGAGGCGTCTTACCGGGTTCCCTCGAGTGGCGATGCCGAGCATCCATGCGGAGGTGCTCGAGGTACGGGCGGAGAGCCGTACCTGGGAGGAGTTCGAAGGCCGACTCCTAGAAAAATATGGGCTGGACGACGCGCTCCGGCTTTCGAAACGGGACTTCATGGAATGGGTGGAGTCCCCCGGCAAGGGAAGAAACGCGTTGGCACTCCTCCGGGACTTTGAGGAACGCTTTGCGCGCCTTTCGGCGCTTGACCAAACCGTTCTGGATACGAGCTGGGTCCTACTGTTCGTCAAGTCGGTGGACGAGCGGGACCGGGATCAAGTCGACTCCTTGCTAGAAACCGAAGACGGGCTGACGACCAACTGGGTTGCGATTAAGAGAGTCTGTGGACGTTTCGACAAACGGCGAGAATGGGCTAACAACGGGGCGACCGGAGCGGGCTCTGTCACAGAAAGGAGGCTTGAACCGGCACCACAAGGGCGAAGGGCAGAGACCCGGGAGTGGCTCGAAACCGGTTCGGCTTCGACCGGCACGGTCAATGACTCGTCCGGAGGAGTAGCGCTGGAGGAGTTGACACGGGCGATAAAGGATCTCCAGATCGCCCAGACTCGAAGGGAAGGCGGCGAACCGGCTCGTGACCGACGGCCGGCAACAGGGAACAGATGCATGTCGTGCGACGAGGTCGGCCACATTCGGAAGGACTGCGGCGATTTCGCAGAGGCGTTGAGGAACCGGGTGGTGTACCTGTGGGAAGGCCGGGTGCATGCCGGAGATACCAGAAGGGCCCTAAACCGAAACGACGGGCGAGGAGGTATGAAGAGACTGATGGAAGAGGCAGCGGCCCGACACGTGGAGGCCATCCACTACTCGGCGTCGGCCGGTATTCGGGTCGGGGGCAGCGAGGCCCGAAAGGAGAGCAAAGACGGATTCTGGTCGGCAATGCTGGAAGGCCTCGCCGGCGCACAGCTGAGGGAAGATGAAGCGAACCGCGCTGAGAGACGAGTCCGGGAAATAGCCGGGTGGAGCGACCCGGTCGAGGAGAAGACGGGCTTCGTAGAAGCCGCCTGCCGGAACTACGAGGCTCTGGTGGAAGACAAACGAGTGGGGAAAGCCGGAGCGGCCGGGCCCTCACAACGATACGAGACTCGATTCGGGCAACGACGGAACGATGCCGGTGGGTCCAGCGCAGTTTAGTACGAGACCCGATTCGGGCAACAACGGAACGATGCCGGTGGGTCATGCGGAGGGGGGAAGGGATCGTGGTTAGTGAGGACAAAGTGTTGTCGGGTTGTCGGCCGAAGGTTTCTTAATCTTCTTATCCATTCGCAACTTCCTTCATCTTTTGCCAGCTATCTTCTGGTAGCGGAACCGCAACTGGCTTAATCTTCTTATCTGCACAGAAGGGCGAATACCGACTGGGGACGGAAATAGAAAGGACCACGGACCTACGAAAGGTCCTAGAAGAGCGGATCCTCGACAGCAAAGTGGAGCTATCATTGCGGGAGGTGCTAGGGATCGCTAAGAAGGAGTTCCACGACTCCATTGTGGACTTGGTGAAGCGGAAGAGGCTGTCGACGGAGACGGAACCGAAGAGACCGGTGGAGGTGCGGACGACGCACATCGACGACTTGGCGTTGGAAGATGAGTGGGCGGAGAGCCACTATTCGAGGCCACACTGGGCCCGAGCGACCACGGAGACCTTGGTAAAGATCGGAGATGTTCAGGAACCGGTGGTGGCATTGGTGGACCACGGTTCGGAAATAAACCTGATGTCCATGGACTTCTATAAGAAAGGAAAGTGGCCGATCAACACCAAGCACGGGTGGAAGATACGGGCGGCGACGCGCGCCACCGAGGAACTGCACGGGGCCTGTCCGAACGTGCGGGTCAAGATCGGTGACGTCGAGATTGACCAGCACTTCTTCATACAGGAGATGTCCTCGCACCCAGTCATATTAGGGGAACCATACATCACGGCGGCGCAGATGGAGACCAAGGTGCTGGACAACAGTTCGGCCTACGCGAGGGTCAAAAGCCAGGACGGGCGCCATTCGGTCCAATTTCTGACGGTGCGACCGAACCACGAGCGAAACCGCGAATCCCTTAGTGGCGAGAACCGGGAGGATTTTTAGAGAGGGCTGCCAAGGCGTGGGGCCGAGACAGCCCGGACACTCGGGAAAGACCCCACGGCTGTACGATAGAACCGAAACCGAAGGAACCCTGTACGATAGGTAGAAAATTTTGCTTCTCCAACAACAGAGGGTGTATGATAGTCGAGTGCCCCATACTCGAATCGGTGGTTTACCGTGCCAAAGAAGAACAGCACGTTGCACTTTATTCAAGACCTACAATCGGTGAACAAGGTGACCATTCGGAACGCAGGAATCGGACCAACCATAGACGAGTTCGTGGAGGCCTTCACCATGCCATTCTAAGAAGACATCCTGATCAAAGGATGCCCGGTAGAGGAAAAGGACGAGACAATCGGACCGGACGGATGTCGGAAATTCGTGGAGGCTCACGTCGATGACTGCAAGAAGGTACTGCAAAGACTAGAAGGTGCGAGGTTCACCTTCTCTGGGGAAAAATTGGCCTTCGGGCAATCGGAGATCATGGTCGTCGGACACCTATGCGGGCCATACGGTCGGAAACAGTCATCGGCCAAGGTGGAGGCCATGTCCGCGATGAAGCAAGACTGCAATTCGGTTACAGAGGTTCAAAGATTCCTGGGAGCATGTGCGTTCTACCATATTTGGATCCCACATTACGCCCACGTCGTGGAGCCGCTCTATGGGTTGCTGAAGAAAGGGCATAAATTCGAGTGGAGAGACGAGGATACAGAGTTGGTCCGGAAGATGAAAGAAGCACTTGTCGCGGCATCGGCGCTTCGAAAGGCTGTCTATGGCAAAGACACTCCGATTTACGTGACCGTAGACATGAGTCTGACCGGGATCAGATGGGTGATCAACCAAGAGGATGACGATGGCACGAGGTTCCCCATCCGGTTCGGCGCAAAAGTCCTCAGTGAGCGACAACGAGGATACCCCAGGTTAAACACGAACTCTGGGGTATCGTTTCGGCGGTCAAGGCCGATAAAGACTACCTAATCGGGACAAAGGTGATAATCGAGACGGACTGCTTGCCGATTCTCAGCATGGTTTCCGGATGCGTGACGCCGGACCTGGCAATGCTCAGGTGGATAGCGTACATCAAGTCCCTGAATCCGGAAATACGACACATTTCCGGAAAGGACAATGCCATGGATGACATGCTTTCGAGAGCGAGGTTTGATGACGAGGACGGCATGGTTTCGGAGGAAGAGGAAGTCAGCGTGGACTTCTTCGAGGCGGCTTACGTAACAACAAGAAAGGGGAGCACTCCGGCGCTTAACGAATTCGACGAGAGCAAGTACGACGGGGAGTGGCTCCAGATCGGCAGGTTCCTAAAAACAATGACACCGGACGCGGTGTGGACGAAGGAAGAGACCAACCGGAATCGAAAGAAAGCGTACCGATTCTTCCTACGGGACGGGAGCATATGGAAGCACCCGAAGAAGAGAAACGTTTCCCGCTCCGAGTGGTGGCGAAGAAAAAGGAGCAGGAAGAATTGTTGACGGCATACCAATAGAGTCCCTAGGCCGTACACTGCGGGACATGGGCCACATTCAAGAAGCTAAAGGGAAAGTGCTGGTGGTTGGGACTATACCGAGACGTGCATCGCTTCGTGACGACTTGCGAAAGCTGTCAAGTGCACTCCATAGTCCGACATCGAGACAAGTTTCACCCGACCTACCCTCCAACCGTCCACTTTAAGTGGATGACGGATCTAGTGACGATGACGATGGGGGTAGGGCAGATGCGGTATCTGGTGCTGGCTCGGGAGGACCTGACGAACCAGGTGGAAGGCCAAGCGTTGCAGAACAAAACGATCGTGGCCGTGTGCCGATTTTTCATCGAAGAAGTGGTATGCCGGTATGGGTGCGTAGGTAAAATTGCGGCCGACCCCGGAGAATTGGACGCGCAAGAGGCAGAAAAGTTGTTTGACCGGCTAGGGATTAAACTCTCACTCACCACAGCGTACAATCTGGAGGCTAACGGGAAGGTGGAGCGCGGACATGGGCCGATCGTCAAAGCGTTAGTACAGGCGTGTGGAGGCCAAGTCAGGAACTGACCGCGGCTCTTACCGTATGCATTGTGGGCGGACCGAACCACGCACAGTTCAGTAACCGGGTTCATGTCGGTAGAGCTAATGTATGGAAACTCGAACAGGAACACGAACGGGTGTGAGCGACCATGCGGCCCTCACCGGGAACTCGAACACGAACGTGTGAGCGACCATGCGACCCTCACCGGGAACTCAAACACGGATGGGCGTGAGCGACCATGCGGCCCTCACCGGGAACTGGAACACGAACACCAACGGGAGTGAGCAGCCTTGTGTGGACCTCACCGGGAATTGGAAGACAAACACCAACGAGAGTGAGTGGCCTTGTGCGGCCCTCACCGGGAACTAGAATATGAACATGAACGGGAAAGAAACTAAAAAATAGAGACAATGATGAGGAGAAACTAAAAAATAGAGACAATGAAGCGATGTTGATGATGGTACGGTGACGATGGTAACTCTAGAAGCAAGGGCGATGACGGAGACGGGTGATGCTTCTAGTTGGAAGGTGAACAAACTGTCACGGACACACCAAGCGCGGACTAAGACGGAGCACGGATGATAAGGCTACGACGGAGCGATGACGGAATGACACAAGAGCATAAAGATAGAGATGAAGATTAAGGAGAGAAATAGGCGAAACGAGAATACTAGATTGATATGTCCATGACTGGCGTTGTTCACCTTCAATTCCTTCAAGGTGAACTCAACTATTTATACTAAGTGGCATGCATACCTGTTGCACACATGTGATGCAATAGAGCATGTAGGCTGTAGGTACGCATGCATGTTACAAGTGTTAATAATACAAGGGAGAAATTATGCACATGATGCTAGCTAAAACCTACAATGAGGAAGTATATACATGATTATATGCTAGGTGTGGTTAACACATAACACTCGATTATAACATGGTTATGTCAAGAGTTCGAATCATGATAGAAACAAGTTCCACGCCAATGGTACAAGAGGTTCGAGTCCTTCATGATGGAACACCGTTTCCAGAAAACACTGGCCAAACACTGTGTGTTCGTAAAAAGTTACGAAGAAGGAGACTTCTTCATTATCTTGTTATATGTTGATGACATGTTGATTGTCGGTCAAGACACAACGAAGATCAGAAGCTTGAAGAAAGCTCTAGGTAGGTCGTTTGCCATGAAAGATCATGGACCGGCTAAACAGATCTTAGGAATGCACATAGTTCGAGACAGAGCTCAAAAGGTGTTATGGTTGTCAGAACGGAAGTATGTGACAAAGATCCTAGAAACATTCAACATGTCAAATGCAAAGCCGGTCGGCTCCGTGTTGTCGACAAACTACAGATTGAATGTGAAGCAGTGCCCCAAAGGGGAGAAGGAGAAGGTTGAGATGAGGAAGGTACCATATGCCTCAGCCGTCGACAGTCTAATGTACGCTATGGTTTGTACCAGATTGAAATCAAAGATGAGGGATATCCTAGTGGTCAAAGATCTTTGGTTGCCGGTTCAGTTCGGGGACAAGAGACTGGACAAGATTGATGCCACAGTGTGGGAGGTGATGCACTTGAAGAAGATGGTGTATATCCGGTGCTTCATCGACATGAGCCTGTACAACAACTTCAACGAAGAGAGCAAGGCTCATGAACTCTGGGAGAAGATCGACATTATGTTCCAAAACAAAAATGTTGTTAATCGGGTTTCGGTATTCCGGAAGCTAGTGAGGCTCCGACACCACGATGGCTCCAGTATGGCGGAGCACATGAATGCCTTCCAGGGACTGATCCACCAAGAAACCTCGTTGGTAGTACCTCTTGCCGATGAGGTGCTCGCATTACTCCTGCGCAGTTCCCTCTCAGATAGCTGGGAGATGTTAGTTGTCACGTTGGGCAAAGCCGGGCCGGAAGGTAAGCAGTTGTCCCTAGCAAGGGTAAAATCAAGCTTGCTAGATGAAGAAGCTCGCCGGAAGGACCAGGAGTCTAGAACCGATCCGAAGGCCTTCGTCATGGAAGATGACCACAACCGAGGAAGAGGCCGATATCGGAGTCCCCAAAACCGGAACAAATCGGGGACGAGGTCGAAGTCAAGGGGGATGCCTACTTGCTTCTAATGTGGGAAGCCGGGGCACTTCCAGAAGAACTGTCGGCATTTCCGGAAAGAGAAGGAAACCGGCATCACCGATTCGAAGAAAAGTTCGGACCGAAACGGTTCGGACCTAAGAGGCCCAGATCGGAAAGGAATTTCGGCGATCACGACAAGTGAAGAGGAACTGATGCTCATCACCGAAGAGAATGCGTTAAACCTTGTTGGAGACAAGACAACGTGGGTTGTCGATTCCAGAGCGTCATTCCACCTGACATCGGATCGGAAATGTTTCTAATCCTACACAGCCGGTGATCACAGTTGTGTCCGGATGGGGCAATGAAGGTACATGCCGAATTGTCGACATAGGAGATGTGTCGTTGACAACATCAAATGGATGCAAGCTACTGCTGAAGGATGTCTGACACGTTCCGGAAGTTCGACTGAACCTTAGATCAGCCGGTCAGCTAGATGATCAAGGCTACACGGAACAGAGTCATGAAGTTCAACAAAGGACGCTTGATCATGGCTAGAGCCCGGAAGATCAACACGTTGTATCTGATGCATGCCCAGATATGCCGGGAAGAAGTGAACATTACATCCAACACTGCCAGTGAGTTGTGGCACAAGAGACTGTGTCACATGAGTGAGAAGGGGATGAAGAGACTTGCTGAAGACAGTCTCATTCCGGTGAAGGACGTGCAACTTGAGAAGTGCATCGATTCAAGACCACCGAACCTCCTTTGGTTCAAGACCACCGATGAGAAGGAATGCACCACTGGAGCTAGTGCATACCAATGTGTGTCAAGTGGACACGAAGTCACATGCCGGATCTCAATACTTTGTGACATTCATAGATGACCACAGCCGAAAGTTGTGGGTCTCCCCAATGAAGACAAAGGATTAGGTGCTATCCGTCTTCAAGGAACTCCATACGAGAGTGGAAAGAGAAACCGGTCGGAAGCTGAAAGCGGTTCAAGTAGATAACGAAGGAGAATACCAAGGACAGTTCGAGGAGTACTGTCGGTAGAAGAGAATCCGCCTCGAATTTACTGTGCCGAAGACGCCGAAACTAAAAGGGTTGGACGAAAGGAAGAACCATACCATAATGGAGAGAGTCCGGAGCATGCTAGCACACAGACACAAGTGGTTGAGTGCCATGCAGGACGAGATGGATTCCGTACATGAGAACCACATGTATGAACTGACGGAGTTGCCGAAAGGGAAGAGAGCACTCCGGAACAAGTGAGTGTACAAGCTGAAACCGAGAGACACTAGAAATCCACCAAGGTACAAAGCCCAAATCGTGGTGAAGGGCTTCTAACAAAAGAAAGGAGTGGATTTCGACGAGATCTTTGCCCCGGTAGTTAAGATGACTTCCATACAGACAGTGTTGAGCATAGCGGCAAGCATGGACCTTGAGGTAGAGCAACTAGATGTCAAGAAGGCGTTCCTCCATGGTGACCTCGAAGAGGAGATCTACATGCAGCAACCGAAAGGATTTGAGAAGAAAGGGAAGGAGAACCTGGTGTCCAGCTGAAGAAGAGCTTATACAGACTTAAGCAAGCTCCCCGGCAATGGTACCAAAAGTTTGACTCTTTCATGACCGATCAAGGGTACCAAAAAACGCAAGCCGATCACTACGTGTTTGTGAAGAAATTTGATGGAGGAGGCTTCTTGATACTACTCTTGTACGTGGATGACATGTTGATCATCAGACAAGACCAGGTCAAGATACAGATGCTAAAGAAGGGTCTAAACCGGACCTTCTCAATGAAATACTTGGGTCCGGCAAGACCGATATTGGGAATGCATATCATCCAGGACCGGTGTCGTGAAGAAAACCGTCCATAAGCAGAATCGGTGCGCTGGAGCATAGGAACCAGCTCTTCATGCACGTACGCCTTACGTTGTACATAGGAGAGAATTAGGGACATGGAAGATCCGAGGTAGGTAAATTCGGTAGGTAGGAAGTTAATAGGAAACGGCTCTCTTCTTGCCTATAAAAGGAGGGAGACGAGGAAGAGGAAGGAATCGCGGAGAGTCGAGGACGAAGTGTTGTCGGTTTGTGGGCGAAGGCTTCTCTCTCTCTTTGGCTCGCAAACTCCATAGCTTCTTTCTGTGCAGGTTTCGTGAGGCTCGCGCTGCTCTGAGGAATGCCCGACTGCTTCCGGTAGCACCTCTAACCCTCTCCTTCCTTCCTGCGCGTTTGCGAACAGGCATCGGCATCTGTTCGCCGGCCTGTTCGGTTGTAACTGACTTCGTGTTTTGATTGTTTGTCTTTGTTAATACATACATACATTCGTGTCTCTCTGTGTCGCTGTCCCACTCGCGTCTTTGTGTCGAAGGGCCGTGTCCCTGTGAATCCACGCTCGCACGCAGTGGGTCTCTTCTCCTTTCTCTCTTGCTCTTCGGTACAGGACCCCCGAGGTCCCGCCTCATTCCACGCATCCGCGAGGAATACCTCGACATCTTGGTGAACCCGACGTGAACGAGGCGGCAGAAGAGCAGAAGATGAAAGGGTCGGATCTTGCGGAGGCCATGGCTTCGGCCGTGGATCGGATATTGAGCGCACGCGAGGGCTCCGGTGCCCTCAACAGAGCCATTGAGGTGGTCGTCGGTACGATCGGCCGGTTCAGCGAAAAGGATGCCATGAAGTATTTGGCGTCCTACGGGGCAGAAATGCTGATGCGGGACATTCCGGAAGAGAGGCGTCTTGCCGGGTTCCCTCGAGTGGCGATGCCGAGCATCCATGCGGAGGTGCTCGAGGTGCAGGCGGAGAGCCGTACCTGGGAGGAGTTCGAAGGTCAACTCCTAGAAAAATACGGGTTGGACGACGCGCTCCGGCTTTTGAAACGGGAATTCATGGAGTGGGTGGAGTCCCCCGGCAAGGGGAGAAACACGTTGGCACTCCTCCGGGAGTTCGAAGAACGCTTTCCGCGCCTTTCGGCGCTTGACCGAACCGTTCTGGATACGAGCCGGGTCCTACTGTTCGTCAAGTCGGTGGACAAGCGGGACCGGGATCAAGTCGGCTCCTTGATGGAAACCGAAGACGGGCTGACGACCGACTGGGCTGTGGTTAAGAGAGTCTGTGGCCGTTTCGACAAACGGCGAGAATGGGTTGATAACGAGGCGGCCGGTGCGGGCTCTGTCACAACAAGGAGGCTTGAACCGGCACCGCAAGGGCGAAGGGAAGAAACCCGGGAATGGCTCGGAACCGGTCCGGCTTCGACCAGCATGGTCAGTGGCTCGTCCGGAGGAGCATCGCTGGAGGAGTTGACACGGGCGATAAAGGATCTCCAGATCACCCAGACTCGAAGGGAAGGCGGCGAACCGGCTCGTGACCGACGGCCGGCAGCAGGGAACAGGTGCATGTGAAGCGACGAGGTCGGCCACATCCGGAAGGACTGCGGCGATTTCGCAGAAGCGTTGAGGAACCGGGTGGTGTACCTGTGGGAAGGTCGGGTGCACGCCGGCGACACCAGAAGGGCCCTAAACCGAAACAACAGACGAGGAGGTATGAAGAGACTGATAGAAGAGGCAGCGGCCTGACACGTGGAGGCCATCCACTACTCGGCGTCGGTCGGCATTCGGGTCGGGGGCAGCGAGGCCCGAAAGGAGGGCAAAGACGAATTCTGGTCGGCAATGCTGGAAGGTCTTGCCGGCGCACGGCTAAGGAAAGACGAAACAGACCGCGCTCTGAGAGACGGGTCTGGGAAATAACCGGGTGGAGCGATCCGGTCGAGGAGAAGACGGGCTTCGTAGGAGCCGCCTGCCGAAACTACGAGGCTCTGGTAGAAGACAAACGAGTGGGGAAAGCCGGAGCGGCCGGGCCCTCACAACGGTACGAGACCCGATTCGGGCAACGACGGAACGATGCCGGTGGGTCCAGCTCGCAAGATAACCCCAGGAAGGGCGGATACCGACTGGGGACGGAAATAGAAAGGACCACGGACCTACGAAAGGTCCTAGAAGAACGGATCCTCGACAGCAAAGTGGAGTTGTCATTACGGGAGGTGCTAGGGATCGCCAAGGAGTTCCACGACTCCATTGTGGACTTGGTGAAACGGAAGAGGCTGTCGACGGAGACAGAACCGGAGAGACCGATGGAGGTGCGGACGACGCACATCGACGACTCGGCGCTGGCAGATGAGTGGGCGGAGAGCCACTATTCGAGGCCACACTGGGCCCGAGTGACCACAGAGACCCCGGTAAAGATCGGAGATGTTCAGGAACCGGTGGTGGCACTGGTGGACCACGGTTCGGAAATAAACCTGATGTCCATGGACTTCTATAAGAAGGGAAAGTGGCCGATCAACACCAAGCACGGGTGGAAGATCTGGGCGGCGATGCGCGCCACCGAGGAACTGCACGGGGCCTGCCCGAACGTGCGTGTCAAGATCGGCGACGTCGAGATTGACCAGCACTTCTTCGTGCAGGAGACGTCCTCGCATCCAATCATATTAGGGGAACCGTACATCACAGCGGCACGAATGGAGACCAAGGTGCTGGACAACGGTTCGGCCTACGCGAGGGTCAAAAGCCAGGACGGGCGCCATTCGGTTCAATTTCTGACGGTGCGGCCAAACCACGAGAGAAATCGGGAATCCCTCGGTGGCGAGAACCGGGAGGATGTTTAGAGAGGGCTGCCAAGGTGTGGGGCCGAGACAGCCCGGACACTCGGGAAAAACCCCACGACTGTACGATAGGTAGGAAGTTTTGCTTCTCCAAGAACGGAGGGTGTATGATAGTCGGCATCGTTGGCCGAGAAAAGACAAGGGCGGAAGTGCGACTTCGAGCGTGCGGAGTTCTCGGCCCGGACGAGGAAATCAGCGGAGCTGTGGAGGCGGTCTCCTTCGACGACACCTTGGGAATGCTGAGGGAGGTAGTCAGAGAAGACCTTAACGAAGACCGGACGATACCGTTATGTTCCGAAGAGATGTACGAAGTCATCACGAACTTCAGTCGGGGGCTCGGGTCGGATCGGACGGCCCGAGTTAGCACGAAGTACAAGACTGTGGACCGGAAGGTAAGGCCAGTCGCGGCACCCTTACCGGAGGGCAGCGAGTCTCGGATCAGAGGGATTGCGTCGGACCCCAGTTTGCGAAATCCGGTCTGCATAGGGCACACCTTCACCGACGGAACGCTCCGGGAGCTCAAAATCGGTGGGGGCGGGTTCCTACTGCCGGCGGAGGAAGACCGATTTCGGAGGATGCTCGGAAGGCACGGAAAGGCCTTCGCATTCTCGCCGGAAGAGATCGGGTGCGTAGACCCGACGATCGTGGAGCCGATGGTGATATTCACGGTACCACATGTGCCGTGGAATCTCAAGCCGATTCCGGTACCAAGAGCTCACATCCCGGAGTTGATGGAGCTACTGAGGCAGAAAGTCGATATGGGTATTCTCGAACCGTCGAGCACGCTATACTCAAACCGATGGTTTACCGTACCAAAGAAAAACGGAACATTGCGCTTCATTCAGGACCTGCAGCGGGTCAACAGAGTGACCATTCGGAACGCAGGAATCGGACCGACCATAGACGAGTTCGCGAAGGCCTTCGCCGGAAGGTCGATTTACTCGGTCGGTGATCTGTACTCGGGGTACGACCAGTTCCAGCTAGCCGTGGAGAGGAGAGACATTACGATGATGCGAACTCCCCTCGGCCTAGTGCGAATGTGTACCCTGCCACAAGGAGGGACCAACTAGGTGGCCCACATGGTGAATGCAATGAACAAGGTACTGAGGAATTGCATCCCGGACATCACCATGCCATTTCTGGACGACATCCCGATAAAGGGGTGCCCGGTGGAAGAGAAGGACGAGGCAGTCAGGCTGGACGGATGCCGGCGTTTCGTGGCAACACACATCGACGACTGCGAGAAGGTGCTACAAAGGCTAGAGGATGCGAGGCTCACCTTCTTCGGGGAGAAATCGGCCTTCGGGCAATCAGAAATCCTGGTGGTCGGACACCTGTGTGGACCGTATGGCCGGAAGCCGTCTCCGGCAAAAGTAGAAGCCATCTCCGCGATGAAGACCGACTCTAGCTCGGTTACGGTACGCCCAGGTTTAACGCGAACTCTGGGGTATCGTTTCGGCAGTAAAGGCCGACAAAGACTACCTGATCGGGACAGAAGTGATTATCGAGACGGATTGCCTGCCAATTCTCGGCATGGTTTCCGGATGCGCGACACCGGACCTGGCGATGCTCAGGTGGATAGCGTACATCAAGTCCTTGGACCCGGAAATACGGCACATTTCCGGAAAGGACAACGCCATGGCCGACATGCTTTCGAGGGTGAGGTTTGATAACGAGGGCGGCATGGTTTCGAAGGACGAAGAAGTCGGCGTGGACTTCTTCGAGGCGGCGTATGTGACGACCGATGGGACGAGCACTCCAGCACTTCACGACTTCGACGAGAGCAAGTACGACGGCGAGTGGCTCCGGATCGGTGGATTTTTGAGGACGATGACGCCGGATGCGTCATGGACAAAGGACGAGGCCAACCGGATCCGGAAGAAAGCTTACCGATTCTTTCTCCGGGACGGATACTTATGGAAGCACCCGAAGAAGAGGAACGGCGTCCCGCTCCGGGTGGTGGCGATGAAGGAAGAACAGGAGGAGCTGTTGACGGCCTACCACGACAGCCCTTGGGCTGGACACCGTGGAACGTGGGCCACGTTCGAGGAGATAAAGGGGAAGTACTGGTGGCCGGGACTATACCGGGACGTGCATCGGTTCGTGACAACTTGCGAGAGTTGTCAGATGCACTCCATGGTTCGGCATCGGGACGAGCTTCACCCTACGTACCCTCCAACCATCCACTTCAAATGGATGGTAGATCTGGTGACGATGCCGATGGGCGTAGGACAGATGCGGTATCTGGTCCTGGCTCGGGAAGATCTGACGAATCAGGTGGAAGGCCGAGCCCTTCAGAACAAAACGACCGCGACCGTATGTCGGTTCCTGATCGAGGACGTGATATGTCAGTACGGGTGCGTCGGGAAGATCGTGGCTGATCGCGGGGAGTTGGACGCCGAAGAGGCCGAGGAGTTGTTCGACTGGCTAGGAGTCAAGCTCTCGCTCACCACTGCATACAATCCGGAGGCGAATGGGAAGGTGGAGCGCGGACACGGACCGATCGTCAAGGCGTTAGTTCGGGCATGCGGAGGTCAAGTCAGGAACTAGCCGTGGCTGTTGCCTTACGCATTGTGGGCGGACCGAACTACGCACAGTTCGGTAACCGGATTCATGCCGGCAGAGCTCATGTTTGGGCAGAAGCCGATCATGCCGATGGAACGTACGATCTCCTCATGGGCAACCGTGGACTGGAGAGACGAGATGAGCCGGGAGGAACTGTTGACAGCGCGCATACGGCAGCTCGAGCGAAGACCGGAGGACGTGGAGCAGGCTGCGGAAAGGCTTCAGGTGGCAAGGACGAGGAACAAAGCCCGGTTCGACCGGACGCACAGGCTCCGACCGAAGAAGATCGAGGAAGGCGACTAGGTGCTAGTCTACGACAGCAGCCTCGACAACCAGCACCGAGCGACACAGAAGTTCGCAAGAAGGTGGTTCGGGCCTTACGTGGTACAAAGCGCCAACGACAACGGGACGTACCATCTGGCGGAACTCGATGGCACGAGAATGGCGATACCGGTAGTTGGAAAACGGATCAAAGCGTTCAAGAAGTGTCACGACGACGAGCCGGATCCGGTTAACCTGGACCAGGACGACGAACGATCCGAAACCGGGGAAGAACCGATGGGCGGGGAATGAAGGCTGGACCGGTTTTCTCCGTCCCAACTCAATTTGACGCATGCCGGTGGATGCGCGGTTAGGTGGGGGCGGATGTCGTGAAGAAAACCGTCCACAAGCAGAATCGGTGCACCGGAGCATAGGAACCGGCTCTTCATGCACGTATGCCTTACGTTGTACATAGGAGAGAATTAGGGACATGGAAGATCCGAGGTAGGTAAATTCGGTAGGTAGGAAGTTAATAGGAAACGGCTCTCTTCTTGCCTATAAAAGGAGGGAGACGAGGAAGAGGAAGGAATCGCAGAGAGTCGAGGACGAAGTGCTGTCGGTTTGTGGGCGAAGGCTTCTCTCTCTCTCTGGCTCGCAAACTCCATAGCTTCTTTCTGTGCAGGTTTCGTGAGGCTCGCGCTGCTCTGAGGAATGCCCGACTGCTTCTGGCAGCACCTCTAACCCTTTCCTTCCTTCCTGCGCGTTTGCGAACAGGCATCGGCATCTGTTCGCCGGCCTGTTCGGTTGTAACTGACTTCGTGTTTTGATTGTTTGTCTTTGTTAATACATACATACATTCGTGTCTCTCTGTGTCGTTGTCCCACTCGCGTCTTTGTGTCGAAGGGCCGTGTCCCTGTGAATCCACGCTCGCACGCAGTGGGTCTCTTCTCCTTTCTCTCTTGCTCTTCGGTACAGGACCCTCGAGGTCCCGCCTCATTCCACGCATCCGCGAGGAATACCTCGACACCGGTAGAAGAAGCTGTTGTGGTTGTCACAGGAGAAGTACGTGACAAAGGTGCTTCAACGTTTCAACATGTCGGATGTGAAACCGGTTGGATCGACACTTCCGGCACACTACAAGCTATCCAGAAGATGGAGAAACCAGAATGAGTTCTGGCTCATTTTCTCTAGTTTAATAGATCCTAAAAAAATGTTTGACAAAAGCTCAATTGAGGTGCTCTTGATCAAAATAACAGAGCAGACAAGAAATGAAAGAGTATACATAGTGCATAAGAATATATAAATATATATATATATATATATATATAATTCTTTTATTACAATAGTTGGTTATATAAGTATCATTAGTTAGTTATAGTTGTTAGGAATATGTCCCTCCAGTGGGAGGAGTCGACTGTTTAGGCCAAGGGAAAAGTAGGAGGAGCAAATTGTCTTCTTCCCTTTTTCTTTGTGCATAAACTGTCTCCTCGGTTCCATGCGCAAGGAAAGCGCAATTGAGTCTATGCTACTCGCCGGCTTGCCATCTGACTGGTCATTCTGACTCAGTCGCTCATTCAGCCCACTCAGCAGGAATGAGATCAGACTCTCATCTACAGTACCAAATCCTTCTTCATCTTCTGCTCGGATCATTTCAGGCTTACTAGGCTCATCTTTCGGAATCAAGTCGGAGTTCGACATCGGAGTCGGTAGAGAGTACCATGATGCTGACTCATCAAATTTGACATCTCGCCTCACTCGAACTTGTTTCTTTCGAGGGTTATATCACTTATAACCCTTTTGCTCATGTGAGTAGCTGACAAGGATGCACTTCTCCTACTTCGGTTTCAGCTTTGTCTACTTCTCATCCAGCAGAGGCACATAGGCAATGCTATCGAATATCTTAAGGTGTCTTAAATTCGTTTTCCGCCCAAAATATAGCTTGTGTGCTGACACATTATCCCCTATCCGGTTTTGAATGTAGACAGTTGTCCTGACCGCCTCAGCCTAGTAGAATTCGAGCATGTTTTTCTCCTTATGCATTGCCCTTGCCGCGTCAATAATTGATTGGTTCTTCCTCCCAGCCACACCATTTTGTTCCGGTGTGTACATGTAGTTGAATTCTCTCTTAATTCCTATTTGTTGCAGATAATTGTTGAATTGGCCAGAAAAGTATTCTTTTCCACCATCCGACTGCAGGCACTTGATCTTCCTCTCTGTTTCCCTTTCAACTAAGCTTTGAAGGTTCCGGAAACAATCAAAGACTTCGTTATTCTTCTCGATGAGGTAGATCCACGTGTGTCGGTTGTAGTCGTCGATGAAAAAGACCAAATATTGGCTCCTACCAAGACTAACGTTTTGTGCCAGTCCCCATACATCCGAATGTATTAGATTGAGCTTGTTATGGCTCTAGTTTCTTTTGGTGGGGAAAGGAAATCGGTGTTGCTTCCTGAGTTGGCAAGCTTCACATATTTGGGCCTTTCGGCCAATGAATTTTGGCAATCCGAAAACAACTTGTTTCGATTGCAAGTCATGAAACCTCTGGTAGTTGACGTGGCCGATCCACTTGTGCCAAAGATCGATCTTCAATTCAATCTTTTGTCCTTTGGCAAACAAGGTGGTGCCCACTGCCTAGTGGCATAAACGAATGGGACACATAAGTATGCAAACTTTAAAAAATATGTTGAGAAAAAATGTAGTGACTAGACTGCCAAAGTTGAAAGACTGTAAGATGAGCAAAATATGTGAAGCATGTCAATATGGAACGCAAAATATGTTGCCTTTCCCTTATGAATTTGGTCGCAGTTAGCCAAATTGTGGAGAAAGGCATACAAGTCTGATTCAACCAAGATGGTTGCTTCATCGAGAAGGAAGTCTGACTCGTTGCTCGTGGTCAAAGGGAAGGCCGAATGTTCATTCTTGATTGGAAGGAGATGAAATTGGTCATGTCAATCTCTAGAAACTCAAGGTGATGCAATCGAATGGAGTCGTCATCGGGCCCCCCACCTTCAAAGAGAAAGAGATTGAAGGTGTATGTGAAGCTTGCCAATTTGGCAAACAACATCAACACCCGTTTCCGAAAGAGAGGAACATAAGCAAAGGGCTTCTGGATGTAATTCATTCTGAAATATGAGGACCGGCCCAGACGGTTACATTCGACGGATGCCAATATTATGTGACCTTTATTGACGACTTCTCCAAGCAAACCTAGATCTTCCCCATGAGGCACAAGAGTGAAGTGTTTGCACACTTCCAAAAATTCAAAAGCGAAGTCGAAAAGACAACCAGCCGACATGTACGTTGTCTTCGGTCAGATGGAGGTAAGGAATACTTCTCTGATACATTCACACAATACCTTCGACAAAAAGGAATCCGACGAAAATTTTCATGTCGACATACACAACATAATGGAGTAGCTGAACAGAAGAATCAACACATCCTCAAAGTAGCACACGCCATGCTAAACAAAAAACACATGTTGAAGTCTTATTGGGCCAAAGCAATATAGACAGTCGTCTATCTAATGAACAATGTACAACATCAATCGTGCGCGAACTTGCCCCTCATATTGTATCACGATTTGATACAATGTTATGCATTTGATCACATTCGACTATGCTTTCCACACATCTTTGACCAAACCAATCCTTCCATGAATTTCTCTATCACAGTCACAATGTGCACCCTTAATTATGGCATTCATTAGTAAAGTTCTAAAACATCAAGAGTTGCTAATCACTTTCACATGTATTACATGAAAATGTTATATTTTTTTAATCTCAAAGGTCATATTTGACCTCCCAACGACAATAGTAAAATCTCTCTCTCTCATTCTCAAATTCTACAACTTACAGCACATAGAAGACTGCCTACTACAACAAAGCCCAGCCAGAATCTGTAAACCCAAAAAGCATTTGAGTCATGAATAAGTAGACGAAATTCTTTTCTTTCTTATTTTTTAAGACTTCCATGTACCTCTTTTAGGCAAATTGTAGTTTTTAGAATACTCACCATCTTCATTCCGAATTTGTGAAAAGAAACTAATTGAAGCACATCCAAACGATGCCATATTGGTCGATCAAAGTCCAAACCTAGATGACCCAATTACACTCCAGATATTGTCCAACCAACTGCTCTAGATTTTCCAGTAGCAAAGATCTGGTCACAACTATAATAATGAGATGTAGTGTACACCTTATGCCTCTTAAGTTGTAGATGGTGGTTTGTATTGCATACAAATTTTGCCAAGAGGACCACGTTTTTCCACATGATAGATGAGACCAATTGCCTATACAGTTTTCATGATGAAAAATAGTTGTTAGCATTTGGATCAAGAATTTTCACCATTTCTGGTTGAGCTTATATCACTTAGTCCTTACATGTGCTTGAACTGCCTATAGACATTTCTGAACAAATAAGTGCAGGAATATCAGAATATGACATCTTTCTCTTTTTTAAGTTTTTATGACATTAAGGGCCTTTAGATAATCACAAAAGGGGAAACTGTATCTTGATCGTCATAGCCGCACAAATTGATCTGATTATCAGCATCCCGGAATCAGCCCTCAGGTCCATATCACCCCTTGCTTGACCTGGAGAATTCTGATGAACTCCTTCAACCAGGCACACAAACTCTTCAAGAAAGGGAACCGCCATGAAAACAAATATTCAACATCAAGTCGGAGGTTTCTTGTTGGCTCTGAACCACCAGACTCCCAATAAGAGCCAAAACTGTTGAAGAAGGTGATGCCACTTGAGCCGAGTCTGTTCACATCATCATCAAGTTCTGTGACTCATGAGACAGTTGCATACCAAAGACCTCCTATACTATATACCCAGTCTCGGGGATGTTTTAATTCTCTGAAAACCAGATAATCCACTTCATGCCTTTTGACCGGTATCACAATAGTAGTCTAGTAAACCCAGGCTTATTAGAATGCTGCATATTTATTGCACTATTGAAAGCCTGTTTTGCTAGTGCTACATTTCCATGTAGGCAGCACGCATTAAGCAAGCATGACAATATAGTCAAGTTGGCTTGCATGGGCATACTCTGCAACATGCTCTCCAACCTCTTAAATTCTCCTATGTGTCCAAGGAGTCCTAGCATACTACCATAATGCTTTAAGTCAGGTTCAACACCATAATCTCTACTCATCTGTTCAAAGTACTCGAGACCTTTCGCAACAAGACCAGCTTGACCACAAACTGAAAGGATTGCAGTAAATGTCACTTTATCTGGTTTGACTTCTGCAAGCTTCAGCTTCTCAAACATGTGGAGACATGCAGCGAAATTCCCTTCTTCCATGTGGCCAGAAATGCATGCATTCCATGACACAACATCATACCCTAAAATTTTATCAAAGAATGCTTGGGCATCTGCCATGCTTGCACAATTCCCATAAGCATGAATCAATGTAGTTACTAATGCAGGATTCAGATCACAGCCAGCTGACACAATGCTAAAGTGTAAATTTCTACATAACTCCAAGCTTCCTGTTGCACTGCAGGCTTGCAAGACACAAACCAGTGTAACATCATTAAGCAACACCTGTTCCCTTTGCATCTTCTCAAACAGCTGCAGAACCTTATATCCTTGACCCTCCTCAATGTAAACCGAGAGCATTGCAGTCCAAACAATAGTAGAGCATTCGGATATTGAAGCAAACACATTCTCTGCTTCTGTAAGTGCCCCACACTTCCCATACATAGTCAAGAGCGTGCTTCCAACAAAAGCGTCAGAGGCGAACTGATTCTTCTGAAGATCCAAATGTAGGGCCTGTCCAATTTCCAGTATTGGTAGGCACATAGACCGGCCTTCTGTATGAAGGGATTTCTCCTTCTCTGCAAGTTTAACACATGCTTGTAATGCTAAAACATAAGTGCGGCGGTTTGGCTTTACGCTTTGCTCTTGCATCTGTACAAACAATTGCAATGCCTTCCACTCATGACCTTTTTCAATATATGCCGATAGCATTGCATTCCAAGATGCAACATTGCAATACGACATTGCACTGAAGAAATGTTCTAGTTCCGCAATGTCCCCACATTTAGCATACATAGTCAGAAGACTGGTGCTGATAAGAACACTGGTTGTAAGTCCGTGTTTGCAGACATCCGCATGGAGAGCCTGCCCGACTATGTACGACATGCTGAGACGACCTCCATCTTCCCCTGCTAAGAGAATGCATGCCTGAAGTGCAAGCACAAATGTCAACTCACCAAAAATTTCTACTCCTTCAGCTCCCATTTGCAGGTACAGCTGTAGTGCCTTCTCTCCGTCTCCGTGGTCCACATATGCTGACAGCAATGCTCTCCAAGATACGACTGTGCGCTCAGATAAACTGCAAAAGACACACCCAGCTTCTGCTAGTGCCCCACACTTCCCATACATATTGATAAGAGTGTTACTGAGTGCAACATCTGAAGTAAAACCTTTAGCCTCTGCTTCCATGTGTACGGCCAGACCAGGGGATAGCTTATTTGAGGATACATCCCAAATAAATCCGTTTTCTTCTTTCTCAGCAAGAACAGCACATGCCTTCACTGCAAGCAGAAGTGTGAGCTGATCTGGACTTGTGCCATCTTCCATTATCCGTCTGTACAAGTGCAATGCTTTTTGAGCTTGGCCTTGTTGGACATAGGCAGATAGCATTGCATTCCATACAACCAGAACTGTATTGTGTGGGCAAACCTGGCTCTGGCTCTGGCTCTGGCTCTGGCTCCATGCACTCACAAATAGGATCTCCGCTTGCTGCAAATTGCCGCACCTACCATACATGCTCACAAGTGAAGACGCAACAAAGATGTCAGAAACAAAACCAAGGGTATGTGCATGCTCGTGAAGTTGCCTTCCCTGTTCCAGTTCGTCCGACCCCATGATGCCACATGCTTTGAGCAAGCTCACAAACGTATAATTATTTGGCTCCACACAATCTTGCAGCATTAGCTGATACACTGTAAATGCCTCCTGGGCCTGCCCAAACTCGACATACGCCGATATGATAGCTGTCCATGAGAAGACAGTGCGGCATGGCAATGTGTAGGAGAGGTGGAGAGCATGGTGAAGAGCACCACTTTTGGCAAGGGCGACAACCAAGTAATCGCCCAACAAGCCTGTCAATGGGAGGTGGTAGCGAGAGATGTGGGCATGGATCCCATGCACCAGTAGGCTTGCTTCTTGCACATTCTTCTTCAACAAGCTTTTACGCCTTAGCCACGCCTTGAGAAGGGGAAGGTAGAGATGGGTAGGAAGAGTCCAGGCATCCTCCCCCATCACCATTCATCATTCATCATTCATCATTCATCATTCATCATTCATCATTCATCATCATTCATCATCATTCATCATTCATCATTCATCATCATTCATCATCATTCATCATTCATCACTATGACTATCACTACTTGAAGATGACCACATGCTGACCAAGATGTCGTTACAGCAGATAAATAAATGAATGACTTGGCCCCTCAATCCTCCTCCTGCTCCTGCATGCATCCTCTGATTCTTTCATTAGCCTGAATTCAGCTGTTTCCTGCTAATATCAGAATCTCTGTATATGAATATGAATATATATACATATAAATAAATAGATAGATAGATATATCATATATCCTTGTGTTCACATGTACATTATAATTTACATATATGTATGTATAAGAAGAAGAAGCATAAGATTTCTCTCTTCAGCCTACTAATCCAATAAGCAAAAGCCATATCACGCACGTAAGTGTTAAAGTGAGAGTATGTAGTTATTGTAGACACAACCTAAGCCTAGATATATAGATAGAATACATATATGTATGTGCATGGAATATTTTGGGTTATATATACAATAAATACTATAGGTTTGTTTTTTACACCCAACAATGCATCGATCACATTCAATACAGCATCCCTTTTCCGTTGCTGTTCAAGCTCTTTATTTGTACAAAATGCCTCATCCGATTCGATTCGCAACCCCCCCCCCCCCCCCCCCTCATCTCTAATATAGCAAATGCAACATCACATGATTTCTAGGCCTCCACATCATCCTCTACTCCAACGCCCTTTTGATTTCTTGAAATCTCAAAGCATCTAATTAGGTCTTTCTCTATCTCACTCATATTTTTCTACTCAAAATGATCCTATAAATATCGTAATCTTCTCAAATCTCGTTGCCTTCATGACGAGATCTACGAAATCTTCCTCCAATGAACAACATTCCAACTACAACTTCTTATCCCAAATCATTTTTCCCATGAAGTGTTATTGATCTCAATATGTTTGTCACATCTATGTACATCAACTCCCTCTCAATAAACATCCTAACTTTAGCTAAACCTTTCTCAACCATAACATTTTGTGTCATCATAGCATGCCACTTACCTAATGTTCAAATATGTATGTGGAAACGTACGTAAGGACCTATAGATTTTGTTCAAAAAACAGCACAGAAGAAAGACAATGATGTATAAAGAGAATAGACAAGATTGAAGCTTTAATGGAAGCTATATTACTGCGTTCGTTCTCCCTTTCTCTCAGAGACTTGATATACAATATGATCAAGAGTTATCTTTACAACATTAGGTTATCTCTTATATACTAAGCCCTAACTCTTTAGTTGAGTTCACACTAGGATACAAATAGGAAGGAGTCGGCCTTTTATGCCAACAAACTCTCTCGTAAAAGGACTACTCTTTCCTACATAAATCTAGATTACAAGATTAACCTAAATTTATATTATAAGTGGGTCAGCATGTAGCCGAGTCGGCAGAGGTGAAGTCGGTGTCGAGCCTAACGTGGTTAGTCATCATGATTGATCTAGTTGAATCTTACCTTCTACTATGTTAGGAAACAAGTCCCTCTAGAAGGGAAGAAGAGAGAGGAGCCGAGTTGATGAGAAACTGAAATAGTGGATATAGCCAACTAGGGAGACTATACTTGTAAATAGTTTGAACATGTGCCCCATGTGGGCTATGTATGTAAATAGCCATAAAGTTGTAATAATAGGTATAAATATAACTAGGGCAAAGTTTAGTAAGGTATGATGATGAGTCTTGTTGTAAGATAGAAGTGAACAGGTCGTCATCTGTGTAGCAGAGTGTAAGAGAAAGAGAGTGTGTGGGAGTGTGTGACTCCATAGCCGTCTATTGATGAAGGAGACCTCGAGGTTGCCACCTGCGAGTTTCTCATTGTACTCCTTTTCATCATATTGTTCTGTTTTAGAGTTTGTGGACTCCACGTGGTTTTTTCCCAGTTCGGGTTTCCATGTTAAAATCTGTGTCTTTCTCTATTTCTTGTTTCTGTCTTGATCTTCTGGTTATTTTTTGCACACGAATATACGAACAACAACCGGTTGTGGCCGGTCGCGATTCTCAACAAACTGGTATCAGAGCGATGGAAGATTTGTACAGCGGCATGTTCAAGTTAACTGGCTCCAACTACTCAGTGTGGAAGTCGAAGATGAGAGACATGCTCGTGTGCAAAGATCTCTGGCTACTAGTGTAGTTCGGAAATAAAAGGCCAAACAAGATCAATGCAACGGTTTGGGAAGCATTTGATGGAAATGATCCACACTTTCTGAACTTCACCTCTCGGCCACAACCAAGGAAACACACGAATCGTTGTTGCAGAAAATAGGAAATGCGAAAAATAGAGAGGACACACGATTTAACGTGGAAAACCCTGTACGGGAAAAACCACGGGAGTACAAGACTCCGAACCAAAACTATGCACAGAGAAGTATACAATGGCGAGCTGCAAGGCGACGACCTTGAGCTCGCTGTCCTCGCCACAGGCGGCGGAAATACACAGAGGCGTCGACCTCTTCCTCTCTCACGCTCTATCTCTCTCACGGCTGCTCTCACTTCACTCCTCTTGAGTGGAAAAACAGAAAAATGATAAGCCACATTAAAACTGTTTGCCCTAAGTCATATTTATACACATATGACTTTGGGGCTATTTACAACTATAGCCTCAAGGGCCCTTGGCAAACATATTCACAGATATGTCCCCGCATCCGGATCTCTCTCCGGGTACATTCGTCATCCGGCTCCAAAGCCGGGGTCTTCATCATCCGGTTCCGAAACCGAAACCGGGCTTGTCGGCATTCATCTCCGATATCCGACCATCCCATCCGAAGGGACCGTAATCCCAACAAACTCCCCCTTCACTTCGGCATGGGATGTCTCTCCAATCCGATCCTCTTCCGGCATGCTTCCAGCTTGTCGGGTGTGAGTACCTTGGTCAGCATATCCGACCCGTTCTCGTCCGTGTGGACCTTCGTCAGCACGAACTCCTTGTCTTCTATCCTTTCCCGGATCCAGTGATATCTTCGCTGGATGTGCTTCGTCCGGGAGTGATAGGCCGCGTTCTTCGCAAGGTGGATTGCACTCTGACTGTCGCAGTAGAGTCGGTACTCCTCCTGCCGGATACCGAGCTCTCTAGTGAAGTCCTTCATCCATATTATTTCCTTGCCGGCTTCAACAGCCGCCATGTACTCCGCCTCCGTGGTTGACAACGCAACCGTCTTCTGCAGCCTCGACTGCCATGAAACAGCTCCCCCTGCATACGTCATCACATACCCTGATGTGGACCGGCTGGTATCTGCATCAGCCGACATATCCGAATCGGTGAAGCCATCGAGTTCGGGCTTACCGGAGCCGAATCGGAGGCACACGTTTGCCATGCCCTTCAGGTATCGGAGTATCCACTTGGCCGCGTTCCAATGCTCTTTGCCGGGATTGCTCATGTACCGGCTCACCACTCCGACTGCGTATCCAATGTCCGGTCTTGTACACACCATTGCGTACATCAAGCTTCCGACGGCAGAGGCATATGGCACTTTCATCATGTCCTCCTTCTCAGCCTTTGTCTTGGGGCTTTGCTTGCTGGACAGCTTGCAGTTTGCCGGGAGGGTCGATCCGACCGGTCTTGCTTCCGACATGTTGAACCGTTTAAGCACCTTTGTCACGTACTTCTCCTGTGACAGCCACAACTGCTTCTTGCTCCGGTCCCGGATGATGTGCATCCCTAGTATTTGTCTCACCGGACCCAAGTCTTTCATTGAGAAGGTTCGGTGAAGAGCCTTCTTCAGCATCCGTATCTTGACCTGGTCCCGTCCGATGATCAACATGTCGTCCACGTACAGGAGGAGTATTAGAAAGTCTCCTCCTTCGAACTTCTTCACAAACACGCAGTGGTCGGACTGCGTTTTGAGGTACCCTTCGTCGGTCATGAAGGAGTCGAACTTCCGGTACCATTGCCGGGGAGCCTGCTTCAGTCCGTAAAGGCTCTTCTTCAACCGGCATACCAGGTGCTCCTTCCCTTTCTTCTCGAATCCTTCAGGTTGCTGCATGTAGATCTCTTCTTCGAGGTCACCGTGAAGGAATGCCGTCTTCACGTCCATCTGTTCTACCTCGAGGTCCATGCTTGCCGCTATGCTCAGCATCGTCCGGATGGAGGTCATCTTCACTACCGGGGCAAATATCTCATCGAAGTCGACGCCCTTCTTCTACTGAAACCCCTTCACCACGATCCTGGCTTTGTATCTCGGGGGGTTTCCGGCATCTCCCGGTTTCAGCTTGAACACCCACTTGTTTCGAAGTGCCCGCTTTCCTTTCGGCAACTCCACAAGTTCATATGTGTGGTTCTCATGCAGGGAATCTATCTCGTCCTACATGGCACTCAACCACCTGCAGCTCTGGGTGTCATGTTTTGCTTCTTCAAAGCTCTCCAGCTCCCCCTCGTCGGTTAGCAGCACGTGCTCTGGTTCCGGAAATCTCCAGGGGGCCCTTCTCTCTCTTAGAGGATATCTCCGTTCCGGAGCTTCGGTAACCGGTTCTTCCGATTCTTCTTCATCCGAATCCATTTCGGGATCGGGGCCGGTTCCGGTATCATTTTCATCTTCTTCGGCCGGTTCTGATTCTTCACCGTCTTCGGCCGGATCCTCGAGTGCTAACCGGTCCCTTGCCGGTCGGGACTGCTCCTCGTAGAGTTGATCCTCACCGGTCGACTTGGAGCTCTTCATCTTCTTCTCCGACTCCCAGTCGGCGAGTGTCTTGTTCTCCATGAAGACGATATCACGACTCCGGAATATCCTCTTGTCGACCGGGTCCCATACTCGGTAGCCGAACTCGTCATCGCCGTAACCGAGGAATATGCATGGCCGGGTCTTTGGATCTAGCTTTCCTCTCCGGTCCTTTGCCACATGCACGTATGCGAGACACCCGAACACCTTCAGATGCCGGTAGGATACTTCCCTACCGGTCCACACTCTCTGCGGCGTGTCTCCGTCCGAAGGTACTGAGGGTGATCTGTTTATCACGTATGTCGCCGTCGACATCGCCTCAGCCCAAAACCCCTTGGGTAATTCCGCATGCGCCAACATACTCCGGACCCTCTCCATTATGGTCCGGTTCATCCTCTCGGCCAGCCCGTTCAGTTCCGGCGTCTTCGGCACAGTAAACTCGAGCCGGATTCCCTTCGAGCGATAGTACTCCGCGAACTGCCCCCGGTATTCCCCTCCGTTATCCGCTCGTATCGCTTTCAGCTTCTTGCCAGATTCCCTTTCCACTCTCGCGTGGAGTTCTTTGAAGACGCACAACACTTGGTCCTTTGTCTTCAACGGTGCCGTCCATAGCTTCCGGCTGTGATCATCAATGAATGTTACGAAGTACTGGGCTCCGCCATGTGACTTCGTTTCTACCTGACACACATCAGTGTGCACCAACTCCAATGGTGCGCTACGTCTCGTCGGTGGCCTTGAATGGAAGGAGGTTCGGTTCTGCTTACCGGCCAGGCAATCGGTGCACTTCTCCAGGTGCACATGCTTCACTGGAATAAGGTTGTCTTCTGCAAGCCTCTTCATCCCCTTCTCACTCATGTGGCACAGTCTTTTGTGCCACAGCTCACCGGCAGTGTCGGCTGCCACATTCAGCTCTTCCGGACATAACCGGGCATTCATCAGATACAGTGTGTTGTCTTTCCGGGCCCGAGCCACTATCAGGCTCCCCTTGCTGAACTTCATTACGCCGTTCCGAATGCTACCGGTGTAGCCTTCATCGTCTAGCCTCCCGGCCGAAATCAGGTTCAGTCGAACCTCCGGAACGTGTCGGACATCCTTCAACAGCATTTTGCATCCGGTCGAGGTTGTCAACCACACGTCTCCTATGCCGGCAATCCGGCACGTACCTTCATTTCCCATCCAAACACAGCCATGTTCACCGGCTGTGTAGGATGAGAAGTATCTTCTTTCCGGGGTCAAGTGGAACGATGCTCTGGAATCGACCACCCAGGTCGTCTCATCGCCGGCAATGTTTAGTTCACCTTCTTCGGTGATGAGCATGATTTCTTCCTCACTTGCCGCGAGTGCCGTCGTTCCTTTCCTGTCCTGCCCTCGCCGATCCGGACCTCTTCGGTCCGTGGCTCTCCGGTATGCACCGTTTCTATCCGGTGACTTCTTCAAATCGGTGTCGTCGGCTCCGTTGTCCTTTCGGTAATGCCGACAATTCTTCCGGAAGTGCCCCGGCTTCCCACAGTGGAAGCATGTGGGTCTTCCTCTTGACTGCGACCAGGTCCCCGACTTCTCCCGTCTTTGCGGACTCCGGTTCCATTGTCTTCCCCGTTCCGATTCGGTAAGCAGCGCCTTCGAGTCGGAGGCCGGTTCTTTATCTCTCCGACGCGCTTCTTCGTTCAAAATACTTGTCTTTACCGTTTGTAGGGACAAGTTATCTTCCGTGCAGGAGGTGCTGAGAGTCACCACCAAGTTCTCCCAGCTTTCCGGCAATGTACACATCAGAATGATGGCTTGCATTGCATCCTCCAGCGGGAACTTGATCGCCGCAAGCTGGTTCACGAATCCCATGAACGTGCTTACGTGTTCCACCATACTCTCGCCGTCCCGGTACTTGAGGTTCACTATCTTCCTCATCAGGGAGGTCCGGTTCAACGCATTCTTCCTCTCGTAGAGGCCCGACAGCTTCCGCCACATCTCATATGCGTTGATGTCGTTCGCCACATGTTGTAGAACGCTCACGTCTACGTATTGCCGAATGGTTGCAACGGCTTTCCGGTTCAGAAGCCTCCATTCCGACTCAAGTACTCCCTTCGGTATTTCCGACCTGTCAATCGGTTCGTACAGGTCCCGAGCAATCAGAAGATCCTCCATCTTGATCTTCCAGTCGGCGTAATTCTGCGCATTCAGCACCATCATCCCCGGCTGCCCGCTGCCGCCGCCTTCCATTTTCTGCAGCAGCCCGCTCTGATACCAAATTGATGGAAATGATCCACACTTTCTGAACTTCAC
Source organism: Azolla caroliniana (assembly GCF_043228905.1). Classification (NCBI taxonomy): domain Eukaryota; kingdom Viridiplantae; phylum Streptophyta; class Polypodiopsida; order Salviniales; family Salviniaceae; genus Azolla; species Azolla caroliniana. The sequence continues at coordinate 11,625,137 of NW_028230452.1, forward strand.
CTCTCGGCCACAACCAAGGAAACACACGAATCGTTGTTGCAGAAAATAGGAAATGCGAAAAATAGAGAGGACACACGATTTAACGTGGAAAACCCTGTACGGGAAAAACCACGGGAGTACAAGACTCCGAACCAAAACTATGCACAGAGAAGTATACAATGGCGAGCTGCAAGGCGACGACCTTGAGCTCGCTGTCCTCGCCACAGGCGGCGGAAATACACAGAGGCGTCGACCTCTTCCTCTCTCACGCTCTATCTCTCTCACGGCTGCTCTCACTTCACTCCTCTTGAGTGGAAAAACAGAAAAATGATAAGCCACATTAAAACTGTTTGCCCTAAGTCATATTTATACACATATGACTTTGGGGCTATTTACAACTATAGCCTCAAGGGCCCTTGGCAAACATATTCACAGATATGTCCCCGCATCCGGATCTCTCTCCGGGTACATTCGTCATCCGGCTCCAAAGCCGGGGTCTTCATCATCCGGTTCCGAAACCGAAACCGGGCTTGTCGGCATTCATCTCCGATATCCGACCATCCCATCCGAAGGGACCGTAATCCCAACAAACTCCCCCTTCACTTCGGCATGGGATGTCTCTCCAATCCGATCCTCTTCCGGCATGCTTCCAGCTTGTCGGGTGTGAGTACCTTGGTCAGCATATCCGACCCGTTCTCGTCCGTGTGGACCTTCGTCAGCACGAACTCCTTGTCTTCTATCCTTTCCCGGATCCAGTGATATCTTCGCTGGATGTGCTTCGTCCGGGAGTGATAGGCCGCGTTCTTCGCAAGGTGGATTGCACTCTGACTGTCGCAGTAGAGTCGGTACTCCTCCTGCCGGATACCGAGCTCTCTAGTGAAGTCCTTCATCCATATTATTTCCTTGCCGGCTTCAACAGCCGCCATGTACTCCGCCTCCGTGGTTGACAACGCAACCGTCTTCTGCAGCCTCGACTGCCATGAAACAGCTCCCCCTGCATACGTCATCACATACCCTGATGTGGACCGGCTGGTATCTGCATCAGCCGACATATCCGAATCGGTGAAGCCATCGAGTTCGGGCTTACCGGAGCCGAATCGGAGGCACACGTTTGCCATGCCCTTCAGGTATCGGAGTATCCACTTGGCCGCGTTCCAATGCTCTTTGCCGGGATTGCTCATGTACCGGCTCACCACTCCGACTGCGTATCCAATGTCCGGTCTTGTACACACCATTGCGTACATCAAGCTTCCGACGGCAGAGGCATATGGCACTTTCATCATGTCCTCCTTCTCAGCCTTTGTCTTGGGGCTTTGCTTGCTGGACAGCTTGCAGTTTGCCGGGAGGGTCGATCCGACCGGTCTTGCTTCCGACATGTTGAACCGTTTAAGCACCTTTGTCACGTACTTCTCCTGTGACAGCCACAACTGCTTCTTGCTCCGGTCCCGGATGATGTGCATCCCTAGTATTTGTCTCACCGGACCCAAGTCTTTCATTGAGAAGGTTCGGTGAAGAGCCTTCTTCAGCATCCGTATCTTGACCTGGTCCCGTCCGATGATCAACATGTCGTCCACGTACAGGAGGAGTATTAGAAAGTCTCCTCCTTCGAACTTCTTCACAAACACGCAGTGGTCGGACTGCGTTTTGAGGTACCCTTCGTCGGTCATGAAGGAGTCGAACTTCCGGTACCATTGCCGGGGAGCCTGCTTCAGTCCGTAAAGGCTCTTCTTCAACCGGCATACCAGGTGCTCCTTCCCTTTCTTCTCGAATCCTTCAGGTTGCTGCATGTAGATCTCTTCTTCGAGGTCACCGTGAAGGAATGCCGTCTTCACGTCCATCTGTTCTACCTCGAGGTCCATGCTTGCCGCTATGCTCAGCATCGTCCGGATGGAGGTCATCTTCACTACCGGGGCAAATATCTCATCGAAGTCGACGCCCTTCTTCTACTGAAACCCCTTCACCACGATCCTGGCTTTGTATCTCGGGGGGTTTCCGGCATCTCCCGGTTTCAGCTTGAACACCCACTTGTTTCGAAGTGCCCGCTTTCCTTTCGGCAACTCCACAAGTTCATATGTGTGGTTCTCATGCAGGGAATCTATCTCGTCCTACATGGCACTCAACCACCTGCAGCTCTGGGTGTCATGTTTTGCTTCTTCAAAGCTCTCCAGCTCCCCCTCGTCGGTTAGCAGCACGTGCTCTGGTTCCGGAAATCTCCAGGGGGCCCTTCTCTCTCTTAGAGGATATCTCCGTTCCGGAGCTTCGGTAACCGGTTCTTCCGATTCTTCTTCATCCGAATCCATTTCGGGATCGGGGCCGGTTCCGGTATCATTTTCATCTTCTTCGGCCGGTTCTGATTCTTCACCGTCTTCGGCCGGATCCTCGAGTGCTAACCGGTCCCTTGCCGGTCGGGACTGCTCCTCGTAGAGTTGATCCTCACCGGTCGACTTGGAGCTCTTCATCTTCTTCTCCGACTCCCAGTCGGCGAGTGTCTTGTTCTCCATGAAGACGATATCACGACTCCGGAATATCCTCTTGTCGACCGGGTCCCATACTCGGTAGCCGAACTCGTCATCGCCGTAACCGAGGAATATGCATGGCCGGGTCTTTGGATCTAGCTTTCCTCTCCGGTCCTTTGCCACATGCACGTATGCGAGACACCCGAACACCTTCAGATGCCGGTAGGATACTTCCCTACCGGTCCACACTCTCTGCGGCGTGTCTCCGTCCGAAGGTACTGAGGGTGATCTGTTTATCACGTATGTCGCCGTCGACATCGCCTCAGCCCAAAACCCCTTGGGTAATTCCGCATGCGCCAACATACTCCGGACCCTCTCCATTATGGTCCGGTTCATCCTCTCGGCCAGCCCGTTCAGTTCCGGCGTCTTCGGCACAGTAAACTCGAGCCGGATTCCCTTCGAGCGATAGTACTCCGCGAACTGCCCCCGGTATTCCCCTCCGTTATCCGCTCGTATCGCTTTCAGCTTCTTGCCAGATTCCCTTTCCACTCTCGCGTGGAGTTCTTTGAAGACGCACAACACTTGGTCCTTTGTCTTCAACGGTGCCGTCCATAGCTTCCGGCTGTGATCATCAATGAATGTTACGAAGTACTGGGCTCCGCCATGTGACTTCGTTTCTACCTGACACACATCAGTGTGCACCAACTCCAATGGTGCGCTACGTCTCGTCGGTGGCCTTGAATGGAAGGAGGTTCGGTTCTGCTTACCGGCCAGGCAATCGGTGCACTTCTCCAGGTGCACATGCTTCACTGGAATAAGGTTGTCTTCTGCAAGCCTCTTCATCCCCTTCTCACTCATGTGGCACAGTCTTTTGTGCCACAGCTCACCGGCAGTGTCGGCTGCCACATTCAGCTCTTCCGGACATAACCGGGCATTCATCAGATACAGTGTGTTGTCTTTCCGGGCCCGAGCCACTATCAGGCTCCCCTTGCTGAACTTCATTACGCCGTTCCGAATGCTACCGGTGTAGCCTTCATCGTCTAGCCTCCCGGCCGAAATCAGGTTCAGTCGAACCTCCGGAACGTGTCGGACATCCTTCAACAGCATTTTGCATCCGGTCGAGGTTGTCAACCACACGTCTCCTATGCCGGCAATCCGGCACGTACCTTCATTTCCCATCCAAACACAGCCATGTTCACCGGCTGTGTAGGATGAGAAGTATCTTCTTTCCGGGGTCAAGTGGAACGATGCTCTGGAATCGACCACCCAGGTCGTCTCATCGCCGGCAATGTTTAGTTCACCTTCTTCGGTGATGAGCATGATTTCTTCCTCACTTGCCGCGAGTGCCGTCGTTCCTTTCCTGTCCTGCCCTCGCCGATCCGGACCTCTTCGGTCCGTGGCTCTCCGGTATGCACCGTTTCTATCCGGTGACTTCTTCAAATCGGTGTCGTCGGCTCCGTTGTCCTTTCGGTAATGCCGACAATTCTTCCGGAAGTGCCCCGGCTTCCCACAGTGGAAGCATGTGGGTCTTCCTCTTGACTGCGACCAGGTCCCCGACTTCTCCCGTCTTTGCGGACTCCGGTTCCATTGTCTTCCCCGTTCCGATTCGGTAAGCAGCGCCTTCGAGTCGGAGGCCGGTTCTTTATCTCTCCGACGCGCTTCTTCGTTCAAAATACTTGTCTTTACCGTTTGTAGGGACAAGTTATCTTCCGTGCAGGAGGTGCTGAGAGTCACCACCAAGTTCTCCCAGCTTTCCGGCAATGTACACATCAGAATGATGGCTTGCATTGCATCCTCCAGCGGGAACTTGATCGCCGCAAGCTGGTTCACGAATCCCATGAACGTGCTTACGTGTTCCACCATACTCTCGCCGTCCCGGTACTTGAGGTTCACTATCTTCCTCATCAGGGAGGTCCGGTTCAACGCATTCTTCCTCTCGTAGAGGCCCGACAGCTTCCGCCACATCTCATATGCGTTGATGTCGTTCGCCACATGTTGTAGAACGCTCACGTCTACGTATTGCCGAATGGTTGCAACGGCTTTCCGGTTCAGAAGCCTCCATTCCGACTCAAGTACTCCCTTCGGTATTTCCGACCTGTCAATCGGTTCGTACAGGTCCCGAGCAATCAGAAGATCCTCCATCTTGATCTTCCAGTCGGCGTAATTCTGCGCATTCAGCACCATCATCCCCGGCTGCCCGCTGCCGCCGCCTTCCATTTTCTGCAGCAGCCCGCTCTGATACCAAATTGATGGAAATGATCCACACTTTCTGAACTTCACCTCTCGGCCACAACCAAGGAAACACACGAATCGTTGTTGCAGAAAATAGGAAATGCGAAAAATAGAGAGGACACACGATTTAACGTGGAAAACCCTGTACGGGAAAAACCACGGGAGTACAAGACTCCGAACCAAAACTATGCACAGAGAAGTATACAATGGCGAGCTGCAAGGCGACGACCTTGAGCTCGCTGTCCTCGCCACAGGCGGCGGAAATACACAGAGGCGTCGACCTCTTCCTCTCTCACGCTCTATCTCTCTCACGGCTGCTCTCACTTCACTCCTCTTGAGTGGAAAAACAGAAAAATGATAAGCCACATTAAAACTGTTTGCCCTAAGTCATATTTATACACATATGACTTTGGGGCTATTTACAACTATAGCCTCAAGGGCCCTTGGCAAACATATTCACAGATATGTCCCCGCATCCGGATCTCTCTCCGGGTACATTCGTCATCCGGCTCCAAAGCCGGGGTCTTCATCATCCGGTTCCGAAACCGAAACCGGGCTTGTCGGCATTCATCTCCGATATCCGACCATCCCATCCGAAGGGACCGTAATCCCAACAGCATTGCACTTGAAAGCAACCGCATACATAAGATGTTTTATAGACATGAGTCTATACAACAACTTCGGCGAAGGAACAGAAGCAGACGTCCTGTGGAAGAAGATCGGCGTCATGTTTGAAAACAAGAACGCTTTGAATAAAGTCTTAGTATTCAGGAAAATCGTGAGACTTAGATATTAGGATGGCTCTAGCATGGCGGAGCACATCAATGCCTTCCAAGGACTGATGAACCAGACCACCTCTCTAGAAGTACCTCTTGCTGATGAGGTATTTGCACTATTCTTGCTTGGATCCCTTCCGGATAGTTGGGAGGCGCTCGTTGTCACACTAGGCAATGCGGGACTGGAAGGGAAACAGTTATCCCTAGAGCAGGTGAAGTTGAGCTTGCTGAATGAAGAATCTCGCCGGAAGGATTGAGAGTCCAATACCGACCAGAAGGCTCTCATCACACAAGGTGATATGGATAGAGGAAGGAGCTGAAATCGAAGTCCCAGAACCAAGATAAGTCGGGGACAAGGTCGAAGTCAAAGGGAAGCCCTACGTGCTTCTATTGTGGGAAGTCGGGGCACTTCCAGAAGAATTGCCGACATTTCAGAAAGGAAAAAGGGGGACCTGATGGTGTGCAACCGAAAAGAATTTCGGAAAGCAAGAACACCTCAGCTATCGCAACAAGTGAAGAGGAGTTGCTGCTCATCAGTGAGCAAAATGAAGTGAACCTTGTCGGCGATGAATCGACATGGGTAGTTGATTCGGGCGCATCATTTCACCTAACCCCTGACTGGAAATGCTTCTCGTCTTACAAAGCTAGAGATCTTGGTTTTGTGAAGATGGGAAATGAAGGAGCATGCCGGATCGTTGGCATTGGAGATGTGTGTTTGGTGACCTCAACCAGGTGCAGACTTGTGTTGGGAGATATACGACATGTTCCAGAAGTTTGATTGAACTTGATATCATCCGGTCGGCTAGATGACGAAGGCTACACGAGTATCATAAGGAACGGGGTCATGAAGTTCTGCAAGGGAAGCCTGATCATGGCTAGAGCCCGGAAAACCAGCACAGTCTATGTGATGCATGCTCGATTATGCCGAGGGGAAGAAAATGTGGCAGCCGACATGGTCGGAGAATTGTGGCACAAGAGGCTGTGCCATATGAGCGAGAAGGGGATGCGAAAGCTTGCCAAGGATAACCTCATTCCAGAGGTGAAGGATATGCAACTAAAGAAGTGCACGGATTGCTTGTCTGGCAAGCAAAATAGAACATCCTTCCGAGCAAGGCCCCCGATGAGCAAGAAGATGCCGTTGGAACTCATGCATACGGATGTATGCTACGTGGACACAAAGTCGCATAGCGGTTCACAGTACTTCATGACCTTTATAGATGACTATAGTTGGAAGTTGTGACCAAGTGATATCCTTCATCAAAGAGTTCCAAGCGAGGGCCGAGAGAGAAACTGGTTGGAAGTTGAGGGCAGTCTGAGCGGAAAATGGCAGAGAATACAGTGGACTGTTCGACGAATACTACCGAATGGTAGCCGAGTCGGTCCCGATGTTTAATTCGGATACACTAAATCAACCGAGGGCCAAGCGGAAAAGAAGACAGCAGGAGAAGCGCCAACACCACGACAACAAGGGAGCTGTGAAGGGCTGTGGGAGCAGACAAGCCGACCGGAAGGGTCGAAGCACGCGGAGGCGAACAGGCCGAGGAGCGCGAGCGAGGAGGAACCGGAGCGGTGATCCGGAAGATCCGGAAGAGCCTCAAGTTGAGCTTGAGGGGGAGTGTTGAGAGACAAGCTCAACATCAGCCGGATTGATTGAGCAAGCCGAGGACCGGATCGGTTAGGCCGGATCGGTACCGATATGCAGACCGGTGCGTAGGAAGGTCGGATCGGTGCAGAAACCGGGAGGCCTTTGGAAAGATATTCTGCAAGGAATATATTTGGGAGTTAGTGTAGGGGCTCCTTAATGAGCATTGAAGTACTGTCAGTACTTCTATCAATCCGAAAAGGATTTGCATAAAAGTGTTCATTGAACACACACGATGTACAGATTGAGTATTATTTTGAATATAGTTCTGGTTTTTACTCTCTCTCTCTCTGTCTCTCCCGTGCGTACTGTGCAAACCTAAGCTTTCCATTAAAGCTGCGTTTTCTGTTGTTTGGTTTCCTATATTGCTTCCGCACGCCATTCTTTTCATGGTATCAGAGCGCAAGGGTTGAGAACCTCTGGGGTTTGGCGTCGAAGTTTGGGGCGTTCCGAACTGTTGTGTGTACCTGGGAGAATACGCCGTCCTTTTTCGAATTACAGTCAATGCTCCTGGTAGAGGAGAACCACGTAGGTGCGTCAACTAGCACGCACACCGACAGCAAGATGTTGTACATAGAGGGAGATAGGCCCCATGGATGTGGAGGACGAGGTGAGTCGGTGTGCAATGGAGGCGGTCGACGAGATCAAGGGTGGAGGCACCGAAATGATGCCAACAGCAATTCCGGACCCTCCGGAAATAGGGGGAGTCAAGGCGATGAGAACTGGCAAGGGAAACTTGCCACGGAATGTTGGTACTATGGCAAGAAAGGCCACAGGGAGAGCGAGTGCTGGAAAAAGCGCGCCGAGTCGGAGAGGACCGGCTCCAGATCTGGTTCTGGACATACCGACAAAGGAAACCGGCAGCTATTGCACTATGCCGAAGGATCCGGAAAAGCCGGAAAAGGGTCTGCCTTCATGACGAGACATGAAGCAAACTCAATGAAGCAGACCACCCCGAAATCAGACGAGGTGTGGTACGTCGACTCCGGTGCATCAAATCACATGACGAGCCATAAGGAGTGGTTCTCATACTTAGAAAAACCGATGCAACCGGGAGTAGTCGCAACCGGAGACGACACTCCGCATCCGACAACACTTCCTCCTCGCTCCCAAAACGCGATATGTTTACCTCACTTCTCCCTCTCTTTTATAACCCAAGGAGGGAGGCCGTTACCACTCGTTACATCATGTTTATTCCCTGTCCTTTCGGACAGGGATACACCTCGATTTCCTCCCTACCGAATGTGTACTACCTAGGATTTCGCCTCAGGCAACTTGTACCTACCTACGTACTATACAACAAAACTTGTGCCCACGTGTAAGGGCCGGTTTACGCACGTTATACCCGGTTTCCGCCTAGGGACGGTTTTCTCCACGACATCCGCCCCCACCTAACCGTGCATCCACCGGTATGCGCCAAAATTAGACTCTTGCCGGAGAAGACCGGCCCACGCTTATCTAGCCGATCGACATCCGTTCCGAGCCGGTTGTTGTCGCTATCCAGGTCATCTGGGTCCGGTTCAGCCTCGTGCCGCTTTTTGAATGCTTTGATCCTTTTCCCCTGCCACTAGTACCGCCATCCTTGTCCCGTCGAGCTCTGCGAGATGGTAGGTCCCATTGTCGTTGGCGCTCGTCACCGCATAAGGCCCGAACCACCTTCTTGCAAACTTCCGCGTTGCCCGGTGCTGGTTGTCGAGGCTGCTGTCATACACTAGAACCCAGTCGCCTTCCTCAATCTTCTTTGGTTTCAGTCGGTGAGTCCGGTCGAACCTTCCTTTGTTCTTTACCCTCGCCACCCGTAGCTTCTTCGCGGCTCGGTCCACGTCCTCCTGTCTTTGTTCCAACTGCCAGATCCGTGCCGCTAACAGCTCCTCCCGGCTCATCTCGTTGTTCCAGTCCACTGTGGCCCATGAGGCGATTGTCTGCTCCATTGGCATGATCGGCTTCTACCCGTACATTAGCTCTGCCAGCATGAACTCGGTTACCGAACTGTGCGTAGTTCGGTCCGCCCACAACGCATAGGGTAAGAGCTGCGGCCAGTTCCTGACATGGCCTCCACACGGCCATACCAACGCTTTGACAATCGGCCCGTGTCTGCGCTCCACCTTCCCGTTAGCCTCCGGATTGTACGCCGTGGTGAGCGAGAGTTTAATTCCTAGCCGGTCAAACAACTCTTCCGCCTCTTGCGCGTCCAATTCCCCGTGGTCGGCCACGATCTTACCTACGCACCCGTACCGGCATACCACTTCTTCGATTAGAAATCGACACACGGTCGTGGTCGTTTTGCTCTGCAACACTCGGCCTTCCACCTGGTTCGTCAGGTTCTCCCGAGCCAGCACAAGATACCACATTTGCCCTACCCCCATCGGCATCGTCACCAGATCCACCATCTAGTTGAAGTGGACGGTCGGAGGGTAGGTCGGGTGGAGCTCGTCCTGATGTCAGACTATGGAGTGCACCTGATAAGTTTCGCAAGTCATCACGAACCGATGCACGTCCCGGTATAGTCTCGGCCACAAGTACTTCCCCTTTAGCTTCTCGAATGTGGCCCACGTCCCGCGGTGTCCGGCCTAGGGACTCTCGTGGTACGCCGTCAGCAATTCTTCCTATTCCTCTTTCTTCGCCACCACTCGGAGCGGGATGCCGTCTCTCTTCTTCGGGTGCTTCCATATGCTCCCGTCCCGTAGAAAGAATCGGTATGCTTTCTTCCGAATCCAGTTGGCCTCTTCCTTCGTCCATGCCGCGTCCGATGTCATTGTCTTCAGGAACCCGCCGATCTGGAGCCACTCCCCATCGTACTTGCTCTCGTCGAATTCGTTAAGCGCCGGAGTGCTCCCCTTTCTTGTTGTTATGTTGGCTAACCCGAAGAAATCCTCGTTGACTTCCTCATTATCCGAAAACATGCCATCCTCGTCATTGAACTGCGCCCTTGAAAGCATATCGGCCATGGCATTATCTTTCCCGGAGATGTGTCGTATCTCCGGGTTTAGGGACTTGATGTACGCGATCCACTTGAGCATCGCCAGGTCCGGAGTCGCGCATCCGGAGACCATACCTAGAATCGATAAGCAGTCCGTCTCGATGATCGCTTCCGTCCCGATTAGATAGTCCTTGTCGGCCTTGACTGCCAAAACGATACCCCACAGCTCGCGCTTAACTTGGGCGTATCCTCGCTGCCGCTCGCTCAATACCTTCGCCCTGAACCGGATTGGGAACCGTACGCCGTCCTTGGCCTCCTGACTGATCACCCACCCAATCCCGGTCGGGCTCATGTCCACCGTCACGTAGATGGGGACTTCCTTGCTGTAAACTGCATTCCGGAGAGCCGGTGCCGCAGCAAGCGCCTCCTACAGCCTCCGGACCGACTCCGTGTGCTCCGTCCTCCACTTGAACCTACGCCCTTTCTTCAATAGCCCGTAGAGCGGTTCTGCGACATGTGCGTAGTGTGGAATCCAGATGTGGTAGAACGCGCACGCACTCAAGAATCTGCGGACCTCCGTAACCGACCCACAATCATCCTTCATCACGGGGATGGCTTCTACCTTTGCCAGGGACGGTTTCCGGCCATAGGGCCCGCACAGGTGTCTGACTACCAGGATCTCCGGCTGTCCGAAGGCTGATTTTTCTCCGGAGAAAGTGAGCCGCGCGCTCTCGAGTCTTTGTAGCACATTCTCGCAGTCGCGGATGTGATCCGTCACAAACCTCCGGCAACTGTCAAGCCCGACCGACTCGTCCTTGTCCTCCACCGGACATCCTTTGATCAGGATGTAATCCAGAAATGGCATGGTGATGTCTAGGATGCAGTCCCTCAACACCTTGTTCATCGCATTCACCATGTGTGCCACCGAGTTTGTTCCTCCTTACTGTAGGGTACACATCCGAACTAAGCCGAGAGGAGTCCGCATCGTCGTGACATCCCTGCTCTATACGGCTAGCTGGAACTGATCGTAGCCTGAGTACAAGTCCTCGACCGAGTAGATCGACATCCCTGTGAAGACCTCCGCGAACTCATTGATGGTCGGTCCGATACCTGTGTTTCGAATGGTCACCTTGTTGACCAGTTGTAGGTCTTGTATGAAGCGCAACATGCCGTTCTTCTTTGGCATCGTGAACCACTGATTCGAGTATGGGGCACTCGACGGTTCGAGGATGCCCATTTCCACCTTCTGCTTCAGTAGCTCCATCAACATCGGGATGTGAGCTCTGGGTACCGGAATTGGTTTGAGATTCCACAGCACATGCGGTACCATGAAGATAACCATTGGCTCGACGATTGTCGGGTCTACACACCCGATCTCCTCCGGCGAGAACGCGAAGGCCTTCCCATGCCTTCCGAGCATCCTCCGAAACTGGTCCTCCTCCTGCAGTAGAAAGCCACCCCCACCGACCTTGTGCTCCCGTAGCGTTATGTCGGTGAACCGGTGCCCTATGCCGGCTGGATTCCGTAAACTTGGGTCTGACGCGACCCCCTTTATCCGCTCTATGTTGCCCTCCGGCAAGGGTGCCGCAACTGGCCTCACCTTCCGGTCCACAGTCTTATACTTCGTATCCACGTGGGCCGTTCGATCCGACCCAATCCTCTCCCCGAAGTCAGCGATGACTTCGTACATTCCCATCGAGCTAATCGGAACGGTCCGGTCTTCGCTAAGGCCTTCACCGACCACCTTTCGTAATTCGCCCAAGTTGTCGTCAAAAGAGACCGCCTCCACGACACCGCTAATTTCTTCGTTGGGGGAGAGGACGCCACACACCCTAAGTCGCCTCTCCGCTCGCTTCCTCTCCTGGCTACTGATGTTGGTTAACGTATAACCTCCGTTTTCGGAGAGCCAAAATTTCCTACCTATAATACTTGTGTGGGGTTCTACCGGTGCGTCCGGACTATTGTGGCCCCACGCCTTGATAGACCTCTCTTAAAATCCCCTCGACTGTCGCCATTGAGGGTCTCGCGGTTTCGCTCGTGGTTTGGTCGCACTGTCATGAATTGGACGGAATGCCGATCGTCTTGGCTCTTGACACGTGCATACGCTGAACCGTTGTCTAGTACTTTCGTCTCCATGCATGGTGCCGTAATGTACGGTTCGCCAAGAATTACCGGGTGCGAGGAAGTTTCCTGCATGAAGAAATGTTGATCTATCTCTACGTCGCCGATCTTCATGCGTACGTTCGGGCACGCACCATGCAACTCCTCTGTATAGCGCGTCGCCGCGCGTATCTTCCACCCGTGCTTGGTGTTGATCGGCCATTTCCCCTTTTTATAGAAGTCCATGGACATCAGGTTGATCTCGGAACCGTGGTCTACCAATGCCACCACCAACGCCTGGAGGTTGCCGATCCGGATAGGGGTTTCCATAGTGGCCCTAGCCCAATGCGGCTTCGCATAGTGGCTTTCTGCCAACTCATCCTCTAGGGCTGTGTCTTCTAAGTGTGTCAACTACTTAGTTGGAAAGCAGAACAGGGCGGCATTCCACACAAGACCACCAAGGAGAAGAGATGTTGCATTAGAACTAGTGCACACGGATGTGTGCTATGTGGATGCTCCATCTCATCGAGGAGGACAATACTTTGTAACGTTTATTGACGACTACAATCGGAAAACATGGGCCTTTGTACTGAAGTTGAAGGATTAAGTACTTTCAGTTTTCAAGAAATTCCAGGCAAGAACTGAAAGAGAGTCGGGTCGGAAACTGAAGGTTGTCTGAACCGACAATGGTGGCGAATACAAAGGGTAGTTCGAGGAATACTGCAAGTGCCAAGGTATTCGAATCGAATACATAGTACCAAAGACCCAAGAGTTGAACGGGCTTGTAGAGAGGATGAATTGAACGATCATGGAGAGAGTGAGGAGCATGCTCTCTCATGCGAAACTGTCAAAATCCTATTGGGCTAAGGTGATGTACGCAGCTGTTTATCTGATCAATAGGTCTCCCTCAGTACCTCTAAAGGGTGATGTGCCACAGAGGGTGTGGATAGGGAAGGATTTCTCCTACCAACACCTGAGGGTGTTTGGATGTTTGGCATATATGCATGTACCAAAGGATCAGAGGTCAAAGCTGGACAGCAAGTCGAAAGCATGCATATTCATGGGATACTCGGAAGATGAGTTCGGCTACAAGTTGTGGGACTTAGTCGACAAGAAGGTATTGAGAAGCCGGGATGTAGTCTTTTTAGAAGACAAGACAATTGAATACTGGAAACAACAGAAGTCGGAATAGACTCCCCAATCAACCTTGACTACTATCGACTTAAGGCCAAATCTGTCGTCACCTGCAGTTGTAAGGAGATAGCTGGCCGACAGAGCTGACTCCGAGTCGGTCGACTCGGAAAGACCAACAGACTATGAGTTAGAGTCGGAAGACCTGCTAAAATCAATTGAGGAATATGAGTTGGAGTTGTCCAACATGGAGATGCCGATTGATGAATAATATCCTGAGGAAAGAGAAGAGTTGGCAGAGACATCCGGAAGAGAGCCAACAGGGAGTGGACGAAGGTACCCACTCAGAGAAAGGAAGGCATCGATTACATATGCCAGTCAATACATCCTCTTGACTGATGACGGTGAACCGGAGTGCTATGAAGAAGCCATTGCCGATGAGAGCAGAGAAAAATGGCTGAACGTGATGCAAGAGGAGATGGAATCCTTGCACGCGAATTACACCTATGACCTAGTAGAGCTATCGAAAGGTAAGAGAGCACTCAAGAATAAATGGGTCTACAGGGTCAAGACTGGAGAAGTCGACAGCGAGCCCAAGCATAAAGCTCGCATAGTGGTGAAGGGTTTTCAACAGAGGAAGGGCGTTGACTTTGACGAAATATTCGCACCAGTCGTGAAGATGACATCCATACGAATTGTTCTGAGCATAACGGCCAACATGGATCTGGAGATCGAACAGTTGGATGTCAAAACCCCATTTTTGCATGGGGAGCTAGAAGAAGAAATCTACATGCAACAACCCGAAGGCTTTGAGGAGAAAGGGAAAGAGAATCTGGTGTGTCGATTGTGGAAAAGCTTGTACGGTCTAAAACAAGCTCCACGCCAATGGTACAAGAAATTCGAGTCCTTCGTGATGGAACATCAATTCCAGAAAACACAGGCTGATCACTGTGTGTTCGTAAAAAGGTACGAGGAAGGAGATTTCTTGATTCTCTTGCTATATGTTGATGATATGTTGATAGTCGGCCAAGATGCAAGGAAGATTGGAAGCTTGAAGAAAGCTCTCGGCAAATCATTTGCCATGAAAGACCTTGGACTGGGAAAGCTCGGAAGACAGAGCTCGGAAGGTGCTATGGTTGTCACAACAGAAGTATGTGACGAAGATCCTAGAGAGGTTCAACATGTCGAACGCAAAGTCCATCGGCTCCGTGTTGTCGACAAATTGCAGACTAAATGTGAAACAATGTCCGAAAGGGCAGAAGGAAAAGGTTGAGATGAAGAAGGTACCATATGCCTCAGCCATCGACAATCTAATGTATGCTATGGTCTGTAAGAGACCGGACATAGCATTTGCTGTGGGAGCAGTAAGCCGATATATGAGTAATCCAAGGAGAGAACACTGGGCACTGGTGAAATGGATACTCAGGTACGTAAAGGGCACCTCGGGGGTGTGCCTAAGGTATGGTGTCGAAAAACCTGTGTTGGAAGTTTTTACCGATTCAGATATGTCAGGAGATGTCGACTCAAGACGATCCACATCAGGGTACGTGATGACCTATGCAGGGGGAGCAGTGTCGTGGCAGTCACGACTGCAGAAGTCTGTAGCCTTGTCGACTACAGAGGTAGAGTATATGGCAGCGGTAGAAGCCGGAAAAGAGTTGATCTGGATGAGAAATTTTCTCATCGAACTAGGCATGAAGCAAAAGGAGTTCTTGCTTCATTGTGACAGCCAAAGCGCCATACACCTAGCCAAGAACGCATCATGCCACTCCCAGACCAAACACATACAGAGAAGGTATCATTGGTTGCGAGAGAGAGTGAATGAAGGAGAGTTTTCCCTTGTGAAGATCCATACCGATGACAATGGATCTGACATGTTGACGAAGAACCTACCTTTGGACAGACTCAGAATCTGTCGACAAAATACAGGACTGACAGATTTCCTCCCACAGGAGTGAATGGGGAGTTTGTTGGGAATATGTCGCTCCAGTGGGAGGAAGAACCGACTGATCGGAAAGCTGACAATCGATGATAGGGAAGATCCGATTGTTCGGAAAGCCGACAATCGAAGAGTCGAAAACAGTGAGTCGACTGTTTGAAGATTTGACTATTATTATTATAGTAATAATAATGATGATGATGTGTGGAAACAAGTCCCTCCAGATGGGAAAGAGAGAGGAGCCGAGTTGAGGAGTGACTCGGCCGAGGCCGAAACCAGAATCGTGTAGCCAACTCGGGTGACTATACTTGTAAATAGTCTAAGTGTGCGCCCCATGAGGGCTATGTATGTAAATAGCCAGAAAGTTGTGTAAGTATATATACAACTAGGGAAAACTTTATGCGTGTGAGAGTGAGTAAGAACAGAAGTTGTAGAACGTGAGAGAGTGTAAGAGAGAGAAGTGAGAGCCGCGCCATAGTTGTGTGAGTAACAGCTGACGCGAAGAGCCCTGTGTGGCTGATACACTCGATAGAGTGTTGTACTCCTCTCGGTGTCGTATATCCACTTTGTATAGTGAAGAAATATGTTCACCCGTGGTTTTCCCCGTTTTAGGGTTTCCACATAAATCTCTGTGCACCATTGTTTATCTTGTCTTTTCTTTCTGTCATTTCTGTAATTCGTATTTCAGCATTGTTCGTTAATTGTGATTCATATTTTGCATCGTTTTCTCAACAAATTTGAGTAAGGTATGATGATGAGGCTTGTTGTAAGATAGAAGTGAACAGGTCATCATCTGTGTAACTACTTAGGAGTGTGTGACTGCTTAGGTGTCTGTTGATGAAGGAGACCTCGAGGTTGCTGCCTGCGAGTTTCTCATTGTATTCCTTTTTATCATAGTGTTCTGTTTCGGAGTTTGTGGACTCCATGTGGTTTTATCCCAGTTCGGGTTTCCACGTTAAAATCTGTGTCTTTCTCTGTTTCTAGTTTCTGTCTTGGTCTTCTGTTTGAGTGGTTATTTTCTGCACACGAATATATGAACAATATCCGGTTGTGGTCGGTTGCGATTCTCAACATAGTACTTGTTCAGCTTTCTTTTGTTCGGTCGCTTGTTGTTGTCCCATCTTTGTCCTTAGTGCTACGAAGCATTGATCTGGGAGTGGTTTCATCAGGTAATCGGGGATGTTCACCTAGGTGTCGATCTTCCGGACTTCAAGCTTCTTCTCGGTTATGAGCTCCCGGATGTGATGATATTGCTCCTCAATATGCTTTGTCTTTGCGTGATAAATAGGATTGTTTATGAGGTGTATTGCTCTCTGTGAATCACAAGAGATGGTCAGTGCTAGTCATTTGTTTCGGCTTGTGGCCAGAAAATCTGTTAACAGACAATGCAGCCAGATTGCTTCCTTCGTAGCTTCCGATGCTGCTATGTACTCAGCCTCCGTGGTCGACAGAGCCATGCACTCTTTAAGTTTTGACCTCCATGATATCGCACGACCACTGTAGTTGAAGATGAAGCTTGATGTCGACTTTCGATTGTCCGTATTTTCGGCATAGTCAGAGCCAGTGTAGCCTTCAACTTCGGTTGAGGTTGTCAACAGAAAGTTAGTTTTGCATCCATGGTTCCTTTCAAATACCTAAGGATGTGCTTGACGGCCTCCCAATGCTTTCGTCCTCGGTTTGACATGTACCGACTAACCACCCCTACGACATAGGATAGGTTGGGTCGAGTCGCCACCATTGCATACATGATACTTCCTACGGTTGATGCGTAGGGCATCTTTCCATTAAGCTCTCTCTCCTTGTCTGATAGTTGGATCGACATTGCTAGCGGTTTTGCTGTTGGCTTCACATTCTCCATGTTGAAGCGCTTCAGCACCTTCCGAATATAGTCGGACTAGGAGAGTCGAAGAGTCTTGGTCGTCCGATTTCACGCGATCCTCATGCCTAGTATGTGTCAGGCTTGTCTGAGTTCCTTCATCACAAACTTGTCATGATGTTCCGCTTTAGCTTTCCGATCTCTGTTTGATTACTTCCTGCAATCAACATGTCATCGACATATAGGATCAGATAGATCCTGGACTCTTCAGTTAGTTGCCCAATGTACATGTATGGGTCGGAGTCTGATCCGTGGTATCCAAGCTGCGTGATGTAGGAGTCGAACTTCTAGTACCACATCCTTGGTGCTTGTTTCAAGCCATAGACACTTTTCTTCAGTCGACATACGAGGTGACTTTCCTCCCCCATCGTCGTGAAGCCTATCGGTTGAGACATGTAAATGTCTTCTTCCAGATCACCATGTAGAAAAGTCATCTTCACATCCAGCTGCTCAAGCAGTAGGTCTTCTATCGCCACAACTCCTAGTAGGAGTCGGGGGGTGGTCATCTTGACTATTGGTGGGAATATCTCGTCGTAATCGACCCCATGTTCTTGTTTGAACCATTTCACGATGAGTCGAGCTTTGTACTTAGGTTTCTCTAAGTTCGATACGTACTTGTATCGAAATACCCATTTGTAAGGTAGCGGCTTTCTGCCAACTAGTAGTTCGACCAACTTCCATGTCTGATTCATGTGAATCGAGTCCTTTTCGGATTTCATGGATTGGAGCCATGTATCGATGTCTCATGTGGTCATAGCTTCATCGTATGTGCTTGGTTTGCCTGCATCGGTGTAGTTGACATAGTTGAGGCCCAGTTGGTAAAACTCGGTTGGCTTTCGATTGCGTCTAGATCTCCTCAATGCCAAATTGATCAATTTGGATTCTTTGATTGTCTCTATTTTGTGATTCGTATTTGTGGCACCACTTAAGTTAGGATTCCTCTTGTTGGGTGACTTGCCCCTATCATGGGATTTCGGCGGTGTCACGTTGTCCTCCCCTAAGTGCTTTGTTGACTCGGTTCTGTCTCCAATTCGCATCTTGTTGCCTATACCTTTTCTTACTCTTGTCGACTCGGTTGTGTCTTTCATGGCTTTGTCTTTGAGTTCAACTATTGGACTTATTGCCGATTCAAAGTCGATAGGTGTCTTCTTGGTTTGTTTGAGTTCGATTGTTTGCAAATCCTTTTTACCAAATATTTGCTGCTAGTTCGGCTAAGACAAGATAGAGTTATCATTGAAGAGTACGTCACTACTCCGGATCAATTTCTGGTTCTCAGGGTCCCATAGCCTGTAGCCGAGGTCCCCATCGATTCCATAACCAAGAAATATGCACTTCATTGCATGGGGCGCCATCGCATCTGAATATACGGAGCCTATCATAGGTCGGTTGTTTTCCTGACCATAGTGCCTGCGACAATTCAAGACTTATTGCTCTCGATGGTGATGGATTTACCAGGTATACTATCATCTGCAATGCCTTAGCCTAGAATTCCAGCTTTAGTCCGGCTTGCTAGAGCATTGCCATCACCCTCTCCTGGATGGGTGTGTAAGGAACCGTCTTTTGGTGTCGGATCCCTTTGTTAGAAAGGTACTGTTTGAAGGCTCTGGAGGTGTACTCACCTCTATTGTCGTATCAGAGTGTCTTCACTCTGTATCCTAATCGGTTCTCCACTTCAGGTATCCACCAAATGAAGACCTCAAGCGCTTTGTCTTTGGACCTAATGGAGTAGGCCCAAACCTTCTGTGTACAATCATCTACAAATGTGATGCAGTACCGGGAGCCTCCTAGTGACTGCTTTGGCATGGCCCACATATATCTGTGTGCACAAGTTGTAGGGTCTGTAGTACCGTCTCGTAGTGGAGAGAGTGTAGACTTCGAGTCTGTTTCTCGTATTTGTGATTGTCTCTATTTTGTGATTCGTATTTGTGGCACCACTTAAGTTAGGATTCCTCTTGTTGGGTGACTTGCCCCTATCATGGGATTTCGGCGGTGTCACGTTGTCCTCCCCTAAGTGCTTTGTTGACTCGGTTCTGTCTCCAATTCGCATCTTGTTGCCTATACCTTTTCTTACTCTTGTCGACTCGGTTGTGTCTTTCATGGCTTTGTCTTTGAGTTCAACTATTGGACTTATTGCCGATTCAAAGTCGATAGGTGTCTTCTTGGTTTGTTTGAGTTCGATTGTTTGCAAATCCTTTTTACCAAATATTTGCTGCTAGTTCGGCTAAGACAAGATAGAGTTATCATTGAAGAGTACGTCACTACTCCGGATCAATTTCTGGTTCTCAGGGTCCCATAGCCTGTAGCCGAGGTCCCCATCGATTCCATAACCAAGAAATATGCACTTCATTGCATGGGGCGCCATCGCATCTGAATATACGGAGCCTATCATAGGTCGGTTGTTTTCCTGACCATAGTGCCTGCGACAATTCAAGACTTATTGCTCTCGATGGTGATGGATTTACCAGGTATACTATCATCTGCAATGCCTTAGCCTAGAATTCCAGCTTTAGTCCGGCTTGCTAGAGCATTGCCATCACCCTCTCCTGGATGGGTGTGTAAGGAACCGTCTTTTGGTGTCGGATCCCTTTGTTAGAAAGGTACTGTTTGAAGGCTCTGGAGGTGTACTCACCTCTATTGTCGTATCAGAGTGTCTTCACTCTGTATCCTAATCGGTTCTCCACTTCAGGTATCCACCAAATGAAGACCTCAAGCGCTTTGTCTTTGGACCTAATGGAGTAGGCCCAAACCTTCTGTGTACAATCATCTACAAATGTGATGCAGTACCGGGAGCCTCCTAGTGACTGCTTTGGCATGGCCCACATATATCTGTGTGCACAAGTTGTAGGGTCTGTAGTACCGTCTCGTAGTGGAGAGAGTGCAGACTTCGAGTCTGTTTCTAGTATTGACAATGCTTGTGGAAGTCCGTCTTTGCTTGAAGTTTCGGGATGTAGCCTACTGCCATCACTCGATCAAGTCCGGCTTGAGACATGTAGCCGCGTTCGCCATGCCATAGGTTTGGGTCTATTTTTTCGGCTACATTCATGGCCCCTTTTGAATTGATCACCATCAATGTATACAAGTTATTGTGCTTGTGCCCACTCCCAATTTTGAGGTTCCCTCGGTTGATCATCCTTACCGAATCCCTTAGTGTTGGGAATATGTCCCTCTAGTGGGAGGAGGATCTGACTGTCCAGAAGTTGCTCAACAGTTGAAGACTAAGGGACGATCCGACTGTTCGTAAAGCCGACAGTCCAAGAGTCGAAAACAATGAGTCAACTGTTTAATAGTTCGACTATTATTATTATAGCAATAATAATAATAGGCTACATTTGTAAATAGTCCATATAGTGTATAAGTATAATAAACTTAGGGCAAAATGTTATCTGTGTGTGCAGAGTGTGAGGTTGCGTGACGTGAGCGTGTGAGCGTTAGAGAGAGAGAGGGAGAGAGAGAGAGAGAGAGAGCGCAACGCCATAGCTGTGTGCGTAACAGTAGACGCCAAGAACCCTGCGTGGCTGATACACTCGGAGGAGTGTTGTAACATTTTGTGTTATGTATCCACTATACATAGTGAAGCTCCGTTCCCGTGGTTTTCTCCCGTTTTAGGGTTTTCCCCGTTAAATCTCTGTGCACCATTGTTGTCCTGTTTTCTGGCATATTTGTGATTCGTATTCAGCACAGTTCGCTTATTGTGATTTGACCAAACGATTTCTCCACATATTGGTATCAGAGCTTGAGGTGCAAGCATGGAAGGAGATGTGAGCGGTTTCCCAGGTATGATAGTTCTAAACTCACAGAACTATGTAGACTAGAAGATAAAGATGGAAGACCTTCTCATCGTAAAAGACCTATACGAGCTAGTCGATAGAGTAGATATACCCAGGGGGGTATTGGAGTCGGATTGGAAACTTCTAAACAGAAAGGCAGTGGCCACAATCCGACAGTACGTTGATGTAACTGTCCATCAACATGTGGCGAATGACACCAATGCCCACGAGATGTGGTAGAAGCTGTCGGGTTTGTATGAGAGGAAGAATGCGCTTAATAAAACCTCGCTGATGAGAGAAATCGTAAGGCTGAAATACAGAGACGGTGAGAGCATCGTTGAACATATCAACATGTTCATGGGGTATGAAAATCAACTTGTTGCGACCAAGTTTCCCTTGGATGATGCAATGCAGGCCATCCTGCTGATCTACACACTGCTAGACAGTTGGGAGAACTTGGTGGTTACTCTCAGCACCTCTTGTCAAGAAGAGAACTTGTTTTTATAGACGGTGAAGATAAGAATCCTAAATGAGGAGGCAAGGAGGAAGGACAAATGAGTCTTGTCCCAATCGAAGTGGAATGTGACTCAACAGTCGGACAAAGGAAGGGACCGACGAAGAAGAAGTTGAACTGACAAATTCCACACTAGATCGAAGTCCAGAGGTAAGCCTGTGTGCTTCTACTATGATAAACTTGGACACTTCCAGAAGGACTGCCGACACATGAGAAGAGACAAGAGTGTCGGAAACAATGCCGAAACCAGGAAGATTCTTGATGAGAAGAACACATCAGCCATTGCTATGAGCAATGAAGAACTGTTGTTCATTTGTGAATAGCCAAGTGCAAATCTTGCAAGTGAAGATTCCGGGGCATTGTTCCACATAACCCCATCGAGAGAGTATTTCTCGACTTACATAGTTGGGGATCATGGCTATGTAAAGATGGGTGATAGTGGAGAGTGCAGAGTAACCGGAGTCGGAAGTGTCTTCTTAATGACATCGACAAGGTGTCGACTGACGCTAAAGGATGTTCGACATGTTTCCAATATCAAATTGAATATGATATCGACTGGAAGGTTGGATGCGGAAGGCTATATATAGTGGTAGCTTTCGGAATGGCAAGTGGAAGTTCTGTTGAGGAAGTCTCATAGTGGCCCGAGCATAGGGAGAAGGCACATTATATATGATGCATGCCCAACTGTGCAAGTCGGAAGTGAATGTGGCAACTGACTCGGCAGGAGAGATATGACATAAGAGACTAGGCTACATGAGTGAGAAGGGAATGCACCTGCTAGCTAACCAGAAACTTCTACCAGAAGTCAAGGGAGTGCACCTGGAGAAGTGTGTTGACTATTTAGTTGGAAAGTAGAACAGAGCAGCATTCCATGCAAGACCACCAAGAAGAAGAGAGAAGTGCCATTGAAACTAGTACACACGGATGTGTGCTATGGAGATGCTTCATCGCATCGAGGTGGACAATACTTTGTGACATTCATTGACGACGGTAGTTGGAAGGCATGGGCCTTCGTACTAAAGTCGAAGGATCAAGTACTGTAGGTCTTCAAGGAGTTCCAGGCAAGACCCGAACGAGAGTCGGGTCGGAAGTTGAAGGCTGTCCGCACCGACAATGATGGCGATTATAGAGGGCAGTTCGAGGAATACTGCAAGTGCCAAGGTATTCGAATCGAACACACAGTGCCAAAGACCCCAGAATTGAATGGGTTTGCAGAGAGAAAGAATTGAACGATCATGGAGAGAGTAAGGAGCATAATCTCATGCGAAACTGCCGAAATCCTATTGGGCTGAGGCGATGTACACAATTGTTTATCTAATCAACAGGTCTCCATTAGTACCATTAAAGGGTGAAGTTGCACAGAGGGTGTGGATAGGGAAGGATGTCTCCTACCAACACCTGAGGGTGTTCGGATGTTTAGGGTATATGCATGTACGGAAGGATCAGAGGTCAAAGCTCGACAGTAAGCTGAAAGCTTGCATATGCATGGGATATTCGGAAGATGAGTTCGGCTATAGGCTATGGGACTTAGCCGATAAGAAGGTAGTGAGAAGTCGGGATGTAGTCTTTCTTGAAGACAAGACGATTGAAAACTAGAAGCAACAGAAGTCGGAACCGACTCCCCAGTCAACCTCGATTACCATCGACTTAAGGCCAAGTGAACTGGCATCATCAGCTATTAAGAGACAGTTGGTCGACTCAGAGAGACCAACTAACTATGATTCAGAGTCGGCAGAGCTGTTGAAGTGAATTAAGGAATACCAGTTGGAGTTACCCATGTTACAGGCATGACCATATAATATCTGGTGGTGAGAATTTACCATAGTATTCTATATACGTGGATAAGTGCGAGGGTTAAACAAGAGTGTAAAGAAGGGGAGGATTACTTTTAATCCTCGGGATTGAGACAACCCATTAGGCCAAGTGTGAACTTGCCTGGGGGCCTTGGGTATCGCTTTAAATAAGAGGCCTAGCTACCCTCATTTCATCATCTTGTTCAATACGTTGAGACTCTGTTTCGTGGTGGATCAACTCTGCGAGTGCGCTAGCACCAGGTAAGACTCGACGCCACAACGGTGGTATGGGACACTGATCGAGGTTCGAGTCCGTCTCGATCCCTTCACTCTGGGGTGGTCGGGGGATCGACACCCTTCTTTCTCTCTCTCCTTTCTATCTATCTATCTATATTCTATCCTTATCTAATGCTTACATTAGTTCATGTTTCTAATAGTTGGTACCAGAGCCTATGTTCTAATGTTTCTTTTGTTGATTTTCTCTTCTCGTTGGATGGCGATCGATCTACGTGCGATCGAACTTGTTCCAAATAGTGATCAACAAAAGAACTTTGGTAGTCTAATGTCGTGGAAATCCGCGAGTACGTGTAGGATCTTAGGCGGGACCACGGGGGTCTTGGACTAGGGAGTAGAGTAGGAATGGAAGCTTAGCTCAAGAGGAGATGAGAAAGAATAAGACACTAACATGGAACAACAAATCGATGGAGGCAAGATACATCAATATGCTATATTAAGAATCCACAAATTGTTTACAACCATGGCCACATAGTCCAAACCAAACGACTACAAGAACCCTAACTGGATAAGTAAAGAAGAAGAGTCAAACCCTAAAAGAAACCCTAGAAGAAAACCTAAAACCGAATAGAAACCCTCAACCTAAGTGGTATACCTCTCTCACTCAAAATAGGCAACCCCTTCAAAAGGGACCCCTCACTCCCTTTTATAGTAGTAAGGGGTGAGGCACATTACAAAAAGGGAGTCAAATCCCCTTCCATTAAATGGGGAATATCTCCCTTGATCTTAAATCAGTGGGCTTTAACCCCCTCTCCTCTCGCATTCACACTCAATGCCCACTACTCACTACACTATACTCTATGTAATTCCCTCTAGTCTACAAAGTTCACATCACATTTACACTAAACATCTTTCATAGACTACCTTAACACTTTACACTTTACATTTTGCTTATACATTCCTATGTTACAATTTTCCTAAGTTCATGTGGAATGTTGCACATCTCCATTTTCTCTATCCCGCTCGATTTTCTCACCATGGCCGAAAATCATCACAACAACGGCTATGCCAGCGTCTTTGCTAGGAAGCGGCTGAGTGCTTTGGCAGTAGTTAGAGTCTTTGCTTCAATGATTGTTGTAATTTTATAAGGATCCACTGCTATCCCCTCCTTACTTACGATGTAGCCAAGGAGGCTCCACTGGTAACGCCGAATGCACATTTTGCTGGATTCAGGCTCAGGCGTGAAGTACGGCAGCATTCCAAACAGAGTCGGAGATGACCCAAATGTTCACTTCTTGTTCCATATACCGCGAAATTGTCGAGAAGGACTTGCATAAAGGCGGGTATATACTCCCCAAAAATCTCCGTGATTGTTCGCTCGAAAGTGGCAGGCGTCGTCTTCAACCCAAACATCATGATCACCGCGACGTAAATCCCCCAGTCCGTGATGAATGTAGTCTTCTCTTGCTCGTCAGGATGCATGCATACCTGATTTTACCCGCTAAAGACATCTAAAAAACTGTACATGTCATGGCTTGCGACCGCATCTAGGACGCTATCGAAGAAGGGTAAGGGAAACGCATCCATAATTGTCCACGCAAACGCGGAATTTGCCATTTTTCTTTGGCACTACGACTATCGGGCTCAGCCACGTGGCCTGCTTCACCGGTCGGATAAACCCTGCTTTGAGAAGTTTGTCAATTTCCTCTTTTATGCGAGCCGCATAATTCGGGCTCATTCGATAACGATGCTGCTGCACAGGTTTCACGTCGGTAGATAAGTTGATTTTGTGCTGATAAAATTTTGGGTCCACCCCCTTCATGTCCTCATGTGACCATGTGAAAACATCCTTATATTCCTTGAGCAGTTCCATCATTGCCGCCTTCTCACTTGGAAATAAGTCTTTCGCAATCGAGAGTAATTGAGGATCCGCCGTTGTTCCGATATTGACTTCTTCTAATGCCGAAGTGGTGACCCATCGTGAGATTTCCATTTCCCTCTCAAATGCTGCACATGCTCTACTTAACTCCATTATCGACTCTAGGTCCGGTTCGTATACCTCTTCCAGAAGCGTATTACTTGGGGCGTATTCCGTAGCGGTTTCTATTATGTCGATTTCGAATAATGGAACGATCCGTGGGTGATCATCAAGGTATGCTTCCAACTGTGTATCATCTTACTAGGTCCAAATGGTCGGAACAAGGAGTGCGTAAGGATAGGTTGTTACCTGGTTGGCAAGAAGGCTTAAGGATGTCCAAACCAGAGTGTGAAAGCAATAGTTTATTCGGGAACTGTTATAATTATTTTATTAATATGGACGGACGGACTAGAATCGGTATGCCGATCCGGATCTGGACCGATTCCGAATAGGTGCCGGTTGGCACCGTTTTGTACTTCGCACTAGAGACCTATATAAAGCCCCGGTTACAATGTAATTGACAACGGATAATTAATAGAACTTATTGCCTTTATCCTTCAGTATTGATTACCGTTCTGTGCTTATTGTATATCTTACGTGTGTTAATGATGTATTGCTAAGTAACCGATTAAGGTCTAATTAAGGGTTGTGTCGTAAGTCATCCTGCCGTAACACCCTTTGGTGAAGTGTCTTAAGTGGACATCCTGTGTTAGGCTATTGTCCGGCCCTAGGATTAACACAGTTTTTGGTGACCACAATTCCTACACAATCGCAGTGAACAACGGCGGGAATGGATGACTAGGCCAACAGACGACCCGGTTACGGAGACAGCACGAAGACTTGCTGAACGGCGAAGGCGGCGAGAGGCTTTCCAACAAGCAGCGGAAGAAATCCGATCGGATCGATCATTTTCCAAAGTGATCCGGAAAGTGGAATCACGTCTGCAACAAAACGCCTACACGGACGAAGGAAGCAGCTTTAGCAGTCTCCGGGAAGCGGAACCCCTTCTCCAGGCCTTGGCCGGAAGAGACGGCGAATCCGAAGCATTTTCAGCGCTCGAATCGGATTCGGAAGGGGGTTACAGCGCACACGAACTATCGCAACAGTAACGACACCCCAGGAGGACCGGAGGACGAGGAGTCAGATACATGTTGAGAACACGACGTTCCTTATGTCCGACGCTCGGCCACAATCGAGATTCTTTTCATACACAGAAAAACAGGTAATGAAATGCGACACCAAGGGGAGAAATGGTACACAGGAGGTTTACGTGGAAAACCCCAAAATAAGGGAAAAACCATGGCAGCCCACAGGCTGCAAACTGTCACTATGTAGGAATATACAACAGTGAGTTCACTGAGGCAACGACCTCGTGCTCTCAAATCTTCGCCACAGGCGGCGGTTACAACAGAGGCAACGACCTCGTCTCTCTCTCTCTCTCTCTGTACAGTTACGCGCTCTCTCTTCTTCTTGCACCAACAACGAAGAATAACCACAACAACAAAAAGTTTGCCCTAAGTCATATTTATACTAATATGACTTTTCGGCTATTTACAAATGTAGCCTCGATGGGCTATCAGAAACATATTTACGAATATGTCTCTTCCTCCGGTTCATACCGGGCCTACACCATCCGGCTCTCCGCAGTCGGGTACTCCCCATCCGGTCCATACCGGGCCTACACCATCCGGCTCTCCGCAGTCGGGTACTCCCCATCCGGTTCATACCGTTTCGGCCTCAACCGGTTGGCCTCGGCCGAGTTTGTTCGTCGGCACTGTTCTTCTCCCTTCCCATCCGGAGGGACCTGTCTCCCAACAAACTCCCCCTTCACTCCGGCATGGGGTGTCTTTTCAGCCCGATCCTCTTCCGGCATGCGTCCAGCTTGTCGGGTGTCAGCACTTTGGTCAGCATATCTGACCCGTTCTCGGCCGTGTGGATCTTCGTCAGTGCGAACTCCTGGTCATCTACCCTTTCACGGATCCAGTGATACCTCCGCTGGATATGCTTCGTCCGGGAATGGTAGGCCGCATTCTTAGCAAGGTGGATGGCACTTTGACTGTCGCAGTAGAGTCGGTATTCCTCTTGCCAGATACCGAGCTCTCCGATGAAGTCCTTCATCCATAATATTTCCTTGCCGGCTTCTACAGCCGCCATGTACTCCGCCTCTGTGGTTGACAATGCAACCGTCTTCTGCAGCCTCGACTGCCACGAAACAGCTCCCCCTGCATATGTCATCACATACCCGGATGTAGACCGGCTGGTATCCACATCAGCCGACATGTCCGAATCGGTGAAACCGTCCAGTTGAGGTTTCCCGGAGCCGAATCGGAGACACATATTTGAAGTGCCCTTCAAATACCGGAGTATCCATTTGACCGCGTTCCAATGCTCCTTGCCGGGATTACTCATGAACCAGCTCACCACTCTGACTGCGTATCCAATGTCCGGTCGGGTACAAACCATTGCGTACATCAAGCTCCCGACGGCAGAGGCATATGGAATCTTCATCATATCTGCCTTCTCTCCTTTTGTCTTCGGGCTTTGCTTGCCGGACAACTTGCAGTTTGCCAGAAGTGTCGATCTGACCGGTTTTGCATCTGACATGTTGAACCGGTGAAGCACCTTTGTCACATACTTCTCCTGTGACAACCATAATTGCTTCACTGACCGGTCCACGCCCTTCTTCTGCTGGAACCCCTTCACCACGATCCTGGCTTTGTATCTCGGGGGGTTGCCGGCATCTCCCGGTTTCAACTTGAACACCCACTTGTTTCGGAGTGCCCGCTTTCCTTTCGGCAGCTCCACCAATTCGTACGTATGGTTCTCATGCAGAGAATCCATCTCATCCTGCATGGCACTCAACCATTTTCGGCTGTGGGTGTCTTCCTTTGCTTCTTCGAAGCTTTCCGGCTCCCCCTCATCGGTCAGCAGGACATGATCTGCATCCGGAAATCTCCGGGGCGCCCTTCCCTCTCTGAGAGGATATCTCGTCTTCGGGCTTCGGTAACCGGTTCCTCCATTTGCTCTTCTTCCGAATCTGATTCGGGGTCTTGACCGGTTCCGGTCTCAGCTTCCTCTACTTCTTCTTCTGCCGGTTCGGTATCCTCACCGTAACCAGCTGGTTCCTCGAGTGCTAACCGGTCTCTTGCCGGTTCGGTCTGCTCATTGTAGAGTCTATCCTTACCTGTCGACTCGGAGTTCATTATCTTCTTCTCCGACTCCCAGTCGGCGAGCGTCTTGTCCTCCATGAAGATAATATCTCGACTCCGGAATACCTTCTTGTCGACCGGGTCCCATACTTGGTAGCCGAACTCATCGTCACCGTAACCGAGGAATATGCATGGCCAGGTCTTTGGATCTAACTTTCCTCTCCGGTCCTTTGCTACATGCACGTACGCGAGACACCCGAACACCCTCAGATGCCGGTAGGACACTTCCTTACCGGTCCATACTCTCTGTGGCGTGTCTCCGTCCAAGGGTACTGAGGGTGATCTGTTTATCACATATGTCGCCGTCGACAGTGCCTCAGCCCAAAACTTCTTGGGTAGTTTTGCATGCACTAGCATACTCCGGACCCTCTCCATTATGGTCCGGTTCATCCTCTCGGCTAGTCCGTTTAGTTCCGGCGTCTTCAGCACGGTAAATTCGAGCCGGATTCCCTTCAAGCTGCCGCAGTACTCCTCGAACTGCCCCCGGTACTCTCCTCCGTTATCTGCTTGAACCGCCTTCAGCTTCCGGCTGGTTTCTCTTTCCACTCTCGCGTGGAGCTCTTTGAAGACTGATAACACCTGATCCTTCGTCTTCAGCGGTGTGGCCCACAGCTTCCGGCTGTGGTCATCTATGAACGTCACGAAGTACTGCGCTCCGGCATGTGACTTCGTGTCTACTTGACAAACATCCGTATGCACCAACTCCAGTGGTGCATTACGTCTCATCGGTGGCCTTGGTCAGAAGGAGGTCCGGTTCTGCTTACCGGCCAGACAATCAGTGCACTTCTCTAAGTGCACATTCTTCACTGGAATGAGGTTGTCGTCTCCAAGCCTCTTCATCCATCCCCTTCTCACTCATGTGACATAGCCTCTTGTGCCACAGCTCACCGGCAGTGTCGGAAGCCGCGTTCACTTCTTCCGGACATAACCGGGCATTCATCAGGTACAGAGTGTTTACCTTCCGGGCCCGAGCCACAATCAGGCTCCCTTTGCTGAACTTCATGACACCGTTCCGGATGCTACCCGTGTAGCCTTCATCATCTAGCCGACCGGCTGATATCAGGTTCAGACGAACTTCCGGAATGTGTCGGACATCCTTCAACAGCAACTTGCATCCGGTTGGTGTTGTCAGCCACACGTCTCCTATGCCGACAATTCGGCATGTTCCTTCATTCCCCATCCGGACACAGCCATGATCACCGGCTGAGTAGGATGAGAAGCATTTCCGGTCCGGGGTAAGGTGGAACGACGCTCCGGAGTCTACCACCCAGGTCATCTCGTCGCCGGCATGGTTTATCTCACTCTCCTCGGTGATGAGCATCAACTCCTCTTCACTTGCCGCAATTGCCGTCGTTCCCTTCCGGTCCGGCCCCCTCCGGTCTTTACAGTTCCGGTCTGTACCGTTTTGGTTCGGGGTTTGCTTCGAATCGGTACCGTCGGTTTCCTTGTCTTTACGGAAATGCCGACAGTTCTTTTGGAAGTGTCCCGGCTTGCCACAATAGAAGCAAGTAGGCCTCCCCCTTGACTTTAACCGTGTCCCCGACTTCTCCCGGTTCTGGGGACTACGGTTTCTATGTCTTCCGCGTTCCGATTCGGTAAGGAGCGCTTTGGAGTCGGAGCTCGTATCTTTGTCTTTCCGACGAGCCTCCTCATCTAGCAAGCTCGACTTTACTCTTGCTAGGGATAACCGTTTTCCTTCCGGCCCGGCTTTGCCCAAAGTGACAACCAACGTCTCCCAGCTATCCGGGAGGGAACCGAGCAGGAGTAGCGCTAGGACCTCATCGACAAGAGGTACTTCCAATGACGTTGCCTGGTGGATCAGCCCCTGGTCGATTTCGCTCTGATACCAATTGTTGAGAACACGATGTTCCTTATGTCCGACGCTCGGCCACAACCGAGATTCTTTTCATACACAGAAAAACAGGTAATGAAATGCGACACCAAGGGGAGAAATGGTACACAGGAGGTTTACGTGGAAAACCCCAAAATAAGGGAAAACCCATGGCAGCCCACAGGCTGCAAACTGTCACTATGTAGGAATATACAACAGTGAGTTCACTGAGGCAACGACCTCGTGCTCTCAAATCTTCGCCACAGGCGGCGGTTACAACAGAGGCAACGACCTCGTCTCTCTCTCTCTCTCTCTGTACAGTTACGCGCTCTCTCTTCTTCTTGCACCAACAACGAAGAATAACCACAACAACAAAAAGTTTGCCCTAAGTCATATTTATACTAATATGACTTTTCGGCTATTTACAAATGTAGCCTCGATGGGCTATCAGAAACATATTTACGAATATGTCTCTTCCTCCGGTTCATACCGGGCCTACACCATCCGGCTCTCCGCAGTCGGGTACTCCCCATCCGGTCCATACCGGGCCTACACCATCCGGCTCTCCGCAGTAGGGTACTCCCCATCCGGTCCATACTGGGCCTACACCATCCGGCTCTCCGCACTCGGGTACTCCCCATCCGGTCCATACCGGGCCTACACCATCCGGCTCTCCGCACTCGGGTACTCCCCATCCGGTCCATACCGGGCCTACACCATCCGGCTCTCCGCAGTCGGGTACTCCCCATCCGGTCCATACCGGGCCTACACCATCTGGCTCTCTGCAGTCGGGTACTCCCCATCCGGTTCATACCGTTTCGGCCTCGACCGGTTGGCCTCGGCCGAGTTTGTTCGTCGGCACTGTTCTTCTCCCTTCCCATCCGGAGGGACCTGTCTCCCAACAATACATTACCAACACCGGAACCAGAGTTGTCAAACCGGGAACCCCTGGCACTAGACGTGGAGCAACCTCCAAAGACGGAAGAAGACAAAGAAAGACCTCCGACACCGGAAGTCGAGCCGGCAACACCAAAGGAAGACTGGCAAAGACCTCCGACGCCGACGGAACAGCAGGAAAGACCACCGACACCGCCAGCCCGCGTACCGACACTGGACGACGACATGCCGTTCCAGTACTCCAAGTATAGGGATGACCCGGGCGCGGAGGCTCATGTTCATGTGCTTAACAAACATGGGAGGCGAACCATGTGTCACAACGGTTAACCGTGGCCGAAGAGGAACGAACTAAGATAGCCGAATTTGGCGTGACATTGGAAGGACCGACCGCTAGATGGCACTGGACGTAGGATCCCAGCACCATCACCACCTTTGCGGACTTGAAAAATAAATTATTGCACCTCTTTCAGAAGGAGGTGGACCAGAGAGAAATGGTGGGCCTATTTTATACCATCCGGCAGGACCCTAGGGAGAGCATTCCGCAGTTTGTCATCCGGTTTCAACGGATGCACAGTCAGCTTACCCGAACACCTCTGGAGGAAGAAACACGGGCTATATTCTTAGCCGCGCTCCGGGAACCTCTACGAACGGTATGCACGGTCATCAACTTTTGCACAGGCACCGTCGACCAGGTCATCGACCGGGTTAGAGAAATGGAGAAAACGAGCTCTTGGCTAACAATGGGAGCCCTCCAACGAGCGTTACCAACCGATGAGGATCTCCGGTTCTGGCAAGCAATCCAATGCACAACCTGCATGAATTCCGGACACTCGGCACTGGAGTGCACCATGCGGACGCACTGCTTACTCTGCCAATCTATGAGCCACATGATGGACCGGTGCGAATATAACTTATTGAATCAGCAAGCACCACCAGTTTCAAATCGAGCCACGTAGCAGCCGCGACGAAGAAGACGAACGCTGGCGGTGAGAGGAGCGATATCGACCGGCACAGGATGTCCGGTACAGCGATTGGCGAGACAACTATGACCAGTACGAGAGATATGATAGGTACCTAGATTACAATGGACGGTACAAGCATTACAACCGGGATCACTCCCCCGGGTATCACCAACGACGGGAAGATTACAGGAGATATGAAGACCAACCCGTCAAGGGTACTGCAACAAAAAGAACTTTAATAAAAAACGGCATTTCAAAAAAGGGAACCACCCACGTGAACCGGAAAAAGGCGCCTCAAGCAGCCAGCCGGACCAAAGCCCCACGGTTACCACAGGTCCTCCATTGGGTACAGGAAACAATGCCGAATCCAGCAATACCTTAAAAGCATATTGCTATTATTGCCGGCAAGAAGGACATTATAGTAATCAATGTCCGGCAAAGAGCTATGACAAGTGACCGGCAGTAAACATGGTAGTCGCCGAAGTCGCAGACCTGCAGCAGGTTACCACAAGGTCGAAGGGCAAGACGACGGAATGGGAGACACAAGAGGCGATCCGGAAGCAGGCAACAGAATGGGTGAAAAAGGCAAATGAGCGAAACGTAGCAGAACTTGCGCAGCAAAAGGAGAACACCGAAGAGCTCGCCGGCAGCAGTCAGACCGAAAATGCGACATGGCAGGCATTGCAGGAGTGCCAAATCACGCTGCCATTAGGACGACTCCTGCAACTAGTGCCCAGATTCACAGAAGGACTCAAGATAGGCATGACGGCAGGAGAAACACCACCAACACCAACATTCTTCTCAAATCCGGAGGAGGGACCGGCGATGGTAGACACAAACAATCCGGCAATCACAACCATCATGAAGGGAAAGGAGTTACCCGGAACAGTAATAGATGGAGGATCCAACGTCAATGTGATTAGCCTCCGAACATGCACAACCTTGGTAATCCAAGAGTGGGAACCATGCCCGTTCTGGCTACGGATGGCGGATACAAGCTTAGTACGACCAACCGGCTTGATACGAGATTTGGAAGTAACAATCAGCGGCCACACATTTCGCATCTCGATAGTAGTGCTACAATTATAGGCACAAGGAGCTTACCCGCTATTGCTGGGGCGACCGTGGCTAAAAACGGTGCACATTAAACAAAACTGGAGAAAGAATATAATCACCTTCCGACGGGGAAAAGCAAAAGTACGAGTACCGACACAACCACGGACGGGTACCAGGAAGGAATTAACACCCCTATATGCCGAATGTGTCAATATGCTAGACGGATTAGCAGACGAAGAGGTGGATCAATACTTGCAAGATAATCCGAAGATAGTACCCCTGTTCGAAATTGACATAGCTGAAGTCGTATCACCATACATACTGCCACCGGATGGAGTGGACGAGGAACCAAATAAAGGAGTGACCCGGGAGCTACGGCAAGCACAAGAAGTGCTGGAAAATGAAATGGCCGTATCACAACAGGTTAAAGCATCCCAACTAGAGGAGGTAAATCTAGGAACTACGGAAGAGGCGAGACCGGTGCAGATAGCCAAGGAAATGACTACGGAGAACAGAACGGCGATGATTACACTTCTCAAAGAGTTTCAGGACGTGTTTGCCTGGTCCTACGAGGATATGAGAGGGCTCGATCCTCAGCTATATCAGCATCAGATACATTTGAGCAAAGACGCCAAACCGGTAGCACAGCGACGGTACCAGATGAATCCAAACTACGCCGCCAAAGTCAAGGAGGAAATTGACAAGTTGCTGAGAGTTGGCTTTATCCGTCCCGTAAAGAAATCCACAATGGCTGAGCCCGATAGTAGTCGTACCAAAGAAAAACGGCCACAACCAGTTACTCATTTGTATATTCGTGTGCAAATAAATAACTACTCAAATAGAAGACCAAACAGAAAACTAAAACAGAGAAAGACACAGAATTTATCGTGGAAATCCGAACTGGGAAAAACCACACGGAGTTCACAAACTCCGAAACAAAGCACTATGATAAAGAGAGTACAATGAGAAACTCGTAGGCAACAACCTTGAGGTCTCCTTCGTCAACAGACGGCTATGGA